>NC_137098.1:49426508-49834008 GCF_949357685.1 Gobio gobio
AAACTAATTGTGATGAACCCAACGTTGTCTGCGGGGTATTGCATGCAGCGCTACATATCGTTAGTGAAGAGTGACTGATCCCTGATCATGTCAGTCAGATCCGAACAGTTTGTGTGCAGATTGTTTTGTGAACTTGTCACAATGTATTATAGGTTTTGCAAGAGGCTGTTTTGAAAGATGTGCTGCGTAAACTAGATTTGACCCGAAAACCTGAGTAAGCATTGTTATTCATTCCACATGTGAAAAATGTGTTTACACATCTTACATAAGCAAAAAACATTTCATTTCATTTTAAAGGGTTAGAGCAATGGTGGGAATTGGTGTATATATATATCAGTGGCGTGCAGTGGTGTTCTGAAATGAGGAGGCTAAGTTTTTTTTTTAATCAATCAAAAGTAAATTCATGACCCAGCTATACTTAATGTTGTCACATTTTCCTGGTTAAATAAACATTATTTTACATTACATAAAAAAATAAACCAAATGCAATTCTATTTTGTATTTTTAAATTAACATTGTAATTAATGTTCTATTTATTTTATAATGTTCTATTATACATTTATAATATTTATAAAATTTATAAATAAAATGTATAATTTATACATTTATAAAATTTATAAATAAAATCTCATCAAGTTCGTTTTTGCATCTTTTACATTTATTCCAAAAAATAACTATAGGCAATCGTGACCAATCATTGCCTCCTCTCATGTGACTCCCCCATTCATTCTCAATTACCCCCCACCAAACCCACAGCATGCAGGGTCTGTTAAAAGTCAATGGGCTCAGGGGAGGCAAGAGAGACGCAGTGTCCCATTGTAACTTTACCTGCTGTTATCGCTGTTGGACAGTGTCACTTTAAAATAAGTGATTTATACAATATCTAATGTAAATATATAATAATATTATTACACTTTGTAATATTAGCGTTGTTTTATTTTTATAATATGGATTATTTTCTCATCCAATATTTTAAGGAGGCACCACCTCCCTTGCCTGTGAGATATAGTATATCTTATGGGTGTAGCTTGTGGGAGGGCCAGGCGGTAAAATCTGGACCTAACCAAAATAAAGTCAGATGAAGATGCTGATGCCGTGCTACTCCAGACCCAGACAATCTCATAAAGGTGATCCACAGGATGATCTCTTGTGGTGACTCTTGCTTTTATGTCAGGAAGAGGACAATTTACAAAGGTTATTTAATTTACACAGAACAAAACCTAAACAGATTTTAGAATATAAACTGCTTAAATCAGCCATTTTCAGTGATATTACTAAATATAAAGTGTTTGCTATTGTGCATTTAACTTCAATCATGCCCAAGCAGTGGGTGAGTAATTCAATCCTTGATTTACTTAATAAAAGCATAATTTGAGATTCTGTAGAGAAACATGTTTATAGTGCATTATTTTCAATGTTTTATATCGCAAGTAGCGCAAATAATTTTGCGCTTGCTGCTACTCTATGTAACCAGTAAAATCACTTGAAGGGTACACAGTGTGTGAATTTTTAAGTTTACTTTTGAAAAGCTAAAATGTATTTAAAAGTGCTACTGTCCAAAACGACTGGCTCAGTTTTGCAACCCCAAGCTCAAACGTCAAGCTACGCCTATGAATATATACAGTACATTCAGTGTAGAGGTCTGCAAGCCTGTCGGGTCCCGATGGGTTAGGACCATTTTTTTTTTTACAGATATTCTTTTTCTTCACAACTCTCACGAATAAACAGTGAATGATGACCACCGTATATGTAGCCTTCACAGTTCAACCGATTTATTTATTTTGTATTATTATTTAATCTTTAATCCTTATATACTTAATTGCTGCAGCGTGTGTGTGTGTGTGTGTGTGTGTGTGTTTGCGTGTAGCAGAGAGAGCGCGCATCTGAACGCCCATGTCAGAGAGAGCTTAAAGTTATATTGATGTTGGTCTCGGGTCGGGTCCAGTCACGTTTTTGGCCTGTGCAGGGCTCTAATTCAGTAATGTCATCGTTAACTTTAACTACAACTATTAAAACTTTTTTGTTAACTTTAACTACAACTATTAAAACTTTTTTGTTAATTGAAATGAAGTCGAAATTAAATAAAATATAAATATTGGATGAAAAACTTCTAAAGTCACCCTGTTTTTTTTTAAGTTTTTTTTTTTAGATCATTTAACCAGACATAGTAATGCTGGATACACACACAAAAAATAATCGGGGCGATTTTGGGCTTCCCCTTCTGAAAATCCTAGGTAAAGTCCCGATTATCTTGATGGTTCTACAGATTATCTTATCAGATTTGTCTGTGGTGTGAGGTATGTTAAGAGTGATTGAACCTGATCGGAAGAACATCGGAGCCGTCCCGATCTCGAATCGTAAATATTTACGATCAGAAATCCTCATGTATGGGAACCCCGAGGACACAAGCGTGTGCGCTCTGGAGATTATCACGTGAAACGAAACAATAGCCAATCAGAAAGCAAACTGATGGAAGACTCACCTCCAGCTCGTGCTGTAACATGTAAAGTTCATTTTCACACTACGATTTAATTTAAACATTCCATACACCATAAGCGCAATTTCTTCTAGCTGGTCGTCCGCCATGTTTGTATACTTTAAAGTCACGTTAGACAATGCAAGAGATTTTGCCAGATTTTCCGTGTTCACAGGCGGGACTCTGTTAATTGTGAATGGAATCAGTTTGTGGGTGGTGTGCTTTCCTGGTCACATTGCGGCACTCCACACACTAGAGGAAAACGGTTAAATCTATAAACGGTTAAATCGATGATTTCTTATTGTCATGTTTGTGGTCTCTCACATTTTGAAACTCTTATAAGAGTAATATATAAATCTTTTTGTGTGTACCAGAGGTGGAAAGTAACGAAGTACATTTTAAAAAGTATGTTTCAGTTTTCTGAAAAGATTAAAGATTAGCTTAGTTGGCATACACTTGACGCATGTCTGATAAAATGTTCAAAAATGTAAAAGTCTGGGAGAAAGAGAAGAGTAAACAGTTGGGAGAACATTGGATGTGTATCAGTGTATTGGATCCGTGCATTTTGGCCTTAAAGTGACAGCAGCTTTGTAAAGAGCTTTGTAACTTTTATTCAAGTATTTCAATGAGTTTACGGTGGTCGTATGCTAGCATGTCGGATGGAGCATCACTGACTGGCTTAAACCACCATGGTGGCATAATGTGCATTTATACAACAATGCAACAATAATAAAATAATGCATTGACATAAATTAAATTTACTTTTGATACTCAAGTACTTTTAAAAACAAATACTTCTGTACTTTTACTTAAGTAAAAATCTGTTTTTAGAACTTCCACTTGTAACGGAGCAATATTTGACCAGTAGTACTTTTACTTTTCCTCAAGTAATAGAGTTGTGTACTTTGTCCACCTCTGGTGTGTACCCCACATTAGTTAAGAAACTGAAAGAAATAATATCAATGTCACTCATCTAGTTTATAACATGTTTCATGAAATGATAGTCAGGTAAAAAAAAGAAGCTCCTGAGGACATGCAAAGCAGTGAAATATTGTATCCGAAAGTAGAAAACTTCAAAGAAAAGATAAAGATTAGCATGAGAGACAGAGGGCAGAAACCGTCTGAGGAGATGAAAAATACATGTTAAGTGTGGGGAAGGTAAAATTACAAATGACATCACATTGAAAAAAGGAGCCTGTGATTTAACAGCCTTCTCCACTTAAAAGTTAAATTTTTCATCTGGGGTAATTTGGGCCTAGCCATCTTTAGTGAGTGTTTTGATAGTGAAAGAAAGTGGAAGGAAAGAGAGGGCTGGATGAATAAAACATGCCACGTCTTGATGAATGATCTATGATGCTTCAGAAATGTACTGCAGCAGAAGGAAATGGAAAGTGAGAAATGGAAACCTGGGATATGAGAACAGACACCTGATCAACACATACAGATTTAGACATACGGTTCTAGACACATGGGAAAACAACAAGAGAATGTGAAGACAAAAAAATACTTAGTATAATAATATAAAGATGAATGCAAACAGAGTAAATGAAGGCAGGGTGAGGTTGTACAGCCGCATGGGGGAAAGCTGTTAAATGTTTCCCCCTCACTGGCTTTCAGATCCTGAAATCTGCTTAAACATCTGGCCCACTGCGCTCAGAACACACACCTTGCGACGCTAGACACAAACACCTCTTTCTGTCTCTCACTTTCACTTCCACACTTCCAAGATCAGAAATACACAAATGCACAGTCTTAGAATATTCTATTTCCTTTTCAATTTGCCTTTCATGCAGTGGCACCGAGAGAAGAGAGACGAGAGCTTTTTGACGTGCTCACCAAATGGTGTGCATCGAGTGGCTTCAATGGCTGCTGCCCATGCACAGCCAGTTATAAAAGCAGACAAGGCTCTAATTTGGAATATATATTATTAGTGGATTTATTTGCTTTAGCTAAATAAATGTCAAACTATTTCTGTCCACTTTGCACTTATTTCTTCTTTGCAGTTTTATGGCATACAGTAGGTTTTATATAAGTTCTGGAGCTTACAGCTAACCCTGGCTTTCTCACTCGCACCCAACAAGAAAAACACCACTCCTGGTGTGCATATATATTGACATACTGATGCCTCACACCCACATATCTAGTTATACAACCCAGCCAGCAGAGAATATGTAATGCTCAGAAGAAATTATAAAGCTCAATATTTAGGTTATAGTCTTGCTTTGCCGTTAAAAGGGTCAATTGCCTGCTAATTTGCTCTTGAACGTTCATTAACATTCACCAGCCCGGAAAACAATGAACAAAAGCCTAGTTATTTATTTTAAATTCATAAAACATATAAATAGCCCCAAAATGGCATGAGAGGAATGGTGAAAATGGTCATATAAAATTTATGTTAATATGATTATATAACTTATTAATATTATTATTGAAACATATAGACAAAGATCAAATAAATGGTTATTTAAAGTGAATCTAATATAAACTATAAATAGCGTTATTTAATTTATTATTTTAATTATTAATATTATTTAAACAAAGCAAAAAATTACCAATTTAATTATAAAGGCAAGAGAAATGGTGGAAAAGGGTCATACAAAATTAATTTTAATGTAAACTATAATACACACAACAACAATTATTATTAATTTTAGTATTCAAACGGTTACATTGATTGGTAACACTTTACAGTAAAGTTCCATTAAGTTAACTACATTAGCTAACATGAACTAACAATGAGAAATACTTCTAAAGCATTTAGGAATCTTAGTTAATGTTAAATTCAGCAATTACATATTTATTACTTTATTGTATCTCTTAATATTAATGAATGGACCAGAGCTAACATAAATAATTTTATTTTTATCAACTAACTTTAACAAAGATGAATAAATACTGTAACAGTTGTATTGCTCACTGTTAGTTAATGCATTAACTAACATTACAAAATGGGACCTCATTGAAAAGTGTTACCCATAGATTTAAGTCTTTCCATATTTAAGTAGACAGGAGCTGAATTTGCATGGCTGGAAATAGCTGACCGGGGGCGTTATGAACATGGCTGCCAAGGGACTTTGTGGTATCTTGTGGTTAAAGATCTGGACAAGTAAAACAAGGTTGTAAGAATAATTCCACAAAGTGGTGATCCATGAGCTGAATATTACCTATTACTATGGTGTCCTCGAGCGCTGCTCCAGGGAAATGCCTACATTAGGTTGCTTTACACAAGTACGCATCTTCTAATGAACAAACACTACACCTCTGTTACATTTATATTTAACTTCAAGTGCATCTGAAATCTAGCACAAACCCCTGACCTTGCCTTACAGCTATCATTACAGCTGAGGATTAGATCAAGTCTAATAAGACAGCTGAGAGAGAGCACAGTCTGGGGGCGGGACGCCTCCGTCGATGGGAAAATGGGGGCGATGTAGGAGCTGCTAGAGCCATAATGGTTTCTCTGCCAGTTTGTGCCTTCCTAACACTATTTCTCTTGACAGACTGAAAGGATGATTCACTCACTCCAGCTTTACAGAGGACCAGGAGCTATGATCAAACAGTGTATGTGGCTCTTAGTGGCCCTGACCTGAGACCAGGGAACATGCAGTCCAAGTGGCCAGGAAAATGGATGTGCCGTCTACAAATAGAATTTGCTGTGCCTTTCAAATGAATGGTGCTTTGTGGGCAAATCTGCACAGCCTGAATCTAAATTGGAGTTCACCTTGGTGGTTTTAACATGCATCCCCCCAGACAGGGTCCAAAATTAACACTTGCTAAGTAAAGTAAAAACCAGGAACTGTAACATAATCCTACCGGTAACACAATGACCTATGCTGTTGGTCACAATTATGCAAAGAAATGATTTAAATAATTAAATAGTTCAAATTTTAATTATTGAACAATTATTACTTTTTATTTAAATGTATTAAACATGTATTTCGGTTCAATAACTCTTGATAAATGTGTCTACCAAATATATATTTTATACAAATTAACAGATTTATAGTCACTTTAAATAATTAATAGTACTACATTTAGAGTATAATTACTTTTGTTAATAATTAAAATGACTTAAAATGTATCAAGCAAGGATCCAAATAATTCTGTTGACAAAAGCATAAACACGTAGTTTTAATACAAATAACACAAATCATGGCCTGTAAGGAATATTTATGGCCAGTAAATGTTTGCAGTTCAGTGACAGTCAGGTGTTTAAAAAATAATTCTGCTCACAGAGTAGTATAGATGTGGCATTTCACCCTATTGCTTATCAGATTGATTAAAAGTCATGAATTTAGAATACCCTTTAACCACAGCATCTAATGTAGGTTAAACAAAGCTTCATTGAAATGCCACAAGATAGACAGACACACACACACACACACACACACACACACACACACACACAAAAACAACCGTGACCCTGGGCTTGTTCTGGAGAGCCGTGCTGGTAGTGTTTGTGCACTGCTGTAGGGGTTCTTGAGGCAATAAATTGCAGCATGCAAGAAAGGCCTCATTCGGACTATATAGCCCCCCTCAAAACATCACATGATCTTTAACCCCGAGATCAGATTTAAAGCCAGACTATTTCACCTGCTCTAGCCCCTCTCACTTTCCTCATTCAATCCTGAAGTTCCAATTACTTTTTCCTTTGCTTCCCTTCTCTCTTTCTCACTCTCCTGTCACCTCTTCCATTCAACCTCTATGTCTCACCTTCATTACCTCCATGCAATTTCACAGTGCGGATCCATTGTCCTCTGTGATTGTATTGTCCAGCCGTCCATTCCTTCCCCCCTTTCACAATCTCTCTATTGTAAGTGAGATGAACACAGCACTCTTTTTCAGCACATTATCCTCAAATCGTCACCCTCATCATTCTCTCTCACTCCTTTTTGCAGAGTGACTTCTGTTTAACCTTTATTTCACCTCCCCCACTTTTCCCTCCTATCGGTCCTGAGAGAAGTCTTTTTTTGCTGACCGAGAGCTCTCTCGATATGAAAAAAAAAAAAAAAAAAACCTTGACCCAGACATTGGTATCAGAGCTGCTCAACCCTTTCATATCAGTGTCTAGGCTTATACATCTTAATTTAAAATGTTCTGAATCTACAAATATGCAAATCTGGAAGAAGATTTCCCTTGAGTTCAGATCCTAAACTGATTTATCAATGTGAAATATAGGGGGGAGGGGGGAAACCTTGGAGTCTTTATTTTATGCATTCCACAGATTTTCTACAGCACATACCACACATAGATACGTATACCTTGTCGTTTGTCCCGTTTGGGTCAGACAGTGGGCTGTAGATCAGCAGTAATGGCATGTTGTCAGTGCTGGCTAACTGGGACATTAGCCTCAGTGGCTCATAAATAAGCCATAGCAGTAGGTGCTAATGGGTTCATTTAAACTCAGACCTGGCCTAATAGGGCTCTGCTGACTGGCGTGGGATCATGGGAGAAGTGACTAATGTGTGGACACAGTGTCATGCTCCCAGCACATAGGAACTCTTATAACACAGCACACAACAGCATTAAAAGGGATAACATCAACCAAAGTTAAAAGTCTGTCATCATTTACACACTCTTATGTAGTTCAAACCTATGACTTTCTTTCTTCTGCAGAAAATATCTAAAGAATGATTCAAATGTTTTTGTCCATACACTCAAAAAAAAGAGTTCAAAATTGTATCTTTTAAAAGGTACAAGTGGCCATCACTGGGGTAGTACCCTTAAGGGTACATTTTTTTTACCTCTAAGTAGAGGAAAACAATGATATAATTGTACCCTAAGGACCAATTGTGTACCTTTAACGGTACAGTTATACGTTTTGTTCCCCAAGGAACAAAATTGTACCTCCACTGTACATTTTTTTTCCTGAGAGTGTATCATGGAAAAAACTAAAAACATGCCATTAAAAAAAAAAAAAAAATGTGTGTTCCATGTTTCGTGCATACTGAGCTTTTTACACTGTTTAAGACTTGGATTCCCATCCTAAACATGGACAAAGTAAAAAAAAAAAAGTTGGACGTTTGATGGAGTATTTCTGAGCCAAAAATACTTCTTTCGGTTTCTCATTAGTTTCGGAACGTTTTTTTTGAGTATGGGTCTATCTGATGTCAGATAGGGCGGAATGTCCTTGTACGGGCCGTACCGGCTCTTCTCCCGGAAGGGGGTGCGCACGCGCGACTAGAGCGAGAGAGCAAACGCTTTAGTGAAGCCGGCTGCGCTGCAGTCACAGGACTTCACGAAATCAACAATGTCACCAAAGAAGTGTGTTTTTGGTTGTCAGGGCAAGACAACCCTGTTCAGCTTCTCAAAGAACCCAGCGTTAATGGGACAGTGGATGGAGTTTGTTTTTCCGGAGCAGCAACAGAGTTGTGCAAGTGTTTTTGTTTGTTCCCTGAATTTCGGTGACGATGGTTTATAAACAAGGTACAGTTCAACTCCGGATTTGTAGCTCGTCTAATGCTGTAAGATTGAGCAGTCCCAGCGATTAAGGTTCACGGTCGTGCGTTGGAAGCAGGCGGTGAGTAAAACTGCTTCAAATGTCTTTGTGTTGTTAGCTATCGACTCGTTCATTCAAATGCGCTACTAT
Organism: Gobio gobio; assembly: GCF_949357685.1. Lineage (NCBI taxonomy): Eukaryota > Metazoa > Chordata > Actinopteri > Cypriniformes > Gobionidae > Gobio > Gobio gobio. Next base: position 49,435,574 of record NC_137098.1, read on the forward strand.
TCCATTGTTTTTCTATGTAAACACGCACTAATCTGACGTGCAAAGCCATTCCGCTTGCTACTGCTAACATTAAATCACATATAATAGTCCATAAACCAAATGATGTCCTCATAAACCATGAGTAAACACACACAAATGCTGTAAAACTTGCGAGCATGACAAGCCGCTAAGCAAGTATATAAGTTACATTAAGTTAAATACCATAGAGACGATACAATACTATGCAATACTACTCTATAGGTACTCAAGATTGACATGAGCAGTGTTGGGGGTAACGCATTACTTGAGTTAGGTAATAATATTACTTTTTCCAAGTAACTAGTAAAGTAACGCATTACTTTTCAAATTTACAACAAAATATCTGAGTAACTTTTTCACATTAATTTGACTGACAGCTCTCCTGCCCCAATGTTGAGAAAAATAAGTGCAGAGGCGTTGTGTGTAAACATGATGGTTATTGTAGTTCTAGACTAAATGTGAGCATTTATTTATCTCACTTGCACAATAAAGATTCTGTACTCCTCAAAATGAATAAAATCAGTAAAATGCAAAATCAGAGTTCTATGCAAACCTCCAATAATTAAATGTTAAATAAAACAACTATTTTTATGCATAATCTACCTTTACATTTAATTTACCAATGTCTTGCTGCTGACCTTTGATGATGAAAATGACTAGATTTTTTGTTTTTATTGGGAAAACTTTTTTCTCCTGCATCCTATTCTACCATTATCCAGAATGGCAGCACAGCAGAGCTGCGCCCTCTACTGTTCATGCATGAATTGGCATTTTTACCTCAGCCTGGGGCTTATTTCAATTTTGGTTATAACAAAAATATAACTTTTTTGTTATAAAAAAAAAAGAAAACAAAAACAAGCCCAGCCCAGGTGAGAAAAAGTAACGCAAAAGTAACGTAACGCATTACTTTTCTTAAAAAGTAACTAAGTAACTCAATTAGTTTTCAAAGTAACTTTCCCCAACACTGGACATGAGATTGACTGAAACTGAGTGTTTCACCCCCCCTTTAAACAACAAAAATGTAAAAAACAAAAAAGAAACAAAAAGGGAATTGTGATAACGCTGAAATATTACATGAAAAAATTAAGTGAAACTTTGAAATGTAGCTGTGGCAACTAACTGAAATAAAATTGCAATAAAAGTTTGTTGAAGAACTAAAATAAACTAAAACCGAAATAAAAATAAAGCTAAATAGAAGTATTTATAAAAATGTAAATTGACAAACGCACATACCAAAATTTTAATTAAAATGAAAACTAACCATTTAAAAATAAAAGGTAATTAGAAATATTTTAAATACAATAAAAGTATAAATAATACTAAAATAACAGACTTTGGTTTATTAATGTAAACCACACTGGGTAAAGCAAGTGTGTGCAGATTTCCACTGTCAATATCTAATCTGCTCCTGATAAATGCAGTTTAAAGTATTTTTTTGCTCTGAACATTTTTCTGTTTGGTTGTGCAGTCTGACATGTACATTTTAGACTCAACCAAGGGCATGAGTTTGGGTGGGAAAATATATATATTTTTTCAAATCCATTTTTTTGTTGCTAGTGGTGAATTTTTTTTTTTGACATGCTTCACATTTAAGCTCTTCCACCGCATAAAAATTGAATAATCATAAAAAGATTCAGAGGACAAAGTTAGAGGAATGAGAGCTGGCAAATGGTGATGGATGAAAAATAAAAAAAAGAAGGAGAGAAAAATGTGCATGAGACACCCCAATAAGTTAAGGGTGACCTCTGTGAGAAAAACACAGCAGGCTCAAATGGAAAACCTCTGGAGAAGCAGCCCAGAACCTGAATGGCAAGACAATTCATTTCACACTGGCTTACTCCAGATGTAGCACACTAGAGAAGCTCATTTACACACACACACACACACACACACACACACACACACACACACACACACACACACACACACACACACACACACACACACACACACACACACACACACACACATATGCTGCTTCCAAAACCAAAGATGCAAATCAGAGCACATGGGCTCCCACATTGGCTGTCGATACTGTTTACCGCATTTCCATCAGAAAGTGGGAGCAACAGCAGCAGATGAGCAGCCAATATAAGCTCATTAATCATTGTGATTGGTGAATGAACTCACTCTCTACGCCATCAGAGCAGGAGGCATAAACACCTGTGTGGAGGAGCAAGTGGCTGGCCAGATGTTGAAGGAGTTTAAGGAGAAGCAGGCTGTTGAACAGAACGTGAAGAACACATCTGTATACGGAGAAAAATCGAGACAGGACAATTGTTTTTCATGATCCTCAAAATCTTTAGACTGAAAGTATCATGATTACTTTTATAATACATAAATTGTATAATACATACATAATATCATATAATTATTAGGGCTGTAATCTCCCAGTCGATTATTGGTCGATACGTTCTGGCTCGACCAAAATTCTGATTGGTCGATTTTTTGCCGCGTTCATTTAATCAGTTTTGCTGCGTTCATTTAATCAGTTTTGCCGCGCCGCGTTCATTTCGTCAGGTGGAAAGCACTAATTGCTAATGGGGGTGTTTTGAGAGCACCCCTGTTTCACAGGTAACAGTCTGCCTTCAGAACACCCCCATTGTTTCCACTTCTTTTGGATTAGCCCAACCCACTGGCGAAGAGAAGTCTCTCACTGGTCCTTTGTGTTTCATTCCCCGCTGGCTCAAACGTACACCCAAAGTGGTAAACTTGAGGAACGCCCATCAACATACACATGAGGGGAAGCGTCACAACACCGCGCTATTAGTGGATCTGTACTGTCAGTTTTGCCGCGTTCATTTCATCAGTTTTGCCGAGCCACGTTCATTTCATTAGTTTTGCCGCGCCGCGTTCATTTCATCAGGTGGAAAGCACTAATTGCTAATGGGGGGTGTTTTCAGAGCACCCCTGTTTCACAGGTAACAGTCTGCCTTCAGAACACCCCCATTGTTTCACTTATTTTGGATTAGCCCAACCCGCTGGCGAGAGAGACAGATTGAAGAAGGCTAGTTTTCTTGTATATTATTTATTTAATTGTGAGAGCGTTTTTTCTGCTCTTGATCTGGCTTGTTTAATAAATATTCCTTTTTTTTATTAAAGAGGACGTGCCTTTTGTGTTTAAGAGTAAAAGCTTTAAGTTAATAGTCTATTCGTGTCTCAGCCGCGAAGCTGAGCTCATATGTTCGAGCTGCACAGAGCGGCTGAAATGAGTGTCTGTCAGTTATTATAATACATATGACAAAAACAATTGTCTAAATTATGTTGCATATTCCTCAAAAGTTATTGTGATGATATCTAGTTGACAACACATAGTGCCATATTTTCGGAAGTCATAGTCTATGATATTGCGCAGGTGCATGCGATGCGACGCTGTCAGAGCCGACAGACTCGTGTGTCAGACTCATTTCAGTGCTAAATAATCAGCTCAAAAACTATTTAATATACAGCAAATAGCCTACTAGTTTTTTATGTTTATTTATAATTAATTTAGGGAGACAACAAGGCTACCAAGTACTGCGCACAGTGTGCAGCTTATTCATTTAAGTTTTTTTTTCCTAACGTTATTTTAGTCGATTTTTAGTCGAAAATTTCAGGACTTCAGTCGACCAAGATTTTCTTTGGTTGATTACAGCCCTAATAATTATAATAACATATTATAGTACAAACTTAATTTATTTAAATAATTTACAATGTAATCAATTATTTATTTCACTACACCAATACTTCTATTCGTTATTCTATAGTTAAAATTATAGTATAACAATTATTTGTATAAAACTCATGCATACAGTGCAGCTCAAAGGGCTTTACAGATCAGAATATAAAAACATTCAAATAAATATGCAAATGTAAACTGTTCTTAAATATTTTTATATAATTACAAAAATAAAAAAACTTTCTATACAGAACTTTTTAATAATGATTAAAAAAATTGTTCCCATACTTTGAAGTGTTATACCCACAACTATATGGAATATTACTTTATTGTTGACATTATAACTAATTTTATAACATTCTATAACATATTGTAATATGGTTGGTCAAACATTTGACTAGAAGTGTGAATGATCTGTAGAGAGAGAAATGGAGAAAAAAAAAGACGAAAAAAAATGAGTGAGAGAGATTGAAAAAGTATGGTATTAAACTGACCTCCAGAAAGACAAACTTCTCTTTGATCCGGGACAAGAGACAGACTTTTACTTCAGTTCAAAGCTTGTCTACTCTAGACTCAACAAACCCTTTAGGAATTAAAAAAGAGCTTAGAGCCTGTTTTGCCAATGTTCCTCCATCTGGACGGAGGCCTACTCATTTTATTCGTGTTTGTTGAAACACAAGCGTCATCATGTATTAGCCCCACACAAAGATGCTTTGAAGTTTGTAAGAGGTCATGCGCCCAAACAAAACCATGAGTCCCTGATCAAAACACACACACACACACACAAAAAAAACAAGAGAGACAACAGCAGAACCAAAAGCAGAGTCTCCACCTGCACGATTCACCTGGAGCCTTTTTGATGTGTGTGTGTGTGTGTGTGTGTGTGTGTGTGTGATGTGCCGACCTGCAGCTGTGTGTTTGTACATGCACCGCTGTCTCAGTCAGACTGAGAGCTCTGACTGAGCCTCTGCCAACCTGATGAATCCCTTTCGAATCAGCATGTAGCCTTTTAGATGGGCAGTTGGGCACCACCAGACACCCTGCTAGAACGGGCCGTGATCCAGGCCTTAAAGCAGGGATATTCAATTAAACTTCAAAACTTTACATTTCCTTGCTAAGAGGAAATTACTGTAATTTTAAGACAGGCTGAGATGAATGACAGGGTGAAAGCCAAGGATGCATTTATTTGATCAAATATTCAGTAAAAACAGTAATATTGTGAAATATTTATCTCTCTCGCTCTCTCGTTCACTTGGCACAGGTTTTACGCCGGATACGCCCTTCCTGACACAACCCAGTGCTCTCATTCACATTCTCACTCACACACACACACACACACACACACACACACACACACACACACACACACACACAAACACACATACATATATACATTTTTATATATATAAATATAAATATATATATATATATATATATATATATATATATATTTATATTATATTATATTATATTATATTATATTATATTATATTATATTATATTATATATATATATATATATATATATATATATATATATATATATATATATATACACACACACATTTTCTTTTTTAATACATTTTAAAATGTAATTTATTCCTGTGATGGCAAAGCTGAATTTTCAGCATCATATACATTTTTCAGTGTCACATGATCTTTCAGAAATTATTATAATATTCTGATTTGGTGCTCAAGGGACATTTCTTATTATTATCAATGTTAAAAACAGTGATGCTTAATATTTTTGTGGAAACCCAGATAACATTTTTTTCAGGATACTTTGATGAATAGAAAGTTCAAAAGAAATGCCTTTATATGTAAAAGTCACGTTGCACACAAACACAAATTTCCAGGATTTCATTAACTTGCATAACTTTACCACGCCTACAAATCTCAATTAAACCGTCGGACATTTCCTAGTTTTCCATGACTCTGGGAACCCTGCCTTGAGTACAAAGACGCTACTAATGAGTGATCAAATCAATATTTCATTTCTCGTAGGGATGGCAAACACCAGAAAATCACGCACAGAGGAAATAGCCACAGAGTCCCATTCCCAATATTCTGCACATGCAGGGTTTAACAGCAAATATGACAGTATACATCAATCTACCAGTGGGAGCCAAAGGAAACGCGGGAGAAAGTGAGAAAGCGACTGGAGCGGGATATGATTTCAGTATCAATCACACTTTGTTCTTTTTGTCAGTGATGGTGCATCGTCCTCAGTGCGCCGTGGCCTGTTTCGCCGCTCCTGTCCTCATCGATCCATTTGCTTCAACAGCTCCTGAGCAAGCTCATCAATCTCTCTGTGTTTCTCTCCGAGACTGCAGGCCGCCGGCCACTATCACATCGCTTGTGTGGGAATGTGCAACAGCATGTGGACACACACACACACACGCACGCGTGTGCGCAACAACATTCTCAGATGGCCATATGTTGTGCATTTAACAAATAAGCCAACACATTGAGCCTCGCATGCAGGGATTACATGTCCATTTCCTGGCACAATATCCTTTTTCCCTTGTTACTGGTTTAATTGACATGCTATGCTCGCTCTTAACCTCTTTCCCTCCGTTCCTTTCCTTTCAGCACACCTCTTACCTCGAAAACAACTCTCTCTGCTCATATTCATCTCTCCCTCTTCATCGCTCTCTTTAAATCTTTCATACTTTCCAGGCAGAAGTGAGAGAGCAGGTGAGCGAGTGATTTACAGCGTATATATGAGGGGAGCTTTGGATCACTTCATAAATCTCTTGCAGCGCTAATGGTCGCTCATAAGGGCTGTGGCCATAAGTGTCTGGATTTCCTGACACACTACTTTAATAGAGCCTCACCAGCATCTTACAAACACACACACACACACACACACACACACAAACTTAGAAGAACAACTCAAGCACAGTTTCTCAGCACAGCCAATATACAACATAAGACGGGCATCAAAACTGCATGGCAGCTATTGCGCACATCCACTGTCTTGCGCATGCCTCTCAGCACAGGGTCTGATGGATATGGCCTCTTTATGTCAGTGACACTGCCTGGATTTATTGCAGGAAGAGGCTCGGATACTTTGCAAACTGCCGCCATACCTCATCCATCTCTCATATGCAGTACAGTAGAATCGGAGCTGATACTGAGATGTTGAGAAACGCTTACTTATATAGGTTTGTGATTATTTGTGTGAGGTTACGGTGTGGACGGCGCTCTCCTTCACTCACCTTGTTCCTCTCAAACAGCTCACACTGGATGGTCTTGAGGTCGGTGTCCAGGGCACTGGCGGCCTGCCTGCGCTTGCGTGCCAGCTGCTCCTCCAGGTCTTCCATCTGGGCGCGTAGCTTTTTGTTTTCCCTCTCCAGAGCCAGCTTTTCCGTCTCCAGCCGCTCCCGACGACCCCACTCTGCTGCATTCTCAACCTGCAGACGCTCCATCTGCACATACACACATACATTTAGTAAGATAGGAGAGACATGACAACACATTAGAAAACTAAATATTTGAGGAGTGATAAAGTACATTTGAATGTAAAAGCCTATTCCTAACTTACACATTTCACATAAGCACAAAATTTTAGCACAAGATTAGAAACAAAATATGCATCACTATGAACCACTTAACCCTAAATGAAATAAATTTTCACAATGATATAATATTGAGTGTAGGTTGATTTGATTTATTCATGTCTGCACACTATCATTTAAAAGTTTGAGGTCTGATGTTGAAAGAAGTATCGTATGCTCACCAAGCATTTATTTGATCAAAAATACAGTAAAAACAGGAATATTGTTAAATATTATTATTTTAAAATATGATTAATTTATTCCTGTGATGGAATACATTTTACTAGAAACCATGATTTCCACATTTTTCAGGATTCTTTGATGAATAGAAAAACTGTAAAAGTAGGATATGCAATAACACCCTGTCAAATAAACACACGCACACACAAACACGTATGCAAGCACGCAAGCAGTATATATAATATTTTTTTTCAATCTGTTCAATCATTTTTAATAGTTCATAATAACTGTTTTGGAGAAATATGTTGAGTTGTATTTGCTTAATTATTTTGTAAATTAGTTAACTTATTTTCACTTGGAAAATCCTCACAAAAAAGTGATGCATGTTTGGGTTCCCAAACCCTTTTTTTCCTTTAAGCTGCTTTGGAACAATTTGTATCATCAAAGCATTATACAAATAATTTAGACTGAATCGTTTGTTTGTTGTTGTTGTTGTTGTTGTTATACTAATATTCCTGAAAACTACTAATGCAAATACTGTGTGCGGAACTCCAAATATATAAAATACGGAGACACGACATTTCCCGTGTGTATACCCATAATCAGGAAGGACTAATGCTGCATTAGCACACAGGACAACTATTACCCCAGAATGATGTTGAACTAAGTGAAGGGCTCTCCATGATTTCCCAGTTCTGACCTGCTGCTAAAAGCAGCTTAATGGGAAACCATCTCTCCTAGATTCACCTTAAGTGCTGGCTGACTTTCATACCCCAAACTCTCTCCAGACCAACTAGTCATTAATATTTCTATAATGTCATTTGACTGCTGAGATGAGGCAGTGCCTGTGAACTGCCTCGATTCCTGAGGGCAGAGATGAAGGGAGGTCACCATGGGATTTTGGAGATGAGGGGACACAGCGGATCTGAGCTGACACACAGGAGTGGCGGCGCTCTTTAAGGAGCGCATCAAAGTGCATAATGTCACTCTCTCCTGCCAGGTTCATCTCAGCAACACCCCGCTGATAACACTGCATGCTGGGAATGTGTTAGAGCAGCGTTCTGTCATTACGCCAGCCTGACTAACAGAGGGATGTGGTGGTTGGCGCCATGCTAGTCGAAATGCAGGGGAGACAGTGGATGGATGTTTAAAGCCCTGAGGGTGTTTAACTTTGATGTAGATCACAGTGAGTCCTGGGGTGACACCGAACGGCTGGTCCATGCAAAACAGTGCAGCAAGGGTAGGGCACAACAAATGTATATGCGTTTCACCTCTGTACGGAGCTCCGCCAGTTTCTTGTCCATGCTGGTGCGAGCTCCCAGCTCGTCCTCCAGATCTTCAGACATGCGGCCCAGCTCATCCTGATGCACCTCCTTCAACAAATTCAGCTGCGTGAGAAATCGAATAAGAAACAGAGTCATTCTTTTATCTCTGAACTTATGATCTTAAGTAAAACTTTCGTCCCCTTGCTTTGTCGGAGGATATCTATAGTATTCAAATAAAGTACACGGCCTAACTATGCCAAACTATGCAATACTCTGAAGATGTCATTGGTATTCAAACAGATTTTACATTCTGATTGAGAATTAGTCTGGTTTTTAAACTAATTTCACAGTTGATGAAACTCTGTGAAACTGCGCTCATTTAATACAACTTGTACTGACATTCTGTGGCAATACGGTCTAGCACATTTGCCATTAAGCGATGGGGCGCTACAGTCAAAGTCTGATCTCTCTACAGCGTCTCACACTCGGCATACGGTGACTCAAACGTAGTGATTAACATTCGCTTCAGGTCGTGAGCTCACACAGCTGGGCTGAGGACAGACAGCTCATCTATTTAAACTACCGAGTGTGGCACGCACACTCTTCCTACACACCATCTCATGATATTCATGCAGATCCTTACAGGTTGAGGTTATTAAAAAGAGAAGCACATCTCTTCCTACTCATCATCTCTCCACTATATGCCTATGACGAGGTCTAGGTCTATGATGATGAATCAGTCCCTCATTCTCTCTATGGAAGGCTTGAATTGGGAGTGAAACTTTCCCTGGTCCTAATCAGAGTGGCTGTCTTTCATAAAATTGCCTGACTGAAAGAAATCCTAAGCATCAAGTCTAATCATTCATGAACAATGGCAGACTTTCTTGTTCATAGGTAACAACTGCCCCCTGGTGGTATTCTTATGTATATTATCAGTCAAAGTTTGGATATAATTATACAAATATAAAACATGTGTGACCCTGGACCACAAAACCAGTCATAAGTCGCACGGGTATATTTCTGGCAATAGCCAACAATACATTGTATGGGTCAAAATTATCGAAATAATTTTTCTTTCATGCCAAAAATCATTAGGATATTAAGTAAAGATCATGTTCCATAAAGATATTTTGTAAATGTCCTACATAAATAATGTATAAAATTATTAAATATAAATGAAAAATATTACTAGTAGTAATATCCATTGCTAAGGACTTAATTTGGATAACTTTAAAGGCTATTTTATCAACATTTAGATTTTTTTGCAGATTCTCAAATAGTTGTATCTGCCAACTATAGACCCTTTTCACAGACTGTGATGACGCGTTTTAACGTAAATCCTGCAACGTTTTTTGTATTTATTATTCTTTTTTTAAATATATGTACATTTATAACACTTATACTTTGCATTTTATTACTTTTGATTCACATTACAATAAAAAAAGTTAGCCTTGCCTTGAGGGTGTTTAGTAATAGCGTCTATGGGAGTGAAGGTAAAAATTAACATATTTCTCTCTTTTTACTGCCGTTATTAATCTCACTCTATTTTGTCCCTCTTTTTGAAAGTTGTGAAATCACTATTGTGGCGTTTTTCTTTTGCCATTTCAGCAAATGGGCACACAAAAAAATATTTAATGTATTCCCTCATTCACAGCTATAATATTTAACCCAACTATGACGACTTCCGCTCTGAGAAACCCGGAAATGTCAAAAGGGTCTATTGTCCTAACAAACCATACATCAATGGAAGGCAAAAAATGGACCCTTATGACCTTATGGTTTTGCGGTCCAGGGTCACATTCATGTAGTTACTGTATACAATAGTATAATAGTATCATATAATATTTATAATAGTACTATATAATAGTATAGTTATCCAAACATAATTTTGTCTTATACTATAAACTAATATAGTATAGTAATAATAAATGACTTTATTATTTCCCACATTTTAGAATAACAGCAAAGAACGAGTAGGTGTGTCCAACGTGTTAACTTTTTATTATGAATTTGAAGCAGGTATGACTATGCATGGAGGATCTGTGACTCTTATAAGGAGGAATATGACATCAGGAAGTGAAGATAAAGTGCTGGGTTTTGATGAACAGGCAACTACAACAGTGCACGCTCACCATGCACTCTTTCTATTGATTTGAGCTCTCGCTATAAATTGCCCAGAGGAAAATTGGAGAAAAGTCCAAGGATTTCATGCACTTCTAACATGAAAGTGCTGGAGATCAGTTCCTCATGAGAATACAATGTGTTAGTGTTTTGGCTTCAGTACTTTATTTGTTATTTGTAAATCAAATACAATCCACAAATAAGAAATACATTGAAGCCAGAATACTAATGTTCATATTTAAAGGTTCAGTCACTGTGTAGTATTTATAAGGATCTATTGACAGAAATGCAATATAATATACATAACTATGTTTTCAGTGAAGTATGTTTTTATTACCTGAATGAGCCATTTCGATCTCCATACACCACGGTATTACAGTGAAATCGCCATTTTTCTTCATGTTTCTACAGTAGCCATAAACTGACAAACTTCTCTACAGAGAACTTTTTGTCCTGTGTCGGCCCCTGTAGCTTCTCTATGTGCTCCAAAAGGGAGGGGGGGGGGGGTGCAATTCACAACTACACTGCTAGATGCAGATTAATTTTTTTTTTTTAAAAATCAGCAATTGGGAAAAGCAAAAATAAATTGCTGAAAATACCAATACGGCAATACCAATAAATTAAGCCAAATAAATAAATATATATTCCACAGCTGCTACAAAAATATTTGGCTTTTGATTGTAATCTAATGCAAGTTGCAGAAAAAGATCTGTTAGAGTACATTTTCCTAAATTTTTTGACAACATTCAATATATATAGCAATACTAATGTAACTGCACTGAAATGGCTTTTTTCAATCAAAGAAAAATCATTTTAACCAAACAGTCACTGTTGAGCAGCAGATTCTGGGTATTAAAGGTGCACTATGTAAAAATTTTTCAGTAAAATATCCAAAAACCACTAGGCCAGTGTTATATATTTTGTTCAGTTGAGTACTTACAATATCCCAAATGTTTCCAACTATTTGTAAATCGTGAGAAATTGCTATTTTAACCAAGGTAGTGAACCGGGACGTGTGAGGGAGTCGCCTGTCGATTGCGTCATATCTGCGTTACCCTCGGTTTCCGGTTTTATTCTGCAGAAACGCTTTACTCTTACTGCAGTGTGAACAAGTGTCATAGCAGCCGCCGAGCGAACGCACAGAGTAACGTCATAAATTCATTTTCAACACACTCAGATGTATCTAATACACTCACCTAAAGGATTATTAGGAACACCATACTAATACGATGTTTGACCCCCTTTCGCCTTCAGAACTGCCTTAATTCTACGTGGCATTGATTCAACAAGGTGCCGAAAGCATTCTTTAGAAATGTTGGCCCATATTGATAGGATAGCATCTTGCAGTTGATGGAGATTTGTGGGATGCACATCCAGGGCACGAAGCTCCCGTTCCACCACATCCCAAAGATGGGTTGAGATCTGGTGACTGTGGGGGCCATTTTAGTACAGTGAACTCATTGTCATGTTCAAGAAACCAATTTTAAATGATTCGAGCTTTGTGACATGGTGCATTATCCTGCTGGAATTAGCTTTTTCCAGTCTTCAACTGTCCAATTTTGGTGAGCTTGTGCAAATTGTAGCCTCTTTTTCCTATTTGTAGTGGAGATGAGTGGTACCCGGTGGGGTCTTCTGCTGTTGTAGCCAATCCGCCTCAAGGTTGTGCGTGTTGTGGCTTCACAAATGCTTTTCTGCATACCTCGGTTGTAACAAGAGGTTTTTTCAGTCAAAGTTGCTCTTCTATCAGCTTGAATCAGTCGGCCCATTCTCCTCTGACCTCTAGCATCAACAAGGCATTTTCGCCCACAGGACTGCCGCATACTGGATGTTTTTCCCTTTTCACACCATTCTTTGTAAACCCTAGAAATGGTTGTGTGTGAAAATCCCAGTAACTGAGCAGATTGTGAAATACTCAGACCGGCCCGTCTGGCACCAACAACCATGCCACGCTCAAAATTGCTTAAATCACCATTCTTTCCCATTTTGACATTCAGTTTGGAGTTCAGGAGATTGTCTTGACCAGGACCACACCCCTAAATGCATTGAAGCAACTGCCATGTGATTGGTTGATTAGATAATTGCATTAATGAAAAATTGAACAGGTGTTCCTAATAATCCTTTAGGTGAGTGTATAATAATCAGAGCTGCGTTACCTCATACCATAGCCTCATCCTCATGACCGGAAAAGTGGAAGTGGCACCGGCGACTGTGGCATAATAAAAGTCCCACTGCTCGCGAGGCGAGTGTTGCTTTAATCTTATTGACAATCGTTCCAGCGGCCTTGCTCAGCTCCACAACACTCTGGCCTGTTCTGCTTCATACTACAGCAACGTTAATAATCACATCCATGAACATGATTTCTGCCCGAGTCCTATCCCGATTCTTTTCCAGCAGCTGTGAGGTGAAGACCACATGTCCCTGATTCTGATTCACATGATTCTGCGCTCAAACATGGCGTCATCAAACTACGCCTTTGTTTTGATCTGGCGACCTCTAGTGAATGAAAAAAGTTACATAGTGCACCTTTAATGCCAAGTATGAATCTAGTTCAAAGTAATCAATACATTTTCCCACACTATTTTTACTAAATGACTACAAGGAAAGTTCATTATGTTGCTTGATTTTATATCACCAGCAAAATAATTTCAAACTTATGAAGAATATTCTACATACCATTCATCCCTAATATGCACACCAGTTTAAGTCAGTCTGCCAGGGAAAAAAGTGAGTTAGGATGCTTGTGTTTCTCACCTGTTTTAGGGCCTCTTGTTTGCTCTTGTTCAGTTCCTCATATTTTAGTTTCCATTGGCTCAACTCTGCCTCCAGCTTCTCAATGTTCTTAATGAGTGCGTGTTTATCACTGAGAGAGAGAGACATGATAGCTTGTCATGCACAGCAAAGATCATCATCATGAAGAGGTGAAGGCGAAGGCAAATCCAAATAGATTGTTCTCAAAACATTTGGTTTTCTGAGATAGATAAAGATATATCCTTCACTGTCAATAGCCGCGTTTCCACCAAAATTACCAGGAACAATTTGTACCAGGAATTTTTTTTTACAGGAACTTTTTATCCCCCAGACCTGCGTTTCCACTGCGGTCTAAAGTACCATGAAGATTAGGCAAATTAGTCCGGTGATGTAGGACTGCGCGCGGCTGCTCCTCCCAGTCAGCGACGGACAGTAATCATTTTTGCGCGACACTGCCTGCAACCAAGTATGGAGGAGATGCAAGCAGCACTGCTTTTGCATTGGTTTACTAAAGAGGTCATTAACAAAACTGCGGAAAAGAGACAAGCACTGATACTAAAGCGTATTCTGAAAGCTCGTAAAGCTAGATTTAAAATAAGACAACGTATGTTATTATCAGCTATTACGGACATTGGCCATGCGATTGCGGAGACGAACACGCGCCATCAGACAAAAAAAAGAGCAAGACTGATATTTACTGAACGCAGAACGAACCTCGCAAAAGACTTTTACAAATGCCCCTGAAAGTTCCCGAACTTTGAAAAAGTACTACCTCGGGAGCAGGGCCGTTTGGAGGGGGAAATATTTACCCGGAACTTCATTTAGACCCTGGTTCCTGCAGTCGAAACACACTGAGTACCACCCCAAAGTTCCTAGCTCCTGGGGAAAGTTCCTGCGGTGGAAACGCGGCCAATGATGAGTCCAATTCAGCGGTTTATTGAAATCATTTTTATTATCAGTTATCCTTGGCAGTGAAGGATACATCTATGTTAACCCTGCAATTGTTATGAGGAGCTATAAGATTCTAAAGGCTTTTGATTTCATTTGTTGAGTTCAGGTCTGTTTGATGCATGTATTGTTGCCACCTGGACAACGATCTCTTACTCTCTTTCTTTCAGCAGGACTTTCTGGGACTCATCCAGGCGTAGCTGGAGAGCATTGAGCTTGCTAGAGTCCTCCTCTAGGGCAGCCAGATCCTCCCACAGCAGTCTGCTCCGGTCCTGCCGACTGAGAACTGAGCGCAAGCTACTGGCACTGCGAACGTCCCATGAGTCTGGAGCCTCTGACTTCACCCTGAGAAGAGCCTCCAATAACTCCAACTCCTGAGACAAGAAAGAAAGAAAGCTGCGTGACATGTCAAAATGTAACATGAAAATAACTACATAAAGAAAACACCTGCAGCCTCAGCATGCATTGTCGTTCACCTGCAGAAAATGCAGCAAAGCTTGCCATTCAAGAGTCTGGCTTTAAAGCCACTCGCGAAGGTGCAGATAGAAAATCAGAAGGAAGCTACACCATCATCTCCCGAAGACGGAAGGATGCCAAAGATGGAATGTTTTTGTTTAATTTTGTACAATAAACAATTCTGATACTGTGTCGCTTGGAAATCAATGTCCAAAGTAAAACCTGAGTTGTGAAGCAAAACCAGCTGAGAACTGCTGTCATAGTCAATGTTTCAAGACAATGAAAACAAATTAAAAACATAAACAATAAAAAAACAAAGACTTTCATGCTTTCTTTTTCTCCGTATTAAACCAAACCACAGAAGAGGCATTTTCTCTGTCATCCACATAACAAATATCACATTGCACCTTTCCCTTATTTCCTGTGTGCATGAATGAAATTCACAAGCTCTTTGGAGGAGTAATAAAAAACGGCTTTACAGTTCAGTGCACCATCCTTTCTCTTTCCTTCCTACACACAGTAGGGATTACATATCAAAGACACGGGCCCCAGGATACAGACATGAGACACTAAACAGGCTGCCAATTTCCTAGGATCCCAGAATGGCCACAGTTGAGTAATTGCGCTAAAAGTCCCATGACACATCCCTACCACCAGGGGGAACCAAACGCATACAAATAGCGATTGAGTTCCACATGTGGAAGCACTCAGCATGCCTGTGTGGAAACATATCAGGAAATGGGATGGTATCAAACAATCCAGTGAGAATTAGACTAAGCTAACTAGTATTTGTTTACTTAGTTAAGATTGAATAAGGGTGCCTGATCCTACTTCAAAAAAGGTACATGTCTCTGTGCTTAATAATAAATAATAACCTGCTCTCAGCAGGTAATCGTGACTGTTCACAGGAATCAGACTCTTGAGCTATCTAGGCTACCCCGTTGATATCTGTGCAGAAATATACATCCATCATGCTCGAAACTCTGAAGGTCAAGTTTGACACTGACATAAATTTTTCCTTCCCTCTCTCTGCCGGTGTGTTGTCTTTGCATCTATTTACCAACCCCACCAAAAAAGAGGTGAACATTTGTGTGATGGGAAATTCTTTTGGAAGATTAGTTAAAAACACATTAAGGAAATGACAAACATGCTCAAACGAGTCTAGGAATATAAAAGGGTTTTTTCTGGGTAGTGGGAACTGGTGCGGTACCCCTGGCTATGGCCCCATGGGTGAAACGCATGGGGGGTTGTGCTGGCTCTAATAATAGGACAAAAAAAAAAAAAAAAAAAACGAAACCAGCACACAAGCAAAAAGCACAGAGTCAGGTAAAGAAATCACAGGGAGTTGCACTGAACCAGGTCTGTGGCTGACCTATTTACAATCGCCTACCTGTAATGAGAATTAACAGACTTGGTTATTCTCTGGGTTTGTCATATGGTTTGAGCATCTGGGTTTAAATGGTTTAATTCGTATGAATTATTATTCTGTTTTACAACTGATTTGACATATACATGTGCTTTCTGACTAGCGCTTAATGCGCACCGGGTTAATTTGATCGGAGTTTGGTTCATTTGGATGATATTCGATCCAAACTTGGATGCGCACCCACAAACCTCAACAGAGTCCCTTTAAAAAGGTGATATGGCATACGGTTCCTGTGAACTGAAGTACAGTACTCAGCGGTTTTGGTTAATGTACAAATCTTCTTGCAACCGAATTACTGAAATTGCTTTTTTTCTAGTCCCTTGCTCCTCTGAGAAAACACTGACTACTGCATTCTGTTTCGGTCTATGTAGTTGATTTTGAGTGTCCAGTTGGGGTCTGGTAAAATCAAGAAACCCACCAACTAGTCCTTTCTGAAAATAAGTAGCTTTACATCTTTCCAGCTGAGGAACACTCACCTTCTGCCTGTCCAGTTTGTCAGTGCCTACATCTCTCACAGGTTCCTGCTCTGGAGAGCCTGGCCCATCTCTTATGCTCTCCTCATCCTGGTTGTCATGCTTGATGTCTGGTTCCCTTGGCTGGTTGGAGTGTGTGGAGGCAGTTGAGGAGTTGGATGCTGGTGCAGTGGAAGCATTCTCTGGGGAGTTCGGTTCAGCTCGGACCCTTTGGGCTTCCAGACGCAGTTGTTCGTTTTCCGCCGCCAGTTCCTGGCGCTCCCGTCGTGCTCCCGTCAGCTCTTTGGTGAGGGCATCCAGGCGCTGTCTCAACTGCCTGACCTCATCCCGTGCCCTGTTGCGTTCGGCCCGCACTTTACTCCACTTCTCCCTCCAGTTGGCCGTACAGTCCGACCACCAGCGCATTGTCTTCTCCATCTGAGCTGCCCGTGCCCGAGCCTCCTCCAGCTCGCGCAGACGCAGTTCCTCACGACTCTCCCAGTCCCCAGTGCCATCACAGCCCAGCCCTGGAGACAGCAGCAGAGGAGGGCTTGAACTGGGCGTTCCCCCTGACGGGCTGGGCGTGTGGGTCAGGCTGTCCGGGGAGCGCACCCGATCTGGGCCTAAGCCCAGGCCGCACAACAAGCCGGCCCCAGACTTGGCGGCCTCTGTCATGTGGGGGCTGGGTGTGTGGTTCATCACTGAGCCAATGATGAGTCCAGGGATAGAGAAGATAGTGGTCAGGAAGATCTGATCAGGAAGCCATGATCCACATCAACATGGTTTTCTGTGAAGCAAGAGCAAGATGAGTTTAAAAGAGTAAACACAGAACCTTCAAAATAATTTTTTTTTAAAAACTGCTTAGAAATGTACTAATAAAGTTTAATTAGTTTTTCAAAACCATAATACCATTTTAAAGAGAAGCTGACTTAAAATATAAAATATATACTTATAGATGGGGTCTGTTCAAGCCATTGTATATTTGCATTGCAATGTCAATGTCCTTTTGAATTAAACTACAGATAGGACAAAAAACGAGCACTATAATTGGCTCTGAAAAGCAGTATACATATAAATTCAATAGGTGACAAAGACATACAGGAGCAGAGAGAGTAAAACATGTCATTGCAACAGGGCCAATAACATTAATATTGTTGAACAATCCAGACCACACCATGACAACCAAGTGCAGCTTTAATTTACAAGTGCTCTCCCTTTCTCACACTCCCACACACAAGGCTGTGTTTACTTAAAAGAGTGCAGGGTTACAAAGAAAGGAGGTTCCAGGTCAAAAGCCTTCTGCCAGAGCAGCCAGCATCTCTCATCGGCCAAAAGGAGAGAGTTACAGCCCTAGAACTAAGGGGAGTAGGAACTTGTGTTTGTGGATGTAAAAAGTGTGAGGCTTTGGTGAACAAGGATCTGATTTATTATGTTTTTTAAATTCGACCTGTCTGACCTGTAAGACAACTAGCATGTCATCTGTCTGAGCCAAATAAATGTTTCTAGGAAAACATAATATGCCTTACAATACTGTTATACACAGACATGAACTTATTAGGTTAGGTTATTTTTCTGTGTAACAAACAAACAAACAAACAAGCAAACAAGCATTATGGGTATATTAAGGCACTTAAAATGGAAGTCTATGAAGTTGTGGAAGCAAAATTGTAAAACGAAATATGATGGACTGAAGAAAAAAAAAAAAAAAAAGGAAAGGTTTTTGTTAGTATGAAAGTCATTGTCATCAATGTACTTCCAAATATGTGGTACTGACAATTTCTGTAGGTTCATTTTTCCTCCTCCTGGTATTTTCTAATACTTGTGCAAAAGTTACAAAAACGTTACATTCATGAAGGATTTTAAAAGCTGAGATATAACTTTGCATAGACAACATCAGAACAAATATTTTATCTCTGTAGTCTAATGTTAACATGCATAATGTTTAAGGTCTTGTGCCTATACTTATTTTAACATTTATTCTGGTGCAATGTCTTCCCACATAGATTTCACTTGTAAGAGCACTACTGTAAATTGTGGCACGACACACAAAAAAAACAAAAACACTCATATGCCACTATTCAAACCCTGAGGAAGTTTAAGAGTGAGGCCTGTGGCTTTGGGAACTGCCGACTTGTGCATTACAAAATATTGGGGCAAGAAACAGAGGCATAGGCTCCTCATAAAACACTACTCATACAAAAGCCCCCTTTTTATTAGCTCAGCTGGAAAAAAAATGTGAAGACTATTAGGTTTGCTGCAAGCTGGGAGGGTGCACAAGGGTTTTGGTGGCAAAGAACAGCAACTGCTACCACTGTGGGTCAAGGGGACAATAAATCAGTGTCCTGGATCAACATATCAGCACAGGCTACATGGTCTAGTCTATATGTCACTGGGTGTCTATTTTGTAAG
Organism: Gobio gobio; assembly: GCF_949357685.1. NCBI lineage: Eukaryota > Metazoa > Chordata > Actinopteri > Cypriniformes > Gobionidae > Gobio > Gobio gobio. Next base: position 49,454,814 of record NC_137098.1, read on the forward strand.
CTACAGCTTATATGTTGTAGGCAAAGCAGTTGTCATGCCAATGAGCTCCTGCAAGGATGTGAAAGAGCAACAAAAAGCAACAGAACAGTGCAAGTGAGAAAGAGGCAGAACATTTTAATTATCTCCAGAGGCTTTCACAGGAGATCCTGATTAACCCTAATGATGCAATCTGAGCAGCATCTCCAACAGAAACATGAGCAGCACAGAGAGATGAGTGGATGAAGAGTAAGAGGTGAGGAAAGAGCGAGAGAAGGGGAAAATGTGTAACTGGACCCACTGCTATACCGCTGACTGCTAGAAGAAAGAGCAGTTGATTTCAATTTGAAGTCAATAGGGGAAAACATGCTTTCAATACACACTTGTAAGCTCAACAAATATCTTAAAGATTAAAAAGACATTAATAGATAATAGAGATTAATAGAGAATTAATAGATTAATAGAGATAAAAGACATTAACAGAGGATTTCTTTTCCCCACAGAGCAGCTAAACAAGCATGGGTTTCCAGACTGGTTTGGTGCTGGTCTATCAAAATTTAAACTGATTAAGCTGGTCATCCCAGGTTTATCTTGCTAGTCAAGCTTGTAAAAACCTGGTAGGGACACCAGGATTATATATGGAATGTCCTAAACCCTTGATTACTTGGAATCCACTGTGGAGTTGATTTATTCATTTTTTCCCCTTACGAAATTGTTAATGCAGCATTCTATATGTACATAGGTGTGTTTGACAACAAAAAAATAAAAAATTATATATAATATATATATATATATATATATATATATATATACACAGTGAGGAAAATAAGTATTTGAACACCCTGCTATTTTGCAAGTTATCCAACTTAGAAATCATGGAGGGGTCTGAAATTGTCATCGTAGGTGCATGTCCACTGTGAGAGACATAATCTAAAAAAAAAAATCCAGAAATCACAATGTATGATTTTTTAACTATTTATTTGTATGATACAGCTGCAAATAAGTATTTGAACACCTGTTTATCAGCTAGAATTCTGACCCTCAAAGACCTGTTAGTCTGCCTTTAAAATGTCCACCTCCACTCCATTTATTATCCTAAATTAGATGCACCTGTTTGAGGTCGTTAGCTGCATAAAGACACCTGTCCACCCCATACAATCAGTAAGAATCCAACTACTAACATGGCCAAGACCAAAGAGCTGTCCAAAGACACTAGAGACAAAATTGTACACCTCCACAAGGCTGGAAAGGGCTACGGGGAAATTGCCAAGCAGCTCGGTGAAAAAAGGTCCACTGTTGGAGCAATCATTAGAAAATGGAAGAAGCTAAACATGACTGTCAATCTCCCACGGACTGGGGCTCCATGCAAGATCTCACCTCGTGGGGTCTCAATGATCCTAAGAAAGGTGAGAAATCAGCCCAGAACTACACGGGAGGAGCTGGTCAATGACCTGAAAAGAGCTGGGACCACCGTTTCCAAGGTTACTGTTGGTAATACACTAAGATGTCATGGTTTGAAATCATGCATGGCACGGAAGGTTCCCCTGCTTAAACCAGCACATGTCCAGGCCCGTCTTAAGTTTGCCAATGACCATTTGGATGATCCAGAGGAGTCATGGGAGAAAGTCATGTGGTCAGATGAGACCAAAATAGAACTTTTTGGTCATAATTCCACTAAACGTGTTTGGAGGAAGAAGAATGATGAGTACCATCCCAAGAACACCATCCCTACTGTGAAGCATGGGGGTGGTAGCATCATGCTTTAGGGGAGTTTTTCTGCACATGGGACAGGGCAACTGCACTGTATTAAGGAGAGGATGACCGGGGCCATGTATTGCGAGATTTTGGGGAACAACCTCCTTCCCTCAGTTAGAGCATTGAAGATGGGTCGAGGCTGGGTCTTCCAACATGACAATGACCAGAAGCACACAGCCAGGATAACCAAGGAGTGGCTCTGTAAGAAGCATATCAAGGTTCTGGCGTGGCCTAGCCAGTCTCCAGACCTAAACCCAATAGAGAATCTTTGGAGGGAGCTCAAACTCCGTGTTTCTCAGCGACAGGCCAGAAACCTGACTGATCTAGAGAAGATCTGTGTGGAGGAGTGGGCCAAAATCCCTCCTGCAGTGTGTGCAAACCTGGTGAAAAACTACAGGAAACGTTTGACCTCTGTAATTGCAAACAAAGGCTACTGTACCAAATATTAACATTGATTTTATCAGGTGTTCAAATACTTATTTGCAGCTGTATCATACAAATAAATAGTTACAAAATCAAACATTGTGATTTCTGGATTTTTTTTTTAGATTATGTCTCTCACAGTGGACATGCACCTACGATGACAATTTCAGACCCCTCCATGATTTCTAAGTGGGAGAACTTGCAAAATAGCAGGGTGTTCAAATACTTATTTTCCTCACACATATATATACACATATATATATACACATATATATACACACATACATACTTCATGAAGTGGAACGCACTTCAAAATGGCGGCAGGGATTCCCCCGAGGGGAAGTGCTTAGAGAAGTTTGCAAGTGCTTAGAGAACTTGCCTAATACAAAATAGATCATATTCAATGCAAAACTACAAAGCCAGAGGTTAATTATGAACTGCGTTAGAGGATAAAATGGTTTCCCTCCTGCCACAACTATTTTCCCCAAACACTGCTCCTAAAGTGTATACCCTCAACAGGAAATCTTAAATCCACCAATTTGCTGCCATCAGTTTGATTAACCATTGAACCAAGCTGACTCACCCATTTCAGGTCATATTTCACCGCCAAGGAAACATCTGGAAGCTCACAGTACCCTTTACCAAAACAGAATGAAGCTGACAGGCATAATGGAGTGTTAACAAAAGCTAGTTAAGTTCAAGCACGAAGAAATCGATTAGAATCTTTGCCAAGACAAAGTATGTTAAATGGGCAAAAAAGACAGAAACACTAAGACAAAAGATGATATTTGAGAGAAGAGCAAACAATACCTGAAAGTATGATTGGGGAAATGAGGGATAAACCAAACAAATTAGCCCCATTATGCATGGCATTTCAAGGAAAATTGCCAAGACAATGTGCATTTGTTCTTTAGCAAAAAGAACAAAGGTGTTTTTTAGTTGATCAAATCAACCAGGGGCCTGTATAAAAATTGCATGCACATAATGCCGATTGAAAGCCTGTCTGAATATACACAAAATATGTAAATTATATGCAGATGAGGTTATTCATAGTAAAAAAAATTGTTAAAGCCACGATATGTAATTTTTCGACCGCTAGAGGTAGCTTTTTTAAAACCAATGGTGCCTTGATTTGGCCGCTTTTTCCGGTCACGCATATGTGGATTAACGCAGCACTGTTATCATATTAGATACATTATTTGAGCGTGGTGAAAATTATGTTATAATGCTACTCTGTGCATTCGCTCGGCGGCTACGAGACACTTGTTGCACACTACAGTAAGCTAGATCAATATTAGGCATGGTAAAACATCGTACTCGTGGTAAATCATGTTGAGCTATATAACAATGACTAGTTTTCTGTTGATGAATGTATCCAAAAAGTTGCTCACCTGTCTAATAAACCACACAATATATTAAAAAGCGTCTTTGATGTTTCCATGGTTTCTACAAAATAAAACGGAAATCGAGGGGAACGCGGGTATGATGCCATTGATAGGCAACGCATGGTCCTGGTTAAAATGGCTTATTTGTCTGGATTTAAACATTCTTGGAAACATTTGGGATAATGCAAGTACACAAGTCAACAAAATGTATAACATTGTTCTAGTGGTTTTCTTTAAGCTTAATTTATGGTCATTTTGGAGAAGACGATTGAAGCTTGTGCATATAATATCTGGGATTTATAACAAAGCAGATGTATGTATGGTTTAATAAATCTAAATATCCTGTGCACATAAATCTGCAGACATAATCTCTTTGTGTGTACACATACTTCTAGGATGAAATCTATGCAAAGTTTTATAAATGAGGCCCCAGAACAGTCATTATTATTACATCACAGAAAAGTCACAAGAACATTTTAAACAACCAAGACCACACACCACGGAGCAACGTTTCGGTCCAAACTCAGCAAGCAATGAATTACAAATCTGAAGAGTTCTTCAATGCAAGATGTAAATAAAGCCCCTGTGTAAAACACTATCCATTTGTGTTTTTCCCATTGGCTCAGTAGGAGTTGGAGGAAATCAAGGGCAAACTGAGACACAGTGTCACTCACAGGAGCCAGGGAAAGCGTAAAGCGATCTGATGGCTGCAGTTCATTTTACTTCAGATGCCCTACTGTCACCTCCTGACATAAAGCCAGGAGTACAATCTTTTGTTCCCTGGTTCATCAGCTATGCTTGTCAAAGTATAGCCTCAGGAGAAATCATCAGGACAAAGCAAAAGTGTTAAAAGACAGAGATACTCAGGGCAGGGAGTGAGATAAGTTGCAGAGATCTTAAAGATACAGAAAAATGTGAAACCTGTCTGAACCCAAAAAGTTAATAGAAATTTTCTGAAATATCCAAGAGAAGGGAGTTTTATGAGCACAGCATCCGTTAACATAAATTTCAGTGATGTGAGAGTGAAAGCTCACCTTGACTGTAACCTGTGATCCTTGTGGTTTTCAGAAGAATTGGCCCCTAAAGGAAGAGGAAGTTTGTCTGCTTGTAGCGCATGTGGTCTTCGACCGCAGACTGTGAAAGTGACAACAATCATCTAGAGTAGATGATCTTGATAAAAGATCTTCCGCTGTCTTGGATGAATGCGTTCTTGCCAAGTGTAAATAATTCTTGCATGTCTTGAAAGCTGCTTATCGTTACAGCTAGGTAAACTTGCTGAAAAGTTACATGCAGCCAAATTGTTTCGATATTGTAAAAAGATGGTAAACACATACGATATACCATATGGACAGCATAATGAGTTAAAATAAAGAAGGATACACTCTCTGTTTAGCTTTGATTCACAAAAAAATGTCCTAAGAGGAACTGTCAAACTGATTCTTTAGAGCATATGAACGATGTAGTATTATAAAATATTAAGTCATAGTACGCTTTAAATATTCTGGTTTAATAAAAGGACCTAGCCGGGGCTGCCGTTTACTTTAAATCACCAAACCACTGGACGCAACCCATACCGCAAGCACAAAATATGCATAATACTGGAAGAAGAAGAAAACAGCGGCATCCACTGCAACATCATTTTCTCTGTTCTGCATTAAGTTGAACTCGTACAGTTTGTGATTCAGTAAGACTGCACAATAAAATGTCCTGTAAATTCAAAAGAAGTTTTCTCTACAAAACTTTACAGAGAAATGAGAGAAAGTGTAAACAGGTTCAGCTTTCTTTCTCAAGCTTGTGACACGGCTGATTACATTCGAATCATTCACACCCCAGAAACTGGTAGACAAGCCAAAAATGTCACATAGTAAAAACAACAACAACAACAGCCCCTCCAAGCACGTCTGTTGTAGAGACTGGTTACAGCATCACAGAGCTGGCGTATGGGCACTTCATCTACATTAACCCATGCACAGAAACACCACTATGTCACATGTGACTGACTGGGCCTGCATGTGCATTAGTGGAGTATAATTGCATTTTAATCAGTGTTTAATCATTACTACACCTAATTTTGAAGTAAACATGTTGCGCCTTTCTTTCGGGGTATAGGCCTAGGTTTCTGTTAACATGGCACAAGAACCAAGAAAAAACTTTTTCTAGCAACACTATACACATTACACAGACACACACACACAAACTATATGCATGAAATCTGCAGGTCATGCGTAATACTGGGGTCATCTGTGGTTAATACATTTTGTCTGAGAAATGGGTAACATATGGCGTGTCCGTATTTTATGTCTGGAATGGAAAATTACTTGAACACCTTTATAGTGAAACAAATTTTGCTAAAGAATAGAAGGAATCGATAACATCCCAGAGGGCATCAACAGGTGAACATTGAGTTTTTCCTAAATAAAAAAAGTTAAATGCTACAAGTGAATTTAGGCATCACAACATTATAATCACAGTATGAAAAAAAGGATATTAATTTTGAGATTTGCTACAGATTTCTAAGTAAACAGCACAATTGAATATCAAATTTGACTAATAAATAAAATAATAATAATAAAAAATCTCTAATTCACTCACAAGCACAATACCAATCTTGACATTCATGGGACAAACTACAAAAAGAGGGGCAGATGTCAGTTCACTGACTTGGTTTGACATCAGGAAAAGGTTCATTTGGGGGTCAGCCAAGCCTGTCACATACTTACAGGGGCCCCTTGTGAAAATAATCACTAGTAACTTGATCAAAGCTAGTATCCCAGGAGGAATTTAATGGATCATGGAGTTAGAAGGTCTTACATATAGAGTAGCATGTAATAGAGAGAATTATTAAATTAAAGCACCCAAAGAGAGAGAGAGAAAGCTAGAAATGGTGATATATCAGAGGGAAGTGCTCATTTAAGGAGTGTTAAACATTAAGAGGTTCACCTCTTTATCTCATTTAATGAGGCATGAAACAAAAATAATAAACACTCAAAATCCAGCATGAGCAGATTATAAATTAGAGGTCAGGCCTGCAACCATATATCAACTAGAACTAGATTTCAGTCATGCAAAACACTGAACAAATGAGTTGAATAGAGCTATTGAGAATAAGGTTATAGTGGAAGCCCAATTCTGCCTCAGAGTAAAAAGGTAATTAAGAATTTATATGTCCCAATTCTCACTTTCTAGCTCATATTGTGATTTTATATTTTACAATGTGACTTTATATTGAAATTAGAGCTGGGCAATATGGCCCAAAAAAATTATCACAATATAATTTTCCATATCAGTCGATATCAATAATTAGCTCGATAAATGTCAAATCTTTATTTCTTTAAAGTTTAAAGGCATATTTTTTGCTCCTGAGTGAAAGATGTAGAAAACAGACGATTCATTGTGGTTTTAAACTATCCTTTATCATCACATGACAAACACTTCCCAAACAAGTGAACAATTGAGCAAAGCTGAGGTAGATTTATTTATTACTAATAAAATCAATATTAATAGAGTAGAATATTATTAATATAAATAGAATATAAATAAAATATATAAAATAAATATCTATAGTCAAATCTAGAACTGTAATGATATAACATTTGGCTCTGCTGACTGCAAATGCAAAGTTAAAGTGCTTTAAAGATAATGTTTGTCACTAAACAAAAATAGAATTAAAAAAACATCTTTCTGGTCAGCATGCCAAACCTTATAAATAAATGACATCGACAATATAAATAAAATAAATAAATAAAAGAAAAATCTTAACTGTGGTCAGCATTTTTTACTCTACACTCTATATATCAATAATATAGTTATATACTTAATTAAAATAATTGTGTAAGTAGTAAAACAATAAAAACGCAAACAGGCAAAAAAATGCATTTTAAGTTAACATTTTGAGTTCCCCCTCTCTTGCCTTGCAGTGGATTGGTCTATCGCGCACCTCACCAACACACACACACACACACACACACACACAATCACACCTCACCGAGACACAACAGCACTGGTGGACTGGGAGAGAGTACAAAGTCCAGGAAGGGGTGTCAAGTCTATTTTAATCACTTTAAACATCGGATGAAATGATTTTATTTATCTTTTAATACAGGCAATGCTGATTTATTAATAAAATCACCAAAGACAAAAAAATATACCAATGTATTTTTCCTTAAGTCCGATGTTTTAGTGATTATAGTTTGGTAACGTTAGCTTGTTGTAAGTCACCCACCACATTTAACAAGGTGATAAGCCTATGCGTGAACTGATATTAGGCTAATGTAGATTTACCGCTGTGTTGAGCTCAATGCTATATGGAAGAACTTCGAACAAGCAAGATCATTTAATAGTTATATTACCGTGTTGGTGAACCTATAAGCAGTGCACGTCACTCTGTTTTATGTTGGATTGCAAATAGCCAAAATATCTCCAAAAACGCATGCGCAGCATTACACATAGCGCGTAAGCATTATATCAAGTATTTATCGAACTGTTGTTATCATTTCATCAAGGAAAATTATTTCACAATAATTATCGTTATTGTTTTATCTCCCAGCCCTAATTGAAATAGCACCTTCAAAACTCATAATGTGACTTTACATATTGTAATCTTTCTCAATTGGGCAACCTTTTTTATTTTTTGGAAACCAAAAAAGCCCTCTAAAAACAGGGCTTTCAAAAAACAAAAAAAACAAAAAACATTGTAAGACATTGAAAGGGGGAGGGGAAGCAGGAAGCAAAAAGTAGGACAAAGACAGAAGCTGATGAAAAGTCGAGAGAGAAGCAGCAACAGGACACATACCATGCAAGAAGGGAAGAAATACTGACGAGACAAGTCAGGATTATGCCTAAACTTGTGATTTTACAGTATGATGCCAACACAGTCAATCCTCCCGGGATGTGGAGGGGGCATATAGAGCAGAAATTATACATACACTATATTGCCAAATTCAGGTGTGCCAATCACTTCCAAGGCCACAGGTGTGAAACTTCCTCACTACTAACTTTTCCACGATCAACTGTTAGTGGTATTATAACAAAGTGGAAGCAATTGGGAACAGCAGAAACTCTGCCACAAAGTGGTAGGCCACGTAAAAATCACAGAGCGGGGTCAGCACATGCTGAGGCGCAGAAATCACCAACTTTCTGCAGAGCCAATAGCTACAGACCTCCAAATTTTGTGTGGCCTTCAGATTAGCTCAAGAACAGTGCTTAGAGAGCTTCATGGAATGGGTTTCCATGGCCGAGCAGCTGCATCCAAGCACCAAGTGCAATGCAGAGCGTTGGATGCAGTGGTGTAAAGCATGCCGCCACTGGACTCTAGAGCAGTGGAGACGTGTTCTCTGGAGTGACTAACCACGCTTCTCTGTCTGGCAATCCGTTGGATGAGTCTGGTTTTGGTGGTTGCCAGGAGAACAGGACTTGCCTAGAACAGTGAAAGGAACTCAGCATACCAAGACATTTTGGATAATTTCATGCTCCCAACTTTGTGGGAATAGTTTGGGGATGCCCCCTCCCTGTTCCAACATGATTGAACACCAGTGCACAAAGCAAGTTTGGTGTGGAGGAACTTGACTGGCCTGCAAAGAATCCTGACCTCAACCCGATAGAACACCTTAGGGATGAATTCGAGCAGAGACTGTAAGCCAGGCTTTCTCGTTCAACATCAGTCCCTGACCTCACAAATGTGCTTCAATATTTCTCAAAAATTCCCATAGTTCTTATTTCTATTAAAAAAATAATTAAAAAAACGACAGTGGGGGCGGTGCCGCAGTGGGCAAGTAATCTAACATCGGTAACACCGACAACTGCAGCAAGCCTACTTTCACTAAATAGGAAAAGGAATCAATCACGGGAAACTGCCCTGGGGGAAGTCCATGAAAACTGACACAATCATTCACTCAAGTGGGTTTAAAGAAGGGAGATGTAGTATTTGCCTACAGCACAAAAATGACAGAAATCCCCCACCAGCACAGGACTTTATACTTGCCGTTATTGTACAATGGCTATTCCACATACTTACAGCAGGGGGTGATGTGAGGACCAAGCTGCAGAGTAGTGCATATTAATGAAAGAATATTTAATGTGACTAAATCTCTTATCTTATGCAACATATGTACCCTAAAGGAATCATTGATAAAGCTAATAAAGTGGGAGGATAATGGTGGAGGGATTTAATATGCTCACGACTACAATGACTTTTGAGATCACTTCAATATCTGTTGTTGTTTAAGGAAATATGAACTAACAAAGCTTAACTGTGTTTTCCATACACTTTGTCTTGGTCTGCACATAATACAAGGTTCACAAAGCAACATGGAGACCACACACAATAGGGTCAAATTATATTATCACCTTTGACTGACTGAATAAACCATGAAGGTTCGGGACAAATACATGTACTGTTACACCCCTTCTCTGAGGAGCATGTTTATTATTACTGAATTAAAAATGTTTTTTCTTTTTTATCTTAAAAATATATATATTTTTTTTAACTTAAACGATTAAGATGTGGACACATTACATTATTTTTTGCTTGGTTACAAAATCAAAACTTTTCTTGAAAATTGTTTTCAAAAACCAAATGAAAACATCATAAAGATTGCATTTCTAAGAACATGAAACGTGTGTTTTAAAGGGTTAGTTGACCCCAAAATGAAAACTTTTTCCATTAATTACTCACTTTTATATCATTGCAAAAACCCATAAGACTTTCATTCATCTTCGACATACAAATTAAAATATTTTTTATAAAATCTGAGAGATCCCTCCATTGAGAGTTGATTCAACCATTCACCACTATTGAATCTTCACAAACCGCTCCATACATATACATTTATTTTTACAATCTCTTTATTAGAGCCCGACCGATAAAGGATTTTTAAGGCCGATACCGATACAAATATTTGGTCACTTAAAAATCCGATATTCCGATATATCAGCCGATATATATAAAAAATAAAAATATAAAATAACAGAAACGCGTAAAAAAACACAAACAGATTTCCCTTATACATCAGTTATTTGTAGTTATTCATGATCCCTCAGCCTCTCTAAAATAATATGATAATGCAGTTTAAAAATAAACTTGTTTGTTTTATTGTTACAACAGAACAGAGGAACATAAAATATATTAAAGTTCTGATAAATAAAATGTATAAAAATACAAACTTAAGATATGAAACTTAAAGTCGTTTGGACGAAAACACAATAACAAAAACAAAAAATCAAAGTTACCAGTATTAATAGATGTGGTAAGCTTTATAAATATAACTTTTAGCAAGACTGGAAAAAAAAAATATTCAGTTAAGTTCTAGAAGTTCTGATAAATAACAACAACAGCAAAATATAAACTATATACATTATAAATATGAGCCACCTTATAATTACAATGTCAACTTGCTTATCCCTTTACATGCACTTTTAATTCTATCCATCAAGCTACAACAAACCATTTTCAATCATCATTTGCTGCCTGCCTTCTAAAATCTACTAACGTTACTGATGATGACTCGTGTAATCCATTATTTGACTCGTTAATGCGGCGTCTGAACGAAGTCACGCACTTTCGTTCACTCTTCACGAGCCTAACTTACGATTTACAATGCAGAGACTGGAACTACAAATATACTAGTTATAAATACAGTAATCATTACTTTATTTAGGCAGAATAAGTTTGTTGTGTTTTTCAAGGCGCATTAATGTTAGCGGTCTCCCACTGATAGCCATGGCATTAGCTAGCTTTGTGGTTAGCGTCTATGATAAGTCATAATTTAGAAATATGTATACTTTTTCAAAATAACGGGCAGGGGAGAGATGATACGTCTCATGATGTCAAACTGTCAGACTATTAAAGAAATACATTTTATTCAGTCACATTGTCCGAGGTAAAATAAGTCAGTCAACTGTAACCTAGCGTAATTACCAGCTCTCTTGGCTTACATGTAACAGCAAAACTGGACTTGGCAGTTACAAATTGTGTCATGTTATTTGAGTTAAGAGAACTGATGGGGATGTTCTTTTAACTGTTATTCAATTCAAGCAATGTATGTCTCGTTGCCAACTTACATGCATTTCGCGGATGATCTGTGTTGTGAATGCAGCGCTCAGAGCGCTGAAGCTCAGCATGACTCTGCTGGATCAGCTGGTGGTGTTGCCAGCCGGCACGTTGTAGAGCGCCCTCTGGTGGACAAACTATGAAACGCCAACACTCAATGTGTTTGAGAGGTGTTTCGTCCGGTTTTTTTATTTTTAAAAAAATATTCATTTATCGGCCATCATAAATGCCGATACCGATAGTTTGGAAAAAGCCTAATATCGGCCGATAATATCGGCCCGCCGATATATCGGTCGGGCTCTACTCTTTATAAACATTTTAAAGTGTCAAGAGTTTTGGGTGAATAGACCTTCAATGTAGGGACAGAAATAACTCAGATTTCATAAAAATATCTTAATTTGTGTTCTGAAGATGAACTAAAATCTTATAGGATTGAAATAAATGCTGGTGGGTAATTGATGACAATTAATTTTTTGGTGAACTATCCCTTTAAATTAGATTTTAAAGGATTTTTCCTGTTCTTGATCATGTACATTAATTTGTCACTGACCTAATACAATTAGTAGACCTGGGCTAAAATGATTCTGCCTTTCTGAAACGAAGCGATCTGACTGAACCTCACATAGTGCAGTTTGTCCTCTGGGTCCAATGTCCTTTAAAACTAATCCATTATTCTGATTCTGAACATCCACCAACAAGAAAGAACAGACGAATGCCGCTCTCCTCGTATCTTCAACATGGCCAACATATGGCCTCGTTTAAAAAAATAAAAAAAAAAGTTATCAGGAGACTACAGTGTAGGTGCATGTGTAAAGTAGCCTATATCCTTTGACAAACTAATGCATGTTAAAGCTGCACTATGTAACATTTTCTCAGTAAATATCCAAAAACCACTAGGCCAGTGTTATATATTTTCTTCAGTTGAGTACTTAAAATATCCCAAATGTTTCCAACTATGTGTAAATCATGAGAAAATTGCTATTTTAAACAAGGAACCGGGACGTGTGAGGGAGTTGCCCGTCAATGGCGTCATATCTGCGTTACCCTCGGTTTCCGGTTTTATTTTGCAGAAACACTTTACTCTTACTGCAGTGTGAACAAGCGCATAGCAGCCGCCAAGCGAACGCACAGAGAAATGTCATAACATAATTTTCAACACACACAGTATCTAATATCATAATCAGAGCTGCGTTACCTCATTCCATAGCCTCATACTCATGACCGGAAAAGCTTAAGAGGCGCTGGCGACTGTGGCATAATAAAAGTCCCGCTGCTCGCGATGCGAGTGTTGTGTTAATCTTATTAACAATCGCTCCAGCGGCCTTGCTCAGCTCCACAACACTCGGTCCTGCTCTGCTTCATACTACAGTAACGTTAAAGTCCCTGTAAAGTAAAAAATAAACATGTGTTCTGAGTTTCTCACACCACAGATAAATGTGTTATTAACCACCCAGCCAAATTTTAATCATTAAAAAATCCGCCAAGTACATAAAATAGCTTATCAAAAACGTGAAAAAATGAGCAGCATTCTCTGCTCTCAAACGCTGGGGGTGTGTCCGCTGTCGGCGCCGAAACCACGCCCACTCGCGGGAAAGCTGCAGTTGCACACAAGACAGCACTCACTGATCATGACCGTCTATGATCACGACGCACCAGATGTCGGCGGGACGGGAGGACTAAGGCCGGGGCGGGGGATAGTCGGTTCTGCAGCGGATTATCAGTGAATCCCAGTTGTCTCTGGTGAAAGTTTGTAAAACGATCCGGTGTATTGTCACTGCAGACTCAGAGGCAGGCGTCGGTGGTTATCCTCATCTCTTCATCAAGGTGGCTGTTCACAAAATTAATCCACCTCTTCTTGATCATCGTATTTGTTTTGTAAGCTGTTTTGTAAGTTGTAGACTATAGTAACTAACAGTACTGACAGTAACTCGCGATCGAGCGGGCAAACTGATGCGAATGCGCTCTAGTTATGATCGTGTTTGGGGAGGAGCCAGGCTCGGTGGCTCCAGTGCGTCATCGAGCCACCGTTTTAGCCCCGCTCAGAAAATCCTGAACACAGCAACGGTGAAAAACTGTTTAACGGTCTAACTTCTGAATTCAGTACTACATAGTTCACAGTCTTTGTAATTTGTTTCAGCAATACATTTCTAACATTTATAATGTGTTTAGAAAAAAATCTCAGAATTGCCTTTACAGGGACTTTAATAATCACATCCATGAACATGATTTCTGCCCGAGTCCTATCCCGATTCTTTTCCAGCGGCTGTGAGGTGAAGACCACATGTCCCAAGATTCTGCGCTCAAACGTGGCATCATCAACCTACGTCTTTGTTTTGAACAGGCGACCTCTAGTGGACGGAAAAGTTACATAGTGCACCTTTATCGTGGTAATGGAACTCAACATTCACCCACACATGCTCGGTGGCTTAAAGCAGCACTAGGTAGTTTTTGATCTCGGGGTCCCCCTACAGTTGGGAAACAGTATTGTCCTCTACTACTGTCGTAAACTGTCATTCTACATCAGCGGATGCATCGCACGTGCATTTGTTGACATGACAACTATGATAGCCCTGAACACTGCAGCAGGAGTTCACCTGTCTATGGAGTTCACATGCAGGTGTTCTGCTTGCGTCGCGTGTGAAATGTCTTCATCCCAGGTACAGTGGCATATGTTTCAGCATGTCATATGAATATAACTTCATGGGTTTTATTTTTTTCAAACGCCAAATGATCGCGATGCTCACGTATAGAAGCCAGCGTCATTATAGTAGCCTAGTCTATTGGTTACCGTTTTACGGAATCTATATGATACTTCAATTCAATGTTTGAGTGGTAGGTAATAACCATACATCGTCAATATTATAATATCAAGCTACCCTAGATGAATCTGCAAATTTGAAAAATCGATTTGCATTATAGCTTGAGGCAAGACAAATAAACAAATATCACAGACATGTTAGGTATCCTAAAATATGATTTTGTACGGCTTATGTATTTACTTGCAAGAATGCTCGCACGTCCGAATTTAAGGAAGTGGGGGTGGTGGTGGAAGTGACGTATATGCCGTAAAGCAGTCGAATTTTGTAGTTCTTTTTTTTCTCGGGTTACTACCCAAAACCCGAAGTTTAAAAGTACGATTAAAAACGATACAGACCCCGTCAGGCTATGGCAGACGTGTCAATCAACCTATTGTAAGTCGATGTATCATCACAAGAGGTTTGAAAATATATTATAAAGGTTGAAAAGTTACCTAGTGCTGCTTTAAAGATGAAAACAGGGTATATGACTCAAGGAGCAGTGCATTCTTCTCACCACGGCTAATGGTGCTCAGTCTTATAGCACCGGTTTTATGGAGTATGTGTACGTTGATGCGGTTTAATAAGGATCAGATGTTAAATGCCGACAAATTCATGTGTGTGATAAGGATCCTGGAAAATGTAAGATGTAAATGGACTGGAATAATCCAAGCCAGACTGAATAATTCAGACAGTCGAAGTAAGGGAGGAAAGGCGTGAAAAGAAGCTGTGGCAGAAGGCAAAAAGTTGAGGAAGATGGAGAGGAAATGGGACGGAAACAAAGGAGGAAAGGAAGGAAAAGACAGGAGGGAGAGAGGGGAGGGGAGGGGGGGTCTTTGTGGAAGGGGCAGATGGGAGAGGATATTTCTCCACTGAATGGGATTCCTCCTGCCACTGATGAAATATACAACACTTACTTACAGCTGAGCAAGTCAGTCCACTCTCTTTGTCCATGCCCTTTTAGGTCTCTTGCTCATCCACAGCGCACAGGGTTAAAAGACAGGATGCTTGATTTACAAACATCCTGTGAAAGCAAGAATAAAAGGACAAACCACCGTGTGACAGAGTCAGACATATTGAGAAATGTTAGCTACATGTGCGCTGGAACAGGGAAATGCAGTTCAGTGTAAAGTAAAACAAATAACAAAAAAAAGTGGACATTAATTTGTACCATATTACACAGTGTGACAAATTAATCCCATTTAATCTGCCGTCTCTCTAGGGGAGCTAACAGATCAATTGAGAATTTCTGTGCTGATCAGAACCAGGCCATAAACAAGCAAACTAAAACAAATGGCTGTAGTTTAACGCCTGTTGTGTGTTCAGGTTTCGCTGTGGCAATCTCAGACCCGTGACGAAACGCTTCCTCCAGCTTGACCATGTGACTTTGGTAGGCTCCACTGAGGCAGTTTTCCATTAACCATGAGCAGATCGGTCTTTCTTCAGAGTGAGGAAGGCAATGCTACATTTCTGCAACCATATGACCCATGAAATAGCTACAGACTAAAAAGTGAAAGTGCAGGGGGAGAGAGCAATCTGAAATATCAAGGCCAAAACCCACCAGAAATAAAGATGTAAAGCATGCTGCCATCCAGAAATGTTCAGTTTAGAAGCACTAATACAATTAGAATACAAAAAAGTGGATGATCTTTCAAATTAAAGCAGTTTTACAACTGAATGGGACTTTAACTTAATTAAAACACTCTTAAACTATTGATCACTGTTCATTGCAAAACGGCTGGTCTCTGGCAGGAAGTTCAAATTGATGCTATGCACTGTGGTTTCAGAGCAAGAAGAAACATGTTTGACGTTAAGCATGAAAAGTTAAAACCTTAGCAAACAAGACATGAAAATCATATAGCAAATTATTCTCTATAAAAACATACAACCTAATGTTTGTTTAATTATTGAATAAACCCTGCAATTGTCATTTGAATTAGCATTATTTTCTTCAAAATGTATACAATTATGATCCAAAAGTTTTATGGAAACAACTACTTGAGCAATATTTTCTGTTTTCTAGTGTTGCAATACTAGTAATGGGAAACAAATCAAATCTACCCTGCACATTCCACAATCACATGCACACACACTACTTTCTGCAGGGCTATTGAGGCCACACCCCCTGCATGCACTGTGCATTCCTCCATAACATGCACATTTGATCAAAAATACAGAAAAAAAACGTAATATTGTAAAATAACCTTATAGAGAAGATGAGTCGCTATTGTATCTATTGAGCCTGATTTCTCAAAATGGTGCATGTGTGCTTATCCTGGGTGCCATGACAACAGTTCGGCACGCACTCACAGGAACGCGCTCAGAGTAATGGCGAGTTCAGTATTTGGACTAAATAATATTACAGTTAATGTATTGGGCCCGGCCCGGCCCAAACGAGCATGGGCTCAGGTAGGGTTGGGCTTGATTTTTTTTGGGCCCGATCTAAGCTCTAATATGAGCCTGTATAATTCACTCTTCCACTTCTTCTGAATCAGTTTCTGGTTCAAACATATATATGGCTGAATTAAACCAGTTTTTCCACTTGCCATCGTGCAGCGTTTACTTCAGTAAAGATGACCAAGTGGATCTCTGAGATGGTGTGAGTGAGTGGAGGCACGGCTAATTTGCATATTCATGGTCCACGCATACTAAATGAAGCAAGGGTGTAGAGTGACATTCAAGCTATTTTTATATATCAAACTATATATTTTTCACAGAAAAATTATTAAATATGTCGTTTTGGTGATAAAAGTTTTAAGGGATATCATTATTGACTACAAGGCGACTAACAAAACTAAGCAAGTTATTTAGGAAAATGTACCATTTTGTGTATAACACCTTGCTAAATATCATGTCACATCAACCATCCATTTCCTTTCAGAAAGCATTTTTCCAGTCACTGATGGTGACAAAACCACAATTTATTCATATAGATAAAGATGATGCGATTCTTGACAGAGTTCAAGAGTGTTTTTAACTCGTCACCATGACGAAACATCAAACACTTGCTGATTCAACCAAATGAGCTCTCTCTTGTTTGCTCAAATGAGAGAAGAAAAAACACAAGCCAAGTTTCTTCAGAACCTTGAGAAGGAGTCTTTAAGCAGACTGGTTCATAGATCTATACTGTCTTCGATCTCTAGTCAAATTTCCCACTATAAATCTTCCCGTCCTCATAATCTCGTTGCCAGAAAGCCTCTTTGACCTTGCCTACTTCTTTTTCATCTGTATCACTTCCCACATTACGCCCATAAAAGCCAATTTCATGGTTTAATGAACTGATGTGGCATTTGTTTTCAGACCTCATCACGGAGTCATTTAGAGGTGACACTTTCATTTTAATTCATGGTTTTATTTCAAATGGCTGTGAGCCAGTGTGTTAATCATCAATGCTCTGTCTAAACAACATTCACACTATCTGAAGGAGTGTGTATTATTTGCTAGCTTCTTGTCTAACCTCCCCTTAATATACTAGATTTTTTTTTTTATTTATTTGATAAAATAAAAGCTGAAAACTTCACAAATTCAAACAAATAACAGTTTAGTGCTATGTTTAGGTCATAAATCATAAGGTCAGAAAGATACTCTATGCAAGCATGCAAACAAAAACAACAGTCAGAACTTAAAGGCCCACTGCGTTCTCCTCCTGATCTCCTTCATAATCACTTGAAAATATAGCACTCTGTGTAAAATTCAAAAGGGTCCGATATGTTTTGTGGCCTGCGCCAACTCGTATAATTGTGTGAACAAGTGATCGATTACAGCTGCAGGCGGGACACTTTAGATTCTAGAGAGCATTTGATTGGACTGAAAATCTGACGAGAAGCTGAAGTGCAGAGTTAAGGCCTGGGTATACTTCAATTTCCGTGTCCGGACGCGCCTCGCACGCAGTCGTGTCCGCACAGCTTTCAAAGTATACTCAACCGCGGATGGCCGAGATTGACACAAATGCGCAGTACAATGTTTTGACTCTGTCTCTTCTTTCTTGCGTCTCAAAAATTACACCACGCGGACACAGGCGGCCAAAGTATACTTTGGCCTTTATTGTCATCAAAATCGTTGATCCATATTGGCAGATGTGAGAGACTGATAGTTTTGAACACTTACATCTTCTAAATGAGAATTGAACCTGACACCAAAAAAAAAACATTTATAACAAATATGGATTTTTCTTGTAATGTCAACTTCAAGCTCGAAAATATTTTATTGGATAGAAATTGTGAGGCTCGAAAAGGGGGCCTTGAAGTCAAAAAGGTTGAGCTATAGAGCCCCTTGCCTCAACACTGAGAATTGCACTGTGACACCTCAGAAGCTTCGCCCTTCACTGCCATCACTCATAAAAAAAACTAAATCCAAAGCTAAAAGCCAATGTACCCTGCATCTAGCCATTAACTGTCCTTTCCTATAATAAATGTACCTCCAAAACATAGCATGTCAGTTTTACATGACCTAAATATTTTATCAGGGGTGGACACATTGTAAGTAGAAATTCAATAGCTGCCAGTTCATCAATTTTCTCTGAACAAAAAGACTATTGAGTGTCACAGTGTGTGGGGATGTGGCTGGCACAGATGCAGTCGTGCTCTTATAGCAAATTTCCTCATAATTCATGTGATTGTTGAAACAAGGCAGAGATCTGGACAGCTCTCAAGGGGTCTGGATATGAATTGCTCCCATTAGAAGACTTATGTTTTCCAGCAAGAGAGGGAATGTAGACTAGAGCTCTACAATCAAACATTCAAAATCATTTTCTCACAATTATTGTTGTTGCAACGTCTGTGATGAAGCTGCCGGGTTTACATAAACATGCAAATAAGTTGGTGAAGAAAGCAGGTGGATTGAAAAAAGTGAGAAGGGGTCGTAACGCTACAGAAGAAACTGCTTTATTGTTTAATTTTACAGAACACAGCGTGTGTGTTTTTTTTATTATTTGAGTTTCTTTCTCTCTCATCTATGACATATGATTCAATTTAACATTCAGCTATGAAACTAAGCCAGCAACAAACAAAAAAGATCTGCAAACATCAAACAGAATAACTCAATCATACTTTAGCAAGCATTTTCAGGGGGAGAAAGCATGCTGTAAACAAAGCTTTGCATGGAACCCATGGATTACAAAAACTAGACCCAAACTCTTCTTGAAGAATCAAACAAAATGCCCCTGATGTTCTGCAGTGTTTACAGAACTTGGTCACAATGCAAACATACAAACACGTCCAAACCACTACAGCGGCACTACAGACCAGAATCAGCAACATAAGCAAATTTAAGCAGATGAATCTCAGTGGTGATTTGACTTTGAAGCCAATATTACCATTTCAGAGTTCAGTGTTCAATACTGCCTAAGCAGGACACATGAAAACTGCCATCAGGAGTATTAGAACATAACAGAACAGAGGTATTCATAGTATAGCATAGCATAGCATAGAATAGAATTATAATTTATAGGAAATATAATCTCAAAAACGTATAACATTTCAATAATGTATTCAATCAACAATAAAATCTGACAAGAACCTATAGCCTAATATACCTAAAAAGAAACCTGTATTTTTCATACTGATTTAGCAAATTCACATTCTCTTAAAAATTTTATTAAATTAAAACCAGCACTCACCAGCCTGGAAATTGATCAGACTGGTGATTTCCACAGTGAACTCCCAGAAATAATTAAAGGGTTAGTTCACCCAAAAATGAAAATTCTGTCATTAGTTACTTACCCTCATGTCGTTGGACACCCATAAGACCTCCGTTCATCTTCGGAACACATATGAAGATATTTTAGTTGAAATCCGATGGCTCAAAAAGGCCACCATTGGCACAATGCACTTTACACTCTCAAGACCCATAAAAGGTACTAAAGACGTTGTTACAAAGTCCATCTCACTACAGTGGTTCTACAATAACTTTATGAAGCGACGAGAATAGTTTTTGTGCGCAAAAAAAACCTAAATAACGACTTATATAGTGATGACCGATTTCAAAACACAGCATCATGAAGCTTCGAAGCGTTATGAATCAGTGAGTCGATTCAGCGGTTTGGATCGCCAAAGTCACGTGATTTCAGCAGTTTGTCGGTTTGACACGCGATCCGAATCATGATTCGACTCACTGATTCATAACGCTTTGTAACGGTGGCACACCCGCTGACAAAATTATTTGTCTTTTTTTTTTTTTTTTTTTTGTTCGGGCGCCAGACAGTAAAAAACTGTCAAATTTAAATAGTTCCCAGATAGCTCTAAAAGCCACCAGTTACATATGAACAGAGAAAACAAAAACATCTACACAGGTAGGAAACCAGATAACTGCTCAAATTAATTTAATGAATGAAACTAAATGAAATGAAAAACAGAACAAGTTTGCATAGGTAAAAGAAACAACACAAAAAAAAACAACTTTAAATAATAAAAAAAAAACCTCTCAATTTCAAGTTGAAAAAGTTTGTTTTTCACAGTTCACAATGTTACACGACTATAGGGCTATTCCCATCGGAATAGAAAGCTCCAGTGTCGTCAGCGGAAACTGTGGACGTCTTTCCTTAGACCCAGTACAAACAGCACCTTTTTTAACAAGAAAACAAAACAATAAAATCAATAAATCAAACGTCATATCGATACACATACATATAACTTCAAAACTGATGTATATGAAAAGAAAAAAGGTTTTCAAACGTGAGAATGGATGCGTATGTTAATGTGTGTGCGTATGTATGAATGGTATAAATTTGTGCGTGAGAATGTGTGTGCGTATGCGATATCTAAAGGGTGTGAGAATGGAGAGCACAGGTGTGACAGAGTGTGGATGGCAAACGGGAAAATCACTGACCAGTTTGGTGCATATCACGGGTGCAACGTTGAGTGTTTTAAAACGAGAATGAGGAAGCGTTTTTGACGGGAACTCTCTCTCAATCCGCCATTGTGCCAGCACGCCTCGTCTCAGAACTGGAGCGCAAACGAAGGCAACAGACAGGATCCGCCATTCATTCAACTTCCTCACGTCATCACATCAAATCTGCCTCAGGAACAGCGTGCCAGATACTCAAGATCCTCCCTTTTTATATGCGGCTTCACCTCAATTACCACACCTTCTTATGACGTTCACATAATAATAAATAAAAATAAATAAATAAACAGTTTTCCAGCTGCTCTGCTACACTTTCTCTCCCCCTGGAAAAAAAACAAAAAACAAACCCATGGTTGGTTTTTTTTTTTCTCTTCTTTTTTTAAAAAAAAAAATATAAAGGAGGAAGTTCTAAAACCCCTGGAATTCTTCTTCATCGCTGGATTCATTGAATATTTCAAGGATTCGTTGCTTTTGTGTAGCGTCCAACTCTTCTGCAGTGGGAAAACATGATTTCAGATTGCACACATGTACTGTTCGTACATCTTCACCTGTGTCTTCTAAGGATACACGGTAATTTAAAGGTCCAAGCTGCATTATCACACGGTATGGTCCTTTCCATTTCGGAGCTAGTTTGGCACTAAAATTGCGAGCTGCGCTAGACTGCGGGAAATTCCTCAGCCATACACGGTCCTTTTCTTTGAAAGTTAGCTCTCTTCTTCTTTTGTTGTAACTTCTGAGTTGTCTTAACTGGGCTTTCTTACAGGATTCTTTTGCTCTTGATTTCAAGTGACTTAAGTGTTTTACCAGGTCATATGCAGGTTCGATGGGACTGACATCAGAACTTTGTAGTAGCTTATCCATGGGTCCATGTAACTTTCTTCCTAGATGGAGTTCAGCTGGCGACATTCCAATGGATTCTTGGACAGCGGAATTAATAGCAAACCTCAACTCTGGTAAGTATTGGTCCCATCTTTTGTGGTTATCGTCGACGTATGCTGAAATCATCTGCTTGAGAGTTCGGTTCACACGTTCGGTCATGTTGGTTTGAGGGTGATAAGCAGTAGTCATCTTCTGTGTTACACTCCATTTTTCACACATCTCTTTAAAGACGGCTGACATAAATTGAGTGCCACGATCAGATAAAAGGAAATCAGGTACGCCCCATCTGGTCAAAACTTCTTTTCGAAGAAGGTCTGCAACAGTTTGTGCTGTGGCGTTTCGCATAGGAAACATCTCAACCCATCTGGAGTAGTAATCCACGAAGACAAGGAGATATTCGTGCTGGTGAGTACTTCGAGGTAAGGGTCCCATAATGTCAACTCCGATCATGTGATTTGAATGTGTGGTTGTGACTTGTTGGATTTTTCCGGCGGGTTTTCTGTTCTCATGTTTGATGGTTTGACATTTTACACAATTCTTGACATGCTTTTTTACGTCTGTCCACATTCCGGGCCAGTAAGCAACATGGTGAATTCTCTTGTATGTCTTGTAGATTCCCATGTGACCACTTAGTGGATGCGAATGATAGTACTGGAGAACAACCTGAACCAAGCTTCGAGGGACGTACACTCGGTAATGGGTCTGGCTGTCAGAGAGGTGAGTGATGTGATACACTTTGTCTTCTACTACTTCATACTTGTCTTTCAGGGCGTAATCAGTCTCGGCCATTGACTGAAAAATTTGCGTGATCTCAGGATCCTTGTGCTGCTCTTCCCAGAGGACATCAAGAGAAATGGGCAGTGCAAGATCCTCTTGGTGAGTAGTGACCATGCAACATTCTGGTTTGACATGCATACGAGATAAAGCATCTGGAGCAACATTGAGTTTGCCTTTTCGATATTCGATCACAAAATCAAATTTTTGTAGGCGGAGAGCCCAACGAATCAGACGACTTGTGGTCCTAGTGGAATTCATCACCCACTGCAATGCTGAATGGTCAGTAACAATGGTGAACAATTTTGATTCAAGATAGTGTTGCCATCTCTCTAATGCCCAAACCACGGCAAGGCATTCCTTTTCAGTGGTGGAATAATGAGTTTCAGCCTTGTTCAATGCTCTACTAGCATAAGCGATGACTACTTCTTGACTCAATTCTTTTCTTTGAGTTAGTACAGCTCCTAGACCAGTACCACTGGCATCTGTGTAGACAACAAATGGATATTTGAGATCTGGATGACCCAGGATAGGTGGAGATATAAGACAAGCTTTTAACTGATCGAAAGCTTGCTGGCACTGAAGTGTCCATTCAAATTTCCGTCCTTTTTTCTTCAGAGCATTGATAGGTTCTGCAAGTTGGGAAAAATGAGGTACAAAGCGATGATACCACCCTGCTAGCCCAAGGAAACGTTGAACTTCTTTCAGATTCTTTGGTACCGGGTAGGTTCTGATAGCTTCAACTTTGCTGGGGTCTGCTGAGATACCTTTGAGACTAACCACATGTCCAAGAAAGGTCAATTCCTGAAGACAGAATTTACTCTTCTTCAGATTGATGGTCAAGCCTGCAGACTGTAATCGAGAAAGGACAATTTGGAGGTCATTGAAATGCTGTGTCAAGGAAGGTGAGTATATAATGATGTCGTCAATGTACACGAAACATATGGTTCCTCTTAATTCTCCTAAAACAGTTTCCATTAGCCTCTGGAATGTTGCTGGGGCGTTTTTTAATCCAAAAGGCATGACGTTGAACTCATATAGCCCAGAGGAAGTAACGAAAGCGGTCTTTGACTTACTTGCTGGATCCATCTTGACTTGCCAGTAGCCACTATTTAAATCTATGGTGGAGAATATGGCTGCACCTGAGAGAGATTCAAGAATTTCAGTTATGTTTGGTAACGGATAGGCATCTCTTTCTGTGATGGCATTCACTTTTCTGTAGTCTACACAAAATCTGGTGCTTCCATCTTTTTTGGGGACCAGCACGACAGGTGATGCCCAAGCAGAGTGTGACGGTTCTACAATACCCTTTTCTAACATTTCCTTTACCTGTTCTCTCACAATTTCCTGTTTTTCTGGAGTTACTCTGTATGCTCGTTGTTTAATAGGTACAGGATGGGTGGTGTAAAGAACATGTTGAAGAACAGTAGTCATTCCAAGCTGGTTGGTACAGACATTGGGATTAGATGATAAAAGGTGAAGTAGGTTCTCTTTCTCTTCTGATGATAAGTGTGCCTTGGATACCGCATCAGATATGAGGACTTGATCATCCATATCATCAGGTTGTACAGATGGGAACAAAGGTGGAGGATTAGAACTAAGTAAGGCAAATGTCTGATGTGAACTTCTGTTGTGCTGTCTTTTTGTCAGTTTCTTGGGTTTCCCAACAGGAACACTAGCTTGTCCAGGTTGAAAAAGATACTCTTCATCAGGAGTCAACTTGAATGAGTATTTTCGGTCAGCTACATTGATCTGTAGGCCACTGGAAAAAATAAAGTCTAAGCCTAAGACTAGAGAATATGCCAAGGCTCTAGAAGTAAGAATAACGGCCTGCATTGGGAAAACTTTGTTGTGGAGACTGATCGGTACATTTGTCCAACCTATGGGTACTTCTGCTTCACCATTTGCCAAGTAGAGTGGACCAAGGGTCCATGGATGAAGACTTTCACAAGGTTTAAGCTCCCTCCATAAATCCTCATGGAGAAGAGTGTAGCTTGCTCCTGTATCTACTATAGCCTTTCCTTTCCAAGCTTCAACATCAATGGGGACAACTAACTGTTGTGGCAAGGAAATCCATTGATTAAAGGAAGTGGGAGTAGAAGTGTCGAACTTAGTGGATGTCTGTGAGGGAACTGTTATGGACATGGCACTGTTAGAAGGTACGACAGGAGGTCCTGACTTTTGT
The DNA here is from genome assembly GCF_949357685.1 of Gobio gobio. Taxonomy (NCBI): domain Eukaryota; kingdom Metazoa; phylum Chordata; class Actinopteri; order Cypriniformes; family Gobionidae; genus Gobio; species Gobio gobio. The sequence continues at coordinate 49,479,876 of NC_137098.1, forward strand.
GGTTGGGAGTAACGCTTGTTTCCAGATGGGTGCTGACTGGAAGAATGCATAGGCTGAAGGGTGGAATAGAGTGGACAGTTTCCAGGCGGATGTTGTCCCTTGCATCTCCAACACTGAACTGGAGGGTTTTCAGCAGGTCGATTTGAGGTAGGTCTTTGTGGGGTAGAGTGAGTTAAGCGTCCTTCGTAATGTATCTGTTGTGCATGATCTCTTTCCAGCTGAATGCCCAACTTCACTAACTCATCTACTGTGTTTACCCGACTACGTAGTTGACTTGCGAGGTAAGGTTTAATGTTCTTGAGAATCATTTTTACCAGCTCACTCTCTATTAGAGTAGGCTTCCAACGTTTACATAAGGCTCTATAAGTGAAAGCAAAATCCCTGATGGATTCTTTTTCTCCCTGTATTTTTGTTCTGACTCGCTCGGCTACCTCATCTTCATAGTCTTCTGAAAGAAAAGCTGAGAGGAAAGCAGCTTCGAATTCACTCCATGATGTGATAGAAGTTCGGGCAACCTCCCACCAATCACGAGCAGTACCATAAAGAACTGTGCGAAATGTGGCCAAAATATCAACATCAGTTAAAGGATGTAAGGAAAAAAAATCTTGACAACGTGTTAAGTATAACAATGGGTCAGTGTCATCCAATGGTCTGCCAAATGTTGGAAATGTTAACTTCAAATGGTCACTTTTAACAACAGGGGTCTGGTGCACTACGTTTGGAATCACTGATAGGGGAAGTGAAGATGGAGGAATGGTTGTACATTGAGTGGCACTGTCAATTCTCTGATCGACTAATGATGATAATTGGAAGTACCTACTCATTTCCAGTTGCATTTCTTTGAAGTGAGTACTCAGGGCTTTCAGGTGAGTGTTGCAGTCTTTAATCTCTTTGGAGAGCTGTTGACATTCTTTCTGTGAGCGGTCTTGTGTCCCTTGAATGTCCTTCTGTAGCTCAAATTGGGCTTGTTCAATCATAAAACGAATTTCTGAAATTAAAGTACCTTCAATTTTCTGAAGTTCTCCCGTCATCATAGTATTCATGGCTTTAGTCAATTGGTCTGTGCTTTCTCCCTCATCACGTTTGTATGAAGTTATTGTGTTCAGTAGATGCTGATGGTGGGACTCCATTTTTGCATTCAGGGTTATCAACTGAGCATCATGCAAGGAAGTGGTTTTTGTAACTTCCAGGGTAAGGTCTGTCACAATTTTATCCTGCCGTTTCAAGCAATCAAACAAATAATCCCAATTACCTTGTGCATGTGCAGTGAGCTGATAAATTTCTCTTCCAGGTGTGGGAAGATATCCAGGTAGCCCATGTTGTGACACGAAGGAAGGTGGTGTGGTTTCAGAAGATGTGCAGATTTGCATAGGGTCTGGATGGAACGGAGCAGTGACACCTGGAGGCATGGTGGCAAAGTGCACCTGAGCCCTTGGTTGGGGACTGCTGAACTGAGTGGGGTTAGCTTGGAAAGTGGGAACATGAGGTGGTAATCGTGGTTGTGGTGGCCATATTGGGGTTGCTATGTCGGGAGGGTCAATGACTACAGAAGCTGAGGGTGAACTAGGGGTAGTGGCCATTTTGGGGTGTATGTCAAAGTCAATAAATGACATGAATTGTAAGGCAAAAAATGAAAATCAGTGAATGTCTGGTATGTATGGTCAATGTGAAAAAAAAACAGAGCACAAAAACAATGAAACATCCATTACAACATCAACAAACATTAACAGAAAATCATTAATTCAAAAAAAAAGAATTGCGTTTCAAGATTCCCGTTCAGTTTCAAAATCTTTCAAGCAATCAGGGTCTCAAGTATTTCAAAATTCAAACTTCAAGTTTCAAATCTCAAAAAACGTCCCTGTTCGGGCGCCACTCATGTAACGGTGGCACACCCGCTGACAAAATTATTTGTCTTTTTTTTTTTTTTTTTTTTGTTCGGGCGCCAGACAGTAAAAAACTGTCAAATTTAAATAGTTCCCAGATAGCTCTAAAAGCCACCAGTTACATATGAACAGAGAAAACAAAAACATCTACACAGGTAGGAAACCAGATAACTGCTCAAATTAATTTAATGAATGAAACTAAATGAAATGAAAAACAGAACAAGTTTGCATAGGTAAAAGAAACAACACAAAAAAAAACAACTTTAAATAATAAAAAAAAAACCTCTCAATTTCAAGTTGAAAAAGTTTGTTTTTCACAGTTCACAATGTTACACGACTATAGGGCTATTCCCATCGGAATAGAAAGCTCCAGTGTCGTCAGCGGAAACTGTGGACGTCTTTCCTTAGACCCAGTACAAACAGCACCTTTTTTAACAAGAAAACAAAACAATAAAATCAATAAATCAAACGTCATATCGATACACATACATATAACTTCAAAACTGATGTATATGAAAAGAAAAAAAGGTTTTCAAACGTGAGAATGGATGCGTATGTTAATGTGTGTGCGTATGTATGAATGGTATAAATTTGTGCGTGAGAATGTGTGTGCGTATGCGATATCTAAAGGGTGTGAGAATGGAGAGCACAGGTGTGACAGAGTGTGGATGGCAAACGGGAAAATCACTGACCAGTTTGGTGCATATCACGGGTGCAACGTTGAGTGTTTTAAAACGAGAATGAGGAAGCGTTTTTGACGGGAACTCTCTCTCAATCCGCCATTGTGCCAGCACGCCTCGTCTCAGAACTGGAGCGCAAACGAAGGCAACAGACAGGATCCGCCATTCATTCAACTTCCTCACGTCATCACATCAAATCTGCCTCAGGAACAGCGTGCCAGATACTCAAGATCCTCCCTTTTTATATGCGGCTTCACCTCAATTACCACACCTTCTTATGACGTTCACATAATAATAAATAAAAATAAATAAATAAACAGTTTTCCAGCTGCTCTGCTACAGCTTCATGATGTAGTGTTTTGAAATCGGTCATCACTATATAAGTCGTTATTTAGGGTTTTTTTGCACACAAAGACTATTCTCGTCACTTCATAAAGTTATTGTAGAACCACTGTAGTGAGATGGACTTTGAAACAACGTCTTTAGTACCTTTTATGGGTCTTGAGAGTGTAAAGTACATTGTGCCAATGGAGGCCTTTCTGAGCCATCGGATTTCAACTAAAATATCTTCATTTGTGTTTCGAAGATGAACGGGTGTTGAACGACATGAGGGTAAGTAATTAATGACAGAATTTTCATTTTTGGGTGAACTAACCCTTTAAATTGTCACAAGAAAGATCAGTTATTTTTCTCCTGTGCTTGTCTTTTTCTAATAAACGTAAAGGAAAACTGCAGAGCACGTGTAAAACAACTCCATACAGCCCCACCCAAAAATTTATTTTTACTATGGCTCTGCTTGACTAGGGTGCCTGTGACCAATGAGACCATATCAAAAGGCCTGTATGAAACCACTTCCTCTTCATCTGTGCAGGCCTGGTGTGTGCCGTGGTTGGAACACTTCAGGACAAGTTCCCAATTCCACTATGATATTTCTTTCCAAAATCATCTCATTAAAGGCATCATTAATTCTCAATCATCAGCCTGGTCCACAATGATTAATCCCATCATATATTGAATACTCAGTGTCAACAGGAAACTCCAGGTCTCCAGGTTTCAGGTATCAGTCTAGTCTAGGACACACTGTGCATTCCTGAACAATGACTCAATGACAAATGCATATATACACAGCACTCAATTCCACACACACATATACTGAAGTACCAACAACACACCAAAGAAAACATCAAGCTCCTACATGACCACACTGATCAGTGGTTCTAACAGCAAAGCAAAAGTGAAGTGAAATATGCATTTAAAAAAAACACCCCAGGCTCATCTTCTATGAAGCAGCTTCAGGCAAAGTATTATGGAGATTGAGAATGATCTTCTCAAGGCAAAGAGATCAAACTACTCTACATGAGTGAGTCAGAAGAAATTCCTCAGTCCAGACCAAAAAATTGGCTACTTTAATGAAACTATCAAACACAATCTATGTAATGAGTCGGATCCCTCAGACTACAAACACATTTGTCAGGACCATGACTGAACATATAAAAGTGTGAGACTGGTTTGGGTGATCAAACGCTACGGAGCTTGTGAGGCAAAAACTGCAGTGAAATCTCAACCGAGCTCCATCTGAGAGCTGAAAGGGTCCAATTAAAAAAGTCAAAACACAGTCAAAAGGAATGTGTCTGGTGAGCAAGAGACTGTGGCAACACACACACTCACACACACTTCAATCTTGAATCTTGAGGGAATTAAAATGTTAATCACAGCAACATTAGAAAGAAATTTGTTTTTGCAGATTGCATGAATCTGAGATAAATGTCTTGTAAAATAACTAGGGGTGTAACGATTCACCAATGCCACAGTTCGGTTCATGTCATGGTATTGGAGCCACGGGTTCGGTTCGCTGAGGAGTCATGGTTCATGGCGGGCACCAGCAATAATAACACTAGATTCACTTTTAACTTAATAATAACAACAGCAATAATTGAACTTTATACATTGGCTTCACTTTTTTCTTTAGAGCAGTTAGCATACCTGAGTAAACTCAAATGAAATAAATGTCCGCACTGTAGACTAGACTACCAAAAAAGGCACATTTATTTCATAAACATTTATTACACACACACACACAAGTAATGTCCCACTGTAGCCTACTTAACAAACACATTCATTGTATGAATATGAATAATACTGATGAATAAATAGGCCTATAAGTTAAAGATATTAAATAGCAGTTTTTGTTAATACTATATAAAGTAGCCACCACACTGATTTAAAAATAAACAAAATAAAGTGAAAATAAAGTGGCATTTCAACAGTTACCATGTCGAATACACAATACTTTATTAACTGTTAATGAAACATGAAAACTGCTCCTGATAAACAAAATGCACATCATAACTGCATGTGCATGCAAATCCTTACCAGCTAACACACGTCGAACCAGTTATGTGATGTATTGGTACTTTACTTTTATTTCATGAATTACAAATCGTAACATTGCATGCTCGTAGTTTCTCTTGCGCTTCTAATATACGGCACATGCGCGCATGTAAGTTAACTAAAGAGTGTGCACTACGAGCACAGTATAACGGCTGACAGGACAGGAAAGCGGTTTTCTGAGGTGAGAGATTTTTTATTTTGTAATAAGCTACGAAAATGACGATGTTGCTGGGACTCCAACAAGGTAGCATTTTGCCTGGCTAAATGGGGAAACTGGCTCTTTGTCCTTCCACCATGCAGCTTGAGCGATTGCCCAAGTCACATGACATGCACTTGGAAGACTAAAGTTAGAATATACTTAGTAAATAATATTATTATAATAATATTTAGTAAAAATACAGCTCTCATTAGTTTTTAAAAGTGTACTAATTACTATTTAATCTAATGTCAAGGAAGAAAATATTATTTTGTGGCATGCGGTGAAGTGAGAGCTGTGCTGGGGCAGAAGGGGCGGGGCGCGTTCGGTTCGGTTCGACATGAGAGTATCGCGGTTCGAACCGTGGGTGGTGTATCACGGTTTTTCGGTTCGTTTTGAATATTGATACACCCCTAAAAATAACTAAATTGCAGCAGAAATAAAAAAACTGTTGTTTTTGCTTATGTAATCATGCAATTTCTTACTCAAATCTTCTGATGACCGTGGTGGTCTACAAAAATCCTAACTAAATGAAGCAACACAGATATGGCAACAAGGGGTGGGCAATACATAAAATATTAGAGATAATATATTTTTAGAGATAATATCGCAATATCTTTGCTGATGAAAATTAGGGAATTTTGTGAATTTCACTATAAAGTTACACATTTTGCTTAAAATGACAGTAAGCCAATTTCACCCCCCTTTTTTGTCATGACTAGCTGATAAGCGACTGTTTTCAAACGCTCCCATGCATATTTGTGGGAGCTCTCTGTGAAGCATTGCCGTGCTGGCAGTGGACTGAACGAACAAATGCACAATCGGTAAGCAATAATCCTAATTTGGCTAGCACCCAGAATGTCAACTAATTAATATTCATGAGCCAGGCTGATAAGGTTTATAAACGTGCCCCCTGCTGCCTGCCACAGTTCTAAATGCAGACTGATGAGGACACTGTGCATCTAGACTAATTAACACATGAGGCTTAGATCCTGTCCTTAGGTTAAACTGGTTACATTCCTGTAGTGCAAGTGTGCTGATGTGATGGACGCAGAGAACACCATAATTAGACGCAGCTGACAGTTATCTGGACTGACGAGTGATTTACATTCGACACAGTAAGCTGGCTATTGATTTTGAGCCATAAGTCACTTCTTCATACTACAGTGATTGTACGTCTTACTGCTAGTGCTACTGCTTGGAAATAGCCTCCATATTATATCTGGTATATTGGCTATACATATACCAAATTCTTTACTACAATACTACTCCTACAGAAAAAAAAAATCAGTAATGTTTAGTATAACATGAGGTTGAGTAAATGATGACAGAAAATTTTAACAGGATGAAGTCAAGTTGCAAAGCTGGTGGCTTTCTGGAGATCTGCACCAGTGTCAGATGGCTATTACTTATTCATAAGGATAGATCTGCCTCAGAATGAGGGCCTGAGAGAGGTGATATTTATCTGCTTACTCCAGCAGCAAAACTGCTGAGATCTCTGCATCTGTCTAAAATCCATATTCAAAGCAGACAAGGTGCTTTTTAGGGTGTGTTCACACTTTGCCGGTTTGTTCGATTAAAACAAACTCTAGTTGTTCTGTCAGTGTGGTTCCTTTTTAATAAGGGTCTCGGTTTGCTTCCAAATAAACTTTGGTGCAGTTTGACTGAAATATGAACGCAACATGGACCAAAGACATCTAAACGAATCAAAAACAGGATGTGATGTCACAAAATGCAACCCTTAAAAAAGGTCAGAATGCTCAAGCATAACTGGTTCTTCTCGTGATGTTGCATATTATGGTTCGGTACAGGCAGGTCTTCACATTAACTTTTTTGCTCACCAGCCACAGTGGCTAGTGGTTTTCCAAAGTTACTAGTAGCCACTCAGCATTTTCACTGGCCAAAATTTTGTTGTTGGGAAATTTGTTTTTGGCTAAATGTAAATGACCACTGTACACACCCAAATCAAGTCTATGTGAAACGTATAACATGACAGGTCATCAAGGCCTATTTAACTATGATAATGTTGTGTGTAAAGCTCCTTAATCTAGACAGAGAAACACTAACAGCTCCTTGTCTGGAAAACAATGAGATTTTTTGCTGTACATATAATTTATTCTCAAACAATATTCTCATCAGTGTTCTATCAGCCATGACATATTCAAATCTAGCGTATTTTGTGAATGAGTACTCTGTCTAGTAAAATATATCCATATTTTCATGTGATTTGACAGTTTATTTTTTATTAAATATCAAAAACGGTGTGTATCATACCTGACACCTAGATGACCTTATGACTGAGTCACTCTCTTCAGATGCTATTGAAGTTAGAAACGTGTACCAATGTTATATGTAACTTTAGAGACGGTCCCTAAATTTGTGAATATCAGACGTCCAACATCAAGCCAACATTGTCATTGTCAGTCACATCAGATACGCTATGGTTCTTCCATCTTGTTTGAAACTATTTTCGCTGCTGAAATAGAACAAAAACAGTCAATCACTGAATGTTAAATGAATAACCTACGTACATCTCTGCTGTGTTCTTTATGATGAGAGTGCGGATTTCAGTGAGTGAGAGCGCACTTTGAACAAAACTCTGGCGTTTCAGCGATGTCTAATCTGAACCCTTCTGATTATTAGACATTGAATTCATAAGATCAACATGTGATTGGTTATAATGTGCAATGCGATTATAACAGATGCCTTTTGAGAAGACTACAGTAAAATTCAACCCGCCAAAGTGGCTTGTGGGAGCGACACGCCAAAGCTGAAATCCACCCGCAAATGGCGGGATGGCGGGTGTTAATGTCAAGCCCTGTGTACAGGTGTCAAAACCATAATCTCCTACAATCGCAGCACATTGCAGCAAGAGCAGATCCCACTTATCACATAACGAGAGTGAAGAGAGGTGCTAGCAAGATGATGGTGAAAGATTTGGTGTGCAACAGATCCTGAGTGTCATTGACAAATATCTTATCTTTTAAAATGTGCGTCCCCGAAATACAGAGTTGGAAAGTGAAAAGCGAGCATTCAAAAATTATTTCAATACCCCGCATATTGATAGCGGCTCCCTGACACCCACAAATTGAACACAATCTCTCCCCATCTGGTGTTATTTGTAATATACCAATGTTATGTACTGGTGTGAAATTTCCTTAGCATGGCCAAGTAAAAACCAAAAGAACCAAAGTGTGAAGTGAACACACACTTATAGGGATAGTTAACCCAAAAATGAAAACTGTCTTCATTTATTCATCCTCATGTCGTTCCGAACCTATATGGCATACTTTCTTCAATGAAACATGAAAGAAGATATTTATCCATATAATAGAAGTCAAAGGTCACCAAAATGGTTTAGTTACCAAAATTACTCAAAATGTCTTACTTCTTCTACGTCATACAGGTTTGGAACGATATGAAGGTGAGTAAACAAAGACAGAATTTTCATTTTTAGTTGAACTATCCTTTAAACCTCTGAGCTTTTAGAAATGTGCTAAGTGCTTATGTTGTACTGATTCAGTGTTTGTGCTTTGAGTTTTCTAGGGTATTATTTCAAGGTGAATAGAAATAGAGCTAATTTGTACCAATTTTCGAACCAACACATAACAGATGTTTTATTCTTCAACATCCTGGTCTGAGGTAGCTCTGTCAACCCTCCTTACCCCTCATGTGGGGTCAAACACTCTGGATTCAAAAAGGAGGAGTTTAGAAACAAAAGAGAATTTTTGACTTCTCTTACTGTTTCAAACTCAACAACAACAACAAACAAACTGACAAAAAAAAATTGACACTCACAGCTACACAGAGGGATTATAAAGGCCATCTGTTTGGGTTCAAGTAATTTCTTTGGTGGTACAGTGCAACAAAGGCTAAGACACATGCAGAGAGGATGAGACCGTCTACAGTCCCGCAGACAGACTCCTCATGTTCCCCAACTCTAATGAGGATCAGATGAGTAACACGATACACCACAACCACACACACTCAAAACATAATAAGACTCCACTTGATGCCTGTGGTAGGTAAAGATCTAAATAATACCTTCAAATTTGTTACCAAATATTGCATGATCTATAAATATTGTAATGCTATACACTGAATTTAACTGCAGACATCTTGAGACAATTAAGCTATTTAAGGTCATTTAAATAAGGATAATGGAGGTATATTAGCTTACACATTTCTTAATAATCATCCAACCATTCAGAGCTCGGGTTATGAATGGAGAAACAAAAAAGACTAAATCATCTAAATCATTCTGTGGTTCAGCCAGAGAACACAAAAGCCATCAGGAGAACCCATCCGCCAGAAAGAAAACAAACACCCCCATTTCTCTCACATACTTTCCTTTGATTAAAGGATAGAGCGCTATAAACACAGTCATAACGTATGTTAATTTTAGACAGAAGGAACACATTGTTTCTAGCCGCTTTGGTGTTTAAATACACAAAGTGGAAAATGATAAAAACATAAAGGCAGACTGTTTGACCGACAAATCAGATGAATTGTTCAGACAGAGCAGCAGGTTGGTGATCACATCACAATTTGCAATGGAAAGTTTATGGGGGTAAAACCTTCAAAACAGACACAACATTTGAACACATAAGCAAAGTCCATCAACTTCTGACAACACATCCTAAGAAAACCCCCTGCCAGAGGTGACTGTTCTCAGACTGTTCTTCCTTACTTAAAGGGATAGTTCACCAAAAAAAATGAAATTCTGTCATCCTTTATTCACCCTCATGTTAATCCAAACCCTTAAGGCTTTTATTCATCAAAACATAAAGAGGTTTTTAATGAAACCTGAGAGATTTCTGTCCCTCCATTTAAAGTCCAATCACTCAAAACATTGATGATTCAAGAAGTTCATAAAGAGATCGTAAAATATGGATTTATTTTACGATCTTATGAACTTTTTGAATCATCAAAGTGTTGGGTGAACCAAGCAGTTTAATCCAAGTCTTCTGAAGAGACACAATATTATGAACATATTTAACTTTTGTTCACATATAAACTTTGCACATCCATAAAGCACATCAACAGAAGCTCAAATGTGTTTGCTTGATGTGCAGGAATGGTTTGTTGAGCTTCCATAAAATCTGTTCATCATAAAAAGTGATTTTGTCTCTTCAGAAGTCTTAGATAAAACTGCTTGATTCCTATAAATTACGTTTACTGTGTCTTTATGAACTTTTAAAGTAGGGATGCACCGATATGAACATTTTGGCCGATACCGATAACCGATAATTCTTAATATTTGAAAGCCGATAACCGATATATTAGCCGATAAATCTAAATACAAATTTTAATAAACTCTGAGAGCCTGATTACAAAAACAAAAGGCTCACCATTAAAAGCCATGTCCCAAACACTTCAACATAAATCAAACCTATACACTACAGTAGCCTATTTGAACCAGTGTGAGATTCCTTACCTTTTCAAATTAATTTTACACTCCTATGGCCAAATTTTTTTTTGTAACACTTTACAATAAGGTTTAATTTTTGTTAGTATTAGTTAACCAACAATGAATGAACAATACTTCAACAGGATTTATTAATTTTAGTTCATGTTAATCTCAACATATTCAGACACAAAGTTGTGTCTTTTAACATTGTATGAACTGTGAATGGACTGTTACAAAACACAAACATTTTATTACTAAAAGAAACAAAGGTTATTGCTCTCTGTTTGTTCATGACAGTTAATGCATTAATAAAATGAGACCTTATTTGTAAAATGTTACCAAAAATTATATTGTCTAAAAAATAAAAATAATATACATAAATAATGCAAACAAGTAATTGAACAGCATTACTTAGGCTGCATAATAAAGAATCAGAATGCAAGTGCATGAAATAACCTCCGCACAGACGATAAAGAAATGGTTTTAATCAAACCATATTGTTGATGGAAATGATACGAGAACAATAAAAGTGCTAATTATAAAAAATAATGCTTCTGTGTTTTTGAAAAAAATATATGTTTAATATTACAGTAATAGTAAACATCTGTAATATTAGTCTAGTCTATTAGGAATAATGTTGCTGTTTGAGAGCGCGCTGAAGCTGGAGAGAATGAACGAACAACCATAAACTGAAGCGCTTAGAAGTTTAATTAACAACTAAACGCATCATATATGAGAACAATCAGATATTTATACAAAATAAATATAATATTACAACTTATATTAGCACAAAATCACGCATAGGTGAAGGGTTATAGCTCCTGTGGATGCTCTTCCCCTGTTTGAGAGCGTGCTGAAACTTAAGATGATCACCGGTACAGTAAAGCACTGCGGGTTATTGACTTAACGAAACACATCCTATCCTATATGACTTTAATCAGATGTTTATACTACAAAAACGTAATATTACGACTTACATATGCTTAAAATGACGCGAATGCACAAGCGAACTTGACTGTGCTGGTCAGAATGCGTTGTTGACGCTCCCCACAACAGCGCGCTGAAAAACAACTAAACCCAGAGAATTCACTACGTTTTATAACAGAAATATTCTCATTGCAGTGTTATGTATAGGACAGTCCCAGTATTTATTAATGCTGTGCATTTCTGTTTGAAATGCGCGCGCCGGTACAATGAAGTGCTTTACTGCATCGTTAATTAACTCAACCAAACGCATCCTATATGGGATTATATACACAAAATAATAAATATAATATTACTACTTACAATGGCACAAAAGCTGTGAATGCACAAGCAAACTTGACTGTGCTCGTCATGAAGGTGTAACTCCGTGGGCGCGCGCTGAAGCTAAAGACCGGTACAATGAAGTGCTTTACTGCATCGTTTATTAACTCAACCAAACGCATCCTATATGATATTACATACACAGAATAATAATAAATATAATATTACAACTTACAATGGCACAAAAGGCTGTGAATGCACAAGCGAACTTGACTGTGCTCGTCATGGAACTCCGTGGGCGCGCTCTTCCCTCAACAAACGCGCTGAAACACAACGCTCTTTTACAGCCTATTCTATTCTCATTATCATTTTATGTAGATTATAGAAGACTTGCGCTGCACATGTTGCACATAACTGTATTTTCCTTTTCGAAGTGATTCCAAACATATTTAGAGCAATTCAAACCCATCATGGTGGACAGCGCGTCCGTCTCAGCTGAAGGAAATAATACATTATCTATCGGCTTGACTATATCGGTCAAATTTTCTTATTGGACCGATAACGATAACATCAAAAATAATCATTTATCGGCCGATAACGATATGTTGCCGATATATCGTGCATCCCTATTTTAAAGCATCATAGTTTTGGGTGAATCGACTTTCAAAGAGGGGACAGAAATCTTTCAAGTTTAATTGAAAATACCTTCACTTATGTTTAGAAGACAAACAAAGTATTATAGAACAACAACATAAGAGTATATTACAGTATTTTCATTTTTGGGTTCCGGCTTGTGTCTTTGTCTAGAACAATTTTCAGAATGTAGGACAATAACTTTAATTAAACATAATGCGTGCAATAATTATTAGGCATGTATATGAAATTTGCCGCCTCTATACACGATGTGATTGGCTTGACTAGAATTTGGTTTTTCAAGCTCGCAAGCCAACAAGTTGCAAGTTGCTAGACGCCCTAAATGAAAATTATAATTGGGAGTAACGCAATATTGTAATGCATTACTTAACTTTCCCCAACACTGGTGACCAACAATAAAAACACTGTAAATATCTCAGCTAATGTCCTAACAGAGAAACTACAAGACCAGAGAGTGATGTACACACCCAAGAGGAAAAGGCTCCAAAAGCTTTGGAAAAAGACTCATTCCATTGAGCTACGGAAAGAAAGAGCGACTTTGTCTTTTTGAATCTCACATGAGTTAACATAAATCATCTACTGTGAGGTCCGGTTCAGTGGGAATCACAATCGAAGCGCCTTACTGCCAAGTAAACGCAGCAGTGATCTCAATGGACAGCTGGCTTTAAACCAGTCAACCACAAAGCAACTGAAAAGAAATCTGAAAACACCTTGGGGACTTTAAGATGATTGTATCTAAAAGGTACGGCACTCCTAATACAACTATTAAAGTTAGGGCTGACGCCAGCACAAAATAAAGCCTTGTCATGGTTTTCTCATCTATGCTCAGCGGTACAACGGAACAATACAAAAGTGTTTTAACATTTATGAGTGTGTGTAATATCTGCCAGTCCCATGCCAGACATCATCCAGTCAAGGCCGAAGCCTTCAAAAACCTCTTAAAGTATGATAATCATACTCAATATCTGGCAAAATATTAAAGAATGCCTGCAAAACGTATGGTTTGAGTTCTGACTTGAACTTACAGGAAAAGTTCACCCAAAAAAAGAACATTTTGTCATTTATTACCCTCATGTTGTTCCAAACCTGTAAGACTTTCTTCTGTGGAACACAAAGGAAGATATTTTGAAAAAATGTCCATGTGATGAAAGTCAATGGGGTCCAGTGTTGTTTTGGACCTCACTGACTTTCATTACATTGACATTTTTCAAAATATCATCCTCTGTGTTCCACAGATGAAAGTCAGTCAGAGAATTGTTGGGTAAATTATACTATTAAAGTGGGACCTGAAGTGGCCTGAAAGGGCTGCACAATATATCAAAATTATCTAAATGTTGCAAATGTACATATCGCGATATGCATATCGCAACGGCATGCAAAATCTGAATGATTTTAATAGGCTACTTTAACATTGTAAAAAGTGTACATTTTAGGTCCACGGATATAGCAGATAGTCTTTCTCCATGGCCTCACCGAACTCCTCCCAGGCCCGATTTTTTGCCTCCACGACTACCCGGGCTGCAGTGCGCTTGGCCTGCCGGTACCTGTCAGCTGCCTCCGGAGTCCCACAAGCCAGCCAGGCCTGAGAAAGTCTCTCAGCCTCCCCCTTCAGTGTGCACTGGGGCGGTTTGCAGCTGAATGTTAAGCGGCTGGGATGAGAATCAGCACCTCCAAGTCCGAGGCCATGGTTCTCAGTCGGAAAAGGGTGGATTGCCCACTTCAGGTTGGGGGAGAGTTCCTGCCTCAAGTGAAGGAGTTCAGGTATCTTGGGGTCTTGTTCACGAGTGAGGGAAGGATGGAACGGGAGATTGACAGACGGATCGGTGCAGCTTCTGCAGTAATGCAGTCGATGTACCGGTCTGTCGTGGTAAAGAAGGAGCTGAGCTGTAAGGCAAAGCTCTCGATTTACCGGTCAATCTACGATCCTACTCTCACCTATGGTCATGAGCTGTGGGTCATGACCAAAAGGACAAGATCCCGGATACAGGCGGCCGAAATGAGCTTTCTCCGTAGGGTGGCTGGGCGCTCCCTTAGAGATAGGGTGAGAAGCTCGGTGAGGAGCTCAGAGTAGAGCCGTTGCTCCTCCACATAGAGAGGAGCCAGCTGAGGTGGCTCGGGCATCTATTTCGGATGCCTCCTGGACACCTTCCCAGGGAGGTGTTCCAGGCACGTCCCACCGGGAGGAGGCCCTGGAGAAGACCCTAGGACACTAGGACACGCTGGAGGGATTATGTCTCCCGGCTGGCCTGGGAACGCCCCGGGGTTCCCCCGGAAGAGCTGGAGGAAGTGGCTAGAGAGAGGGAAGTCTGGGCGTCTCTGCTTAGACTGTTGCCCCCGCGACCCGGCCCCGGATAAGCGGAAGATGATGGATGGATGGATGGGCATATAGCAGAGAATAGACTGGGCACACGACTGTTACTTATGTGACTTGCTTGACTTTAAAAAGAGTTATTAAATGCAATAACTTGCGAAAAACAACTCCTTGCAGTCTCGCTGTCTGACACACACACACACACACACACACACACACACACCGAATGCACAAGCCGCCTCTCTGAAAGCGTGTGATCCCTTCAGTTCTGTTTCATGCCTTGTTACACACTCAAACTGTCAAATACACACAAAGTTATGTCAAAATGGCTGTCTTGACGAGTATTCATGTAAACACAGTTGGTTATGCTTTAGGTGAACAATATCAGTTGGGGAAAGAAACCAAATGTGTGCCAATAGGATCCGTGCATTAGGTCTTAAAGTGACAGCCGGCTAATACAGTAAACCTGCCACTGTCTGTCAAACAACAAAAGAAAAAGAGAAAATCACTCAGTGCTCTTGGCTGAATAACGTTTGTAGCTTTATTATGTATCAGCGTAGTACACTGAATGTATATTTAATTCATGTGAAGACTACTGTTTTTAGTTCTTATTTTAAATAACAAAGATAAATGAAAGAAATGTTCTTGATGTCAAGTTTTAGGTTGATATAACTATATATTACCAAGTCAAGCAAAGAGTTTTTGGTAATTACATAATATTGGCATTAAATTTTTTGTTTGTTTACATTGATATTAAAATAAAATGATATTGTCAGATTTGTGACAAATTTTTGCTAAAACACTGCTCGTCACTTTCAGAAGTTGTAGCGTTGCTTTCTTTTCCCAGAAAGAATGTGAAACACATAAAAAGGTATCATTCTCAGTTTTTAAATATTTTTTAAAACAAAACTTAAAGCAATATCGTATCACATTTCGAATATCGCCTTATTTAACAAGGTATTGCATATCGCATTTTTCTTCACAGCCCTAGCAATATTTTATCGAGACGCATCCAAATTCTTTAGCTTTACAGTCTTGGAGGGGCCCGATTCCGGATGCAGTCCAAATGAAGGGCAAGCAGCAAATCGCTAGGCTTGTGTGGACTCAGAGAGGGGCCTCTCTAATAACCACTCATAGACTGTATGCCACAGCCCTTGCCTCTCAAACCCACAGACCACTGCTATGGTGCATCTGGCAGACTGCTTATGGGCCTGGGGTGCAAGCTAATTGGCCACAGGAAGGCACAGAATATCCAATGATGTAGTGCATTTATTCCCAGCTGGACTGGCCCCTGCTGCAGGGCCAAAAGGTGACTTATAAGCACTCTGAAGCCGGCCTGAACAGTTGTTTCTACAGTAAGGAGAGTAAGGGGGGTCGTCATGGGCCCCTGAGACAACATCCTTTTGAGTCAAACCCCCATTCTATCAGGCTTCCTTCCTGGAGCTCCAACTTATGCCAAAGATCTTTATCAAGAATGCCTGTGATACAACACAAATATCCAGGTAAACAACAGCAATCAGACAAATACAATCGGGTGGGTGGGGGGTGGGGGGTGTCCCATTAACATGATTTTAAATGTCTCGTTCAGAACGTGTAAGGAGTTGTGTGTCAAACAAACTCTGAACAACTGCTTTTCCTACATGTCTCTCTGAACAGCTAGTGTGGTCTTGACCAGGCTTAACTTTAGCCCTGAGGTCACCACCATAATATACAGTCCAGAGACACAGCTGGAGAAGTGACAAAAGAACAGGAACTTTAGGGAAAAAAGGCTGAAAAAACATTAGCTGTGTGCAAATACAGTATGCTTGCCCAGTGCTTATCTAAATAGCTTGCAGACTGTTGCAGAATCAGTGGATGTTTCTATATGTCAAGACGTCATCAGAGATATGGAGCATAAAGTTGTAATGAGGGAAGAATATTGGTGCAATTATTAACTAGAGTGCTGGTTCATAACAGGACACAACACTCTTCATGCATGAATGAGGCAATTCTTAATAGAACATTTATTCTCCAAGAATCTCCACACACATAAATTAGGGTGGGAGAAAAAAGAAATAAAATAGAGAGTCCAGGTATCTGGCGACAATATGTGAGAACGCAGTGTTTCTTATCGCAGATCCTAATCCAAACCCCATGCATCAAAAGCTGACAGAACGTAATTATCCTCCCATTCCATGGATATCGAATAGTAAAGCCAGTCACTTCCAAGCGAAAAACCAGTCTGACTTAAGAATTCTAAGACTCTTTCCTTTAATTAATCCACATTACTTAAATAAAAAAGAAATAAAAAACATCAATCACTGTGGAAGTACAAAATCTTTAAATATACAATACTGTAAATGTAGGAGACAAACCATTCATAGATGTTTTTGGCTAAATGTTTATTTTAACTAAATTAAGCTGCAGACAGTTAATAAGTCCAATGCCGGGGAAAAAACATACACAAAATATAGTGTGCAATTTTACCACATCCAGAATCATAATCACAACGAAGAAGAAAAAAATATTGAAAAGAAAACCAGTCAATTGGAATAATCCTTTAATCTATTATTATTTATTAGAAAAAAAAAATCATAGAATAAATTATTTTGTGAAAATAATTGTTTGCCTTCACTGCCTATAATGTTGTGACTGCCCAAAAATATAATATCCATGAATTAAGTGGAAGTACACATTATTTCACAAATATGTAAAGTACACTATATTGCCAAAAGTATTGGGAGATCTCTCCAAATCATTGAATTCAGGTGTTCCAATCACTTCCATGGCCAAATGTGTATAAAATGAAGCACCTAGGCATGCAGACTGCTTCTACAAACATTTCTGAAAGAATGGGTTGCTCTCAGGAGCTCAGTGAATTCAAGCGTGGTACCGTGATAGGTTGCCATCTGTGTCCATTCGTTACATTTTCTCACTACTAAATATTCCATGCTCAACTTTTAGTGGTATTATAACAAAGCAATTGGGAACCACAGCAACTCAGCTACAAAGTGGTAGGCCATGTAAAATCACAGAGCGGGGTCAGCACATGCTGAGGCGCACAGTGCACAGAAGTCGCCAACTTTCAATATCTACAGACCTTCAGATTAGCTCAAGAAACAGTGTGTAGAGAGCTTCATGGAATGGGTTTCCATGGTCGAGCAGCTGCATCCAAGCCTTACATCACCAAGTGCAATGTAAAGCGTCGGATGCAGTGGTGTAAAGGACGTCGCCACTGGACTCTAGAGCAGTGGAGACGTGTTCTCTGGAGTGATGAATCACGCTTTCCTGTCTGACAATCCTTCCCAGAAGAGTTGAAGCTGTTATAGCTGCAAAAGGTGGGCCAATTCTATATTAAACCCTATGGATTAAGAATGGGATGTCATTAAAGTTCATGTGCATGTAAAGGTAGGCATCCCAAAACTTTTGCCAATATAGTGTATATTTAATTTTTTGGGTAAATAATCCATACTATCATTTACTTGTTTCATCAGGCCTTTAGACCAAAGGCAAGCACATGCTGCCATTTAAAACTGACTTGATGTTGACAGACATTTTCCAATAAACTTTCAAAAGTGCTAATTGTGCATTGTGTCTGCTGCTTCTCCAGGTAGAATGAGACCAAATACACAGAAAAAAAGTGCGGCAGAAGAGTAAAAAATCTTTTTGTCTTTCACAAACTTTTGAGGCTACAACAGTAAAATTGTACTAATCACACCAAACCACAGCGCATCACAGAAATGCTAATCATGAGCTTGGCTGCCACTTCCAATTAGGAGCTTAAACAGATCAATCCTGACCCTCAGCTTGACTTTATAAAACAGCCAGAGAATGTGAAACTGTATCTGATGCTAAGGATTGTCAAGAGGCCGCATAAAAGTTCTGCGGTCACACAGACCTCAGAGTTGGCCGTAATTATCACGGTGGGGGTGTGAGGTACCTCAGGAGGGCTGTCAGACCGTAGGACAATAAGCTCTACTTCGAAGACCGCATTTCGGTTTCCTGTGGATCGGCCATCAAAGAGTTTGTATTTCACATTCAGAGATTAATCAATCATTTAGGAGGACCAGATTTTCTGTAGCCATTTAATTCTGTCTACACATCCCTGAACTGTGTGAAACAGAAACATTTCAGCCAGAGCCTGCGTTCCAAAACTATCACAACCGATTACAGCCCATAAAAGAGGGAGGAGACTGAGAACCAGAAAAAGGAGAGGAAAAAAAAAAGAGCGAGGAAATTTTAAAGGTGAGGTTAGGGGATGGGTGTGGACCACCAGAATGCTTGTAACAGGCAAATGACTGTAGGTACACTGTCAATTCAGCATGCAAGCTAGAGAAGCCGCGAGAGCTATGAGACAAAGGAAACCTGACGGCATAAGATCGATTCTAAATTTGAGTGCCAAATAACAACAACATATTACCATATAAAACAACAGTGGTTTGATTTAGCTACCCTATGTGAAAAAGTACTGCTCTTGAAACAAAAACAAGGATGTGGTTTTCGAACGTGAGCTTAGACAAAGAGCAGATTCTCACAATCAAAAAGCAAACAGGAGCACGTACACAATATGAAAATGACTACTGTTCTCAATATCCCGCTTTCTCAGTCTACGTGCAGCCTGCAAGCAGATGGGTTTGAGTCGTCTGAAAATGCGAGGTCGCCATAGCAACAACTCACAAGCGTTGGTCTCTTGTCAGTGAAAAGGGGGCAATAGTGCTTTTTCACCTTCCATCTGTCTGGCTAGCTGCCTCCATGCTTGGTGCACTACCATCAGTGAAGTGAATTCCTTAAGAAGGAGGGAGGCTCGGTGGCTTACGGGGGTATTTCACAAAGCAATCCACCATCTGCTGACCACTGCCAGGTTGACAGTTGAAAGGGAGGGGAGTCTGGCAAGTCTGACCTCCAGACCAAAACAAGATGTGTAATTAAATCAAGCTGATGAAGGCCATCGACACACCTGAATACAGAAAGATCTCCATTACAGAAGCACTGCTGGGTTTCTGTGCTGTTTTGATCTTAAAGGAACAGCTCGCCCAAATTGACAATTCTGTCATTATTTATTCTTGCTCATGTTGTTTCAAGCTTCCCTGCTGTTATTTTTCAGTGAAACATAAAACAGGGATGCACAATACTGTGTAATGGCCAATATTGGATATTTAATTGGTGCACATTTCCCTTATTTTACATTTAGGATTACCGTCATCTGACGTTCACTTAAAAGTAAGTCTTTAGTAAATATTTAGCAAGTTAAAATGAACAAATCTTGTACAATATAATATTGTGATATATAAATTCACTTGAAGCATCTGAAGTCTTCTAAAAGATTGAAATTTCAGTCACAATTTTGACTCAATGACTTATTTACGAATCAATAATCCTAACGAAGCAGTTGAAGCCTTAAGGGGAACACTGTCAATGAATAATGACATAAATTGGTTCCTAACAAAAAGCTATCATATGATAGCTTGATCAAATACCTGCAATATAAAAAAATATAGGAAAATACTGCATTGACCATTCTTATGGTGCTTTTTATGTAATTTCTTAAAGCTTAACAGCTGTGATCACTAAAAACTGTCCTTGTATGATACATATCAGTTTGAAGGTTCTTACAACCCCAAATCAGAAAAAGTTGGGACAGTATGGAAAATGCAAATAAAAAAAAAAGAAGTGATTTCTAAATTTACTTTGACTTGTATTTCATTGCAGACAATATGAACACAAAATATTTCATGTTTTGTCTGGTCAACTTCATGTCATTTGTAAATATGCATCCTTTGCTTTCATTCAGACCTGCAACACATTTCAAAAAAAGTTGGGACATGAGCAATTTAGGGCTAGTAATGAGGTAAAATGGTTAAATAATGATGTGATTTGAAACAGGTGATGTCAACAGGTGATTGTAATTATGATTTGGTACAAAAGCAGCATCCAAGAAAGGTCTAATCCTTTAGGAGCAAAGATGGGCCGAGGATCACCAGTTTGCCAACAAATACGTGAGAAAATTATTGAAATGTTTAAAAACAATGTTCCTCAAAGAAAGATAGGAAGAGATTTGGATATTTCACATTCAACAGTGCATAACATAATTAAAAGATTCAAGGAATCTGGAGGAATTTCAGTGCGTAAAGGACAAGGGCGCAAGCCTAAGCTGAACAACCGTGATCTCCGATCCCTCAGGCGGCACTGCATCAAGAATCGTCATTCATCTATAAGCGATATCACCACATGGGCTCAGGACTACTTTGGCAAACCTTTGTCAAGTACCACAATACGTAGTTACATCTACAAATGCCAGTTAAAACTGTACTGTGCCAAAAGGAAGCCCTATGTTAACAGTGTCCAGAAGCGCCGTCGACTTCTCTGGGCTCGGAGGCATCTGGGATGGACCATCACACAGTGGAAACGTGTACTGTGGTCAGATGAATCAGTATTTGAGGTATTTTTTGGGAGGAATGGACGCCGTGTGCTCCGGACCAAAGAAGAAAAGGATCATCCAGACTGTTACCAGCTACAAGTCCAAAAGCCAGGGTCTGTCATGGTATGGGGTTGTGTCAGTGCCCTTGGCAAAGGTAACTTGCACTTTTGTGAAGGCACCATTAATGCTGAAGAGTACATAGAGATTTTGGAGCATAATATGCTGCCTTCAAGAAGACATCTTTTCCAGGGACGTCCATGCATATTACAACAAGACAATGCCAAACCACATTCTGCACACATTACAAAGTCCTGGCTGCGGAGGAAGAGGGTACGGGTACTTGATTGGCCTGCCTGCAGTCCCGACCTGTCTCCAATAGAGAATGTGTGGCGCATTTTGAAGCGCAAAATGCGACAACGAAGACCCCGTACTGTTGCCCACCTTAAGACTTGTTTGCAGGAAGAATGGGACAAAATTACACCTGAAACACTTCATCACTTGGTGTCTTCAGTCCCTAAACGTCTTTTAAGTGTTGTGAAAAGGAATGGCAACATTACAAAGTGGTAAATGCTTTACTGTCCCAACTTTTTTTGAAATGTGTTGCAGGTCTGAATGACAGGAAAGGATGCATATTTACAAATGACATGAAGTTGACCAGACAAAACATGAAATATTTTGTGTTCATATTAGGGCTGAACGATATTCTGTTTTAACATCGACATCGCAATGTGCACGTGAGCGATAGTCACATCGCCGGAACATGCGATGTGAAGGGTAGTAGCCCATGGTGTATTAAGGGTGCTTTCACACTTGGTTCGATTGCCTGGGCTGAACCCGAGTTCGATTGCTCCCCCCTCTCCCTGCCCCCGCTGGACTGTGTTCATATATTATTTGGTTCCGACCCGGGGTGCGTTTGCGACATCAAAGCAGCAGCTGTTTACCCGGTTGCTTAGTAACAGCGAGCCAGCGAGCGTGAAGGCGGCAAAATGCATAGCGTTGCTCACCTCACTTTTATATATATTTTTTTTAACCGTTGGTTTTGTTTCTAAAGCTTCAGTACGTAATGGCACTTGCGTCTATATGCCGCAAATGTACTGCAATGCTCTAAAGAATGCTGAAGACGAGCAGAAATTAGATCTACAGCTCTCTGCTTGCAGTATGTCAGTCACGCAAAATGAGTGAAACACACACAAACACACATTTTTATCAAACCATACGTCATTAATAGCGGTTCACTTCCGCGATTTAGTACGATCACATCAGCAGCAAACCGTACCGGAGTTCACATGAAACGGACCCCAGACCACCCTTTTTAAGCGGACTCTGGTACGGTTCGCGGGTGCGCACCCGAGTTTCGGAAGACCGTGTTCACATCATCCAAACGTAGCGAACTCTGACATCAATCGAAACCGGGTGCGCACCAAAACTGCTAGTGTGAAAGCACCCTAGAGAACGGTAGCACCAGGGTAACACACAGTTGTATGGCTTGTTGCTGGGGGGACATGCACGTTCCGCGTGCCTGCACAGTGATTGGTTGTGCCACTGCTCACCGCTCACAGGCAAGCCAAGTTGAGCCAACATTCACTGCTAAAACTCCGCGACAAAGAGGATCCGCCGCAAAAAAAGGATTTTGTACCAAAAAGAAAGTCGAAATCATCTAATTGGGACTATTTTGGCTACAAAAAGGAGGATGTTGACCAAAAAGAGGTACTTTGCATGAAGTGTCATAAAGTTGTGGCCACAAAACAAGGAAGCACCACCAATTTGTCTGATCACTTTTATATCGGCACCACAAAGCTCTTTACGACGAATACAAAGTCAAATCTGGATGTCAACCAAAACAAACAAATATTTGTGATGCCTTTGCCAGTGTGACACCTTACCAGAAAGGCTCTCAACGACAGAAAGAAATAACAGACGCAATAACGTTTCATATCGCTAAAGATATTTGCCATGATTATGAAGATGACCAACACTGTTTTACTTTGGCACTTTTGATAAGAAAAGTTGACTTAAAAACAAAAGATTGTGAACCAAAATGCTTATAAGTTGTTTTATAAAAAAATTATTTATTTTAAGTTATATTGTTGTAAACCAATCAGGGGGGTTGGTGTAAAGCTGCTGTTTAAATGTGTTCTGCTTTTGTGTTTACCGAAATGTTCTAATTTTAGAATAAAATATTAAGTGACCTTTTTGTTACTTGTAATGAAGCTTGCTTATTAGTGAAATTATTAATATCATGGAATAGTAATTATTGACTTTAGCCTGGATTAATGGCTCTCAATATCGCAATATATATCGTTGGGGAAAAAAATATCGCAATGTAATTTTTTTCCAATATCGTGCAACCCTAGTTCATATTGTCTGCAATTAAATACAAGTCAAAGTAAATTTAGAAATCACTTCTTTTTTTCTTTTTTTTGCGTTTTCCATACTGTCCCAACTTTTTCTGATTTGGGGTTGTAAAAAGAATAAATAATTTGTCTCACAGAAGAAAGTAAAGCTGGTTTGGAATGATAAAATCAATTATACAAATGTGAATTTTGGGTGAACTATTCTGAAGGAAACAGAGGACACTTTTTGCACCAAGCCCAACGTCCTTGGAACTGACAAACTATATTCAAACTCAATCTTGTCCACACAACATAACTGCTCATTGCGATTGCAGTTGGGACGGTTGTGGTAAGAGCGGCCACAGGGCCAGGCTCAGTGTGGCCTTGACTGCTCCTCTTTTCATGCAGTGATGCAGTGGTGGAAGAAGAAATCACTATATCTGTGGGCGAACAGAGTGCTCCAGATGTGGGATTCTAGAACATTCCTTTAAAAAAAGTTGAAGAAAAAAAACATGAAGACAGACACAAGAGAAGAAAAAAAAAACTAATGTGAAACTTTGGTCCCAACCATACAATAAATGCCATGTAATTTACAAATCATCATTCCGGGTGCATGTGTATTTTTAAGAAGCAAATTAATATTTGTGGATACCTATAAATTAGTCGGATAAACTCCTCTGACAGCTATTAGGGGATATATAACCAACATGTATTTCTCTGTGGTCACAGATTTACTATTTCGAGTGTGGAAAAAGTGAGCCCCGCTGTGGCTTTATTGAACTTGTGTGACCTCCAATTAACACTGTTTTTGTGTGGAAGCCCCATTTTGTCTTTTCCTTTTTTTTTTTATACCTGTTTTACAACTGGGCGTTAAAGGGGACAACCCAGCCCAGAGGAAAACAGATGTCATGGTCTTAAAAGCCCAGTTTTTCAACTGTCATTAGCCAGTCAGTGACAAAGATATGTAGGCCTACTGTAAGTTTGACAGAGGGAGAGAACTGCATTATAGGCCTTGAGGAACTAAATACATGATGTATTCTTTAAGAAAAGTATATATAGTTAAAACCACATCAACAACCCGACAAGTCTACATTTGAATGGCTTTGAGTCACTGGGTTACATTTAAGTCTGTAACATGCCATACAACATGAATGAATGACTATGGCTGGCAAAGGAAGTGGACTTTGTTCCAAATAGTGCAAATAGTCGTGCAACTCTAACTTATATTCAGAGTCAATTTTATGTATCACTCCCTTGCTATTTTTAGTATATGTGCTAAAAAAAAGTCTGATACAAAAACAGTAATAAAAAGACTAACAACAATGAAACCTCCATAAACTTTTCTATTCCACCCTCCATAACTGTTCTTTTTCCACACAGGATCTAGTAACTACATTTCCAACGACGTGACTCAACGTAACAAGATACTGTTGTAACAGCAACACATCAGCTTCAGAGTAAACAGCATAGCAATTCACGGGTAAACTGTATATTTGGGAAGTTCAGCGTCCACAACGACGCCTGCGTACACATTTCTATCGTGTTGAATGTCACTCGACACCGCTGTTCGGATAATTCACAACAATACATCTCTGATCATGCCATGAGCCATTAACGTGCACATACCCGAACAATATGAGGAAGAACATACGAGAAAATCCTCCGGCGTGTTTTGCAGATTCCTGCTTTTCCACTACAATTCCTGAGTTCAAATCCACCGTGATGTTCCAGCAGGAATTTTCCCACCGAAGGAAAGAGCAATGTGAGCGAAGGATGGAAGGGGAGGGATAACAGAACAGAACGGAGGCGGCGCCTTCACCGTCACCAAACTTCCAGCCGGGAAACATTTTGTCAACACCATATACAATAACCTGTATTTTGCCAAAATATGTTAGAAAACTGGCATTGCTTTACAGAAATGTAACAGTGTTACATAGTATGCAAAAATACTGTAGTTACTACCAAAATACCAAAGTTATTCTTAAGATTTTACTAAAAAAAAATTATACTAAAAGTCTGTTTACTTGATAAAAATGAACTCTCAATGAGAGTGCCAACGATACATAGAAGATTGTGTACAAGTTTTTCAGCAAAGTTTTGATGTTTGTAATTGTAAAGGCCTTCATGTATCAAATATATATATTTTTTCAATTTTCAATATCAAAAAAAGGTTTTTGTGCACATATGGAAGGAAGGATATGTATGTATTATTATGCAGATTTTGTTGTTTGTATTATATTGTTTTAAGCAACTTACATTGTATACATTTTGTCTGTTCCTTCAAAACAAAACAAAACATGTAACAGCGAGGAAAAGGTCCAGACACATTTTATGACCTCAGCCTGTAACAAAACAACTATTTAATATATATATATATATATATATATATATATATATATATATATATATATATATATATATATATATATATATATATATATATATATATATATATATATATATATATATATATATATATATATATATAGCTTCAGCACCACAAACATGAGCTCCAGTTCCAAAGCTAAAGGTTTGATCTGACTGATAGTGGCAGCATAGATGACCCATGAACAAACTGTGCAGGCAGCAGATAAGGCCTCCTGCCAAAGCAGCTGCATCTTTCTCTATCCTGTCATCATCAGGAGGGGTTGTCTCTGTTCTGAAAACCACCCCTACTGGATATGTGCTAGACAGAAGGGGTGTAAAGAGCAATGTAATTGGTAGCAGAGGGAGAAAGACTGTCAGTGAGACTGGATTCATTTAAAGCAAGTCACCAGAGAATGGGTGGAACATCAATTTTGTAGAAAGAACAGGATGGATCGGAGGCAAATTAAAGCAATTAAAACAAAGCAACATTCATCCACATCGTCAGAACACATACACAGAGGTAACGTTATCATGCTATATGGGCACCTGTTGGGTATCAATTTGCAAACTGATAAAAGTAGCTAGGCCTATATACATTGCTATATCTAGGCCTATACGAAAACATGCTGAAGTGATCTGAAAGTCCTCTAGGGGGAGCCATATCCTCAGTAATACCGTTTTTCACCATTTGTAAAACACTAAACTCCATTCTCTGAACCAAATTCTCAAAGGCCTAAACCCCTTGATAAAATAAATCGCTCTTTCTGCAAAAACTTAGACAAGATCAAGCATAGCCTACATTTGCAAATCTCCTGCACTCTTTTTGCAAAACTCTAAACACATTCTCACTCACTAAAACACATTTTGTACTGTGATGCACTTGAGTTGCAAAATGGTAACCCCAAGTGGCAAAAGTCAAACACAGCTAAAACAAAGTTGTCATCGTTTACACACAACAGCTCAAAATTGTGTGATGTGACCAAACCAACTGTACAAAATATAAACCAGTTCAGAGAGCGCAGGTGCACTGAATGTTGACAATGGATGGAAACAAATCTGAGAGGAAGATTATGTGTAAGAGGGTGTGGACGAGGAGGAAGAGGATGAGGACGAGAGAGAGCAAGGTGTGGAGAGTGTTGTCAAGGCTGGATCCGGCACACTAGAGGGTTTTTCCCTTTGCCTGGTGAGAGACATCATTGCCTGTGATGTGGACAAAGTCCTCAGGCTGGACCCAGCAAAGATGTGCTGCTGAGGCAGAATGAATCTCTCATTGACTCTGATTTTGTAGTTGCACAACTCTTTTGAGTGTACTGTAACATGCTTTTTATTTAGAGTTTTCTTTGATCTTTTGGGCTTTCTTTCCATTTGGACTACTGTATTTTTACAGAAAATATTACACCATGAAACCAAGTTATCTTTCATGTTTTATTGCACTTAAACTGTCAAATACACACCAGACTATTATGTCAAAAACCAACAAAGTTCACATAAACACAGTCGGTTATGTATATGAATGTAAACAGCAAGTAAAAAAATTGCATGTATATCAGATCTGTGTATTACAGTTTTTCTCAGTTGTTTACACACAAATACTGGTACTTGAGACACAATGACCACATAATTCATGCACCAACCCTCTGAACCAATTCTACTAAACTACAAGCACAATTCCTGCTTTACACTCAAATTGCAGTTCAAAAACACACTTTTTTCAAAACACACAATTCTTTGCAGTTGGTTATTATTGCAATATTCACGCAGAAAATCGCGTTTTCACATGGAACACGCTGCCATTTAAATATGCACACTGACTCATCACATAGAGACAGAGCGTATTTAGGCCACGCCCACACCGGGGGGAAAACAATCCAACGCTCTCCATTGACTTTGCATTGCGGGAGGCTGCCTCATTGTCATTTCGGACTTATAACAAAAAAAAGAACAATGTCTAAAAGCTGATATGTGACAAGGTGTACAGCAAACAAGCTAAAAAAACACAGAAATAAGTTTTTATAAGCTGTCGACCCAAAAAAACGAGCGTTTAAGAAGATAAAAGTGGATACAGGCAATACGAAGTGAAGCTTCAGCAGGAAGAATGGGTAAATTTTGGGATCCTGACACTCAGTATGCCTCAATATGTCTGTGTGCAGTAAATATGTTGTCACTGTTAAGTCAAATATCCAAATGTCCGTTTTATATATTATATTTCCTGTCATTGATTGCATTCCCCTCTAGTCGCCGTAGTTCCCTTACGAGAGTACTCTCGTATTGCGTTTTGCTAAAACGCTAGGGGGAATTCCTTTCCTCGAGATATTGAAGCAAATTTTTATCCAAAAATACCATGTACACGCAGTGCAGCTGCACTACTCTCAGCAGGAAGCAGCTGCGTGCTGATTGGCTGTGCCGCTGCAACTGCAGCAACCTATAGCGAGACCGTGGGGCGGGACGGACCAATCAGGTCCTTCCAAATTCCCGCCACAAGGGGCAACAGAATTTGCATAGCCAAGGGTATATAAGACCCACTCTCGCAAGGTTAGTCAGATTAATTCTTCTTCAGCGACTTGCAATCGTTGAGCTCCGGATCGAAGCCTGCCGTCGACACGCACCCAGCGGAATTCCCTGCAGCCCTGAGGACGACGGATTCCAACCTGGTCTCCGCCTTCAGCCGCCTGCTGTTCCAGCTGAGCCATCCGGCGTTAAAATATCCTTTATACTATGTTTATGTGTGTTTACGATGTGTGCGTTGCTGCCAACGCCACTTCTAAGAGCTTCTAGCTCTCCACCTCTCTTCTCTCGTGCCCGCCGCGTGTTACACCGCGAACAGAGAACACTGGTCCTCCGCCGCTTCAAATAAAGCCGAGGACAGACGGAGCGCTCCTCTTCTCTCGTTCCGTCGCGCTGAAATGCGCCGCGGACAGAGAATGTGATACCCCCCGCCGCTCTGTGGCGCCGCGGGCATACGGAGCTCTCCCTTTCTCTCGTTCTGTCGCGCTGAAATGCGCCGCGGACAGAGAATGTGATACCCCCCGCCGCACTGATGACGCCACGGACATACAGAGTTTCACTCCTTCCTCTCTCATCCCCACCGCTCTAAAATGGCCGTGGACAGAGAACGTTATATCCCCGCTGCAGACATACAGAGCTCTCCCTTCCTCTCATTCCGTCGCGCTGAAACGCGCCGCGGACCGAGAATGTTATATCCTCGCTGCGCTGATGACGCCGCGGACATATGGAGCTCTCCACGCGCCTCCCTCTCTCTCCTCCGCCGCTCTAAAATGGCCGTGGACAGAGAATGTTATTCCCGCCGTGCTAATGGCGCCGCGGGCAGACGGATCCAAAGCGACTTACAAATGGGGGCAATAGAAGCAGCTAGAGCAGTCGAAGGGCAACAATATCAGCAATATGCAAGTGCTGTAACAAGTCTCAGTTAGTCTAGCACAGAAATATACATATAATTTTTTTTTTTTTTTTTTTATAAATTAGACAGACAGACAATGAATAGAATGATAAGTGCTATTCTCGATCGGTCAGGTGTTGCTGGAAAAGATGTGTCTTTAGACGTTTTTTGAAAATGGCTACAGACTCGGCCGCACGAATTGAGATAGGCAGGTCATTCCACCAGGTGGGAACGGTCCAGGAAAAGGTCTGTGACAGCGATTTCATGCCTCTCTGGTATGGCACCACAAGGCGTCGTTCACTGGCAGAACGCAAGTTCCTGGAGGGTGTGTAAGTCTGAACGAGCGAGTTTAGGTATATTGGTGCAGAGCCAGTGGATGTTTTGAAGGCGAGCACCAGTGCCTTGAATTTAATGCGAGCGGCTATTGGTAGCCAGTGCAGACTGATGAGGAGAGGCGTGACGTGTGCTCTCTTCGGCTCACCAAAGACCAACCTCGCCGCTGCATTCTGGATCAGTTGCAAGGGTTTGGTAGTGCATGCCGGAAGGCCCGCAAGAAGAGCATTACAGTAGTCCAGTCTGGAGAGAACGAGAGCTTGGACCAGTAGTTGTGTGGCATGATCTGATAGGAAGGGTCTAACCTTCCTAATGTTGAATAGTGCAAATCTGCAGGACCGGGTTGTTGCAGTGATGTGGTCAGTGAATTTTAGCTGATCATCAATCACAACCCCAAGGTTCCTGGCTGTCCTGGACGGAGTTATGGTTGATGAACCTAGCTGAATGGAGAGATTGGGGTGAAGTGCTGGGTTGGCTGAGACCACAAGCAGTTCTGTCTTTGCAAGGTTGAGTTGCAGGTGATGTTCCTTCATCCAGGCTGAAATGTCTGTTAGGCAGGCAGCGATACGAACACCAACCGATGGATCATCAGGTTGAAATGAGAAGTAGAGTTGAGTGTCGTCGGCATAGCAGTGATAGGAAAAGCCATGGGAAAAGCCATCCCAATGATGACATGTAGATGGAGAAGAGAAGTGGTCCAAGCACTGAGCCCTGGGGAACTCCAGTAGCTAGATGATGTGACTTAGACATTTCACCACTCCATGACACCCTGAAGGACCTACCTGAGAGGTAAGACTTGAACCACTGGAGAGCGGTTCCTGAGATGCCCATCTTCATGAGAGTTGCCAGGAGTATCTGGTGATTAACTGTGTCAAAAGCAGCAGACAAATCCAGTAAGATAAGTACTGTGGATTTGGAGGCTGCTCTTGCCCGTCTCAGTGCCTCCGTAACTGAG
This sequence comes from Gobio gobio, assembly GCF_949357685.1. NCBI lineage: Eukaryota > Metazoa > Chordata > Actinopteri > Cypriniformes > Gobionidae > Gobio > Gobio gobio. The sequence continues at coordinate 49,510,428 of NC_137098.1, forward strand.
AGCAGGGCAGTTTCAGTTGAGTGGCCACATTGCAATAACTAGCCTGTGGCCAAACATGCTCAGTTGCACATTGACGCTGTTATGCGTTTACCTCTGTGAATTCGCTTGCTGGCGTACGCCGCGAATACTCTAATGTAGTGGCGCCCATTATACAGTGCACGCCACCACACATTATTTACAATGAATCAGAGCTTTTCTAGTGGCTAGGTAAACCCGCGCCTGCAGAGCACGCGCTATCCATTAGCCCTGCCGCTAACGTGCACGTGGACTAATCCGCAAGAATGCGTCCACTTTACAGTAACACTATCTAAACACAGTGTTACGAGTTCATCTGTAGGCAGGTGCCAACATCAAAGTTGTACCCCTACACTCAAGCACTTCCCTATGTTCCCCAGCTCCCTGCACTCAGGCGGCTGGAAACATTATTCCTACAATCGACGAGCCCGCAAACAAACGCGCTCGCCTGTACACATGCACCATTTCCCCGGCGACACAAAGAGTTCGCCGCTATTCTGCGTTCTCCGGCCCCCTGCACTCAGGCGGCTGGGAACACTATTTCCCTATTTACTATTTATGAGCCCGTGAGCAACGTGCTCTTCTGTACACAAACACAATCCCCTTGGTAAGCGCCACTTCCAAGGCGACCCAATAAGGCGTGCGTCACCATTCAGTGCACGCCGCCTCTCACAGTGCTACTAGCACAATGCATCCGGGCTAACAGGTCCCTGTTATTCAGTGACCCGCCCCACAAATTAATTCAACCCTTGGCTTCGATAACAAGGTTACTCGCTACAGTTCGCTCACAGACCACCGTGCTTTCGCACTGTGGTAGAGACAGCGGTGAGAAGCGACATGAGTCACGTGCTTCGAACCGAAATATCAAACTGTTAAATAAAGGGAGCGGTGGAAACCGTGCACCCCTCACAGAGCGAGTCAGGCTTTTAAAGTCGCTACTTCCTTGTGCCAAAAGAAGGGTGGTGGTCTCAGGCCATTCTAGATTTCAGACATCTGAACAAAGCCCTTATGAAGCGCCCGTTCAGAATGTTGAGAATGAAACAAATCATTGCGCATATTTCGCCCGGGTGATTGGGTTTTCACTGTGGATCTAAAGGATGCCTTTTTCCACATACAAATAGCCCCTCATTACAGGCCATTCTTGAGATTCGCCTTCGAGGGGAAAGTTTACCAATACAAGGTGCTATCTTTTTGGTCTTTCTCTGACTCCCCGCACGAAGTGCATGGAAGCGGCGCTAACCCCGCTGAGGCTTCGGGGAATGAGAATTCTCAATTATCTCGACGACTGGCTCAGAATAGCTCAGTCAGAGATACAGTTGTTAAACCACAGATCTTGGCTTCTCAACCATTTAGAATGCTTGGGACTCAGAATCAACGTGGCAAAGAGTTTATTGTCTCCCACACAGAAAGTTTCGTTTCTGGGAACAGTATTGGACTCACTGCAGATGAGCGCGCGACTGACGTCACAGCGCGCGCTCTCTGTTCAGAACCGAGCGGTTTCCCTCAGGTCCGGTGCACGCATTCCTCTCAAACACTTTCAGAGGATGCTGGGTCTCATGGCCTCGGCGGCGCTAGTTCTCAGACTGGGTCTGTTGCACATGCGCCCCCTACAGCACTGGCTGAATCGCCGCGTTCCAGCTCACGCATGGCTCTCGGGCCGATTGCTAATTAAGGTAGACCACAGCTGTGTGTTGGCTCTGGCTCCTTGGAAAAATCCCGTCTGGTACCAGACGGGCGTGAGTTTGGGCACTGTTACGAAGTGGAAAGTTATCTCGACAGTTACATCCAACCTAGGTTGGGGAGCCCTTCACAAGGGCAGGCCAGTCTCCGGTCTCTGGTCAGACTCGGAGAGGAGCCTTTACATAAACTGTCTAGAGATGAAAGCGGTCACGCTATCGCTAAGAGCTTTCCTTCCGTACATAAAGCACCACCATGCCCTGGTCCGAACGGACAGCAGGTCGGTGGTAGCCTATATAAATCGCCAAGGCGGAGTGAAAATTATCGATCTGCACACTATGGCGGAAGAAGTCCTAATATGGGCAGAGCACAATCTGAGCTCGCTAAGAGCGACTCATGTGCCAGGCATTCTGAATTTGGGTCCGGACATGCTGTCCAGGTGCAATTCAGACAATTGGGGCAGTTCTTGGAGAGGCAAAAGTGGATCTTTTCGCCTCACAAGACTATGCTCAATGCCGAATATAATTCTCCAAGCACAAGGATGCGTTGGCCCACGAATGGCCCAACCTTCCTCTTTATGCTTGTCCCCCAATCTCAATGTTACCTCAGGTCATAGAGAGGATCAGGGAGAGCAAATGCGCTGTGCTTTTAATAGCCCCGCTTTGGAGAAATCAACCTTGGTTCTCACTGGCCCATCAACGGGTACATGAGAACCTCTCCGAAAATGTATTGAATACTATTACTGAAGCTAGAGCTCCCGTGACCAGGCGGCTCTATTCAGGCAAATGGTCAGTCTTTTCGGACTGTGTAAAGCGCAAAGTCTGACCCCACATGATTGTGAAGTTTCAGAAGTGCTTACATTTTTACAAGAGCTTCTGGACGCGGCTCGTTCCCCCTCCACACTCGAATTTATGTGGCTGCTATAGCAGCGTATCACATTCAAGTGAACGGACTGTCACTAGGAAAGAACGATCTCATTGTTCGCTTCCTTAAAGGGGCTAGAAGGCTTCACCCACCTCGCCCCCCTTCAGTCCCTATATGGGACCTGTCCACGGTCCTGGATGCCATGAAGAGCTCTGCATTGAGCCTCTGCATTCGGTGAGCTTAAAGCTCATGTCACTAAAGACCGCTTTTCTGCTGGCGATCGTGTCAGTTAAGCGAGTGGGTGATCTGCACGCGCTCTCTGTGAGCGCCTCGTGTCTGGAATTTGGACCAAACGACTTCAAGTCGTCCTCAAACCAAGACATGGATATGTACCTAAGTGCTTTCAACTCCGTTCAGAGCACAGGTCATTCTCTCTTCAGCACTTTCATCGTTGTTAGATGAAGAAGATGCTAATTTGCTCTGTCCTGTCAGAGCGCTGAGGATATACATAGAGCGTTCCGCTGCTTAGGCAACTGAACAGCTCTTTGTGTGCTTTGGCGGCCGCACCCGAGGGTACGCGGTTACAAAGCAGACCTTGTCACGATGGATAGTGGATGCTATCTCGCTGGCTTATGAGTCTAAAGATCTCAGCTGCCCTTTAGGCATCAAAGCCCATTCTACTAGAGGCATGACCTCTTCGTGGGCTTGGTCTACTGGCATTTCTCTGAATGATATCTGTGCGGCGGCAGGCTGTGCCTCCCCGTCCACTTTTATCAGATTTATAATTTAGATGTCCTGGCCTTATAGGCTGGGCTTCTTGCTGTGTACAGATTTAACCCCTTAAGCCTCGAAAAGGCCGGTCTGGGTTAAATATTGTATAAGTCATAGCACATTCCTTATACGGCTCGAATTATCTGGCCATTCATTATTCCTGGCCCGACTATGTCTGGTCTATACATTATATTATTACACTTATATCGTGTTCATTCTCATTAAGGGCCCGACTCAGGTCTGGCTCATTCTGAATTATTGATATCATATTACGGGCCCACCTAGGTTGGCCTGGGTTTGGTGTCGTCGGCTTTAGAGCTGTTAAGCAAGCACGGCGTTTTGCATTGGTCCCCCTAGCGTTTTAGCAAAACGCAATACGAGAGTACTCTCGTAAGGGAACGTTTCGGTTACTAACGTAACCTCGGTTCCCTAAGAAGAGGGAACGAGTATTGCGTTTTGCTTGCCGTGCTTGCTCATTTGCTCAGGAGTCGCTTCAGTTGATTAACCTGACTAACCTTGCGAGAGTGGGTCTTATATACCCTTGGCTATGCAAATTCTGTTGCCCCTTGTGGCGGGAATTTGGAAGGACCTGATTGGTCCGTCCCGCCCAACGGTCTCGCTATAGGTTGCTGCAGTTGCAGCGGCACAGCCAATCAGCACGCAGCTGCTTCCTGCTGAGAGTTGTGCAGCTGCACTGCGTGTACATGGTATTTTTGGATAAAAATTTGCTTCAATATCTCGAGGATAGGAATTCCCCCTAGCGTTTTAGCAAAATGCAATACTCGTTCCCTCTTCTTAGGGAACCGAGGTTACGTTAGTAATCGAAACGTTCTCAGTGTAATATGACCCGTCGCGCGCTGTCTCAATGGCCTGAATCCACTTTTTTGTCCTTAAACGCTCGTTTTTTGGGTCAACAGCTTATAGAAACGTCTGGGTTTTTGCTTCTGGGTTTTGTTTAGCTTGTTTGTAGTACACTTTGTCACATATCAGCTTTAATACATTGTTCAGTTTTTTGTTATAAGTCCGAAATGACACGGAGGCACCCTCCCGCAATGCAAAGTCAATGGAGACGTTTTGATTGTTTTCCCCCCCGGTGGGAGTGGTCTTCAGATTATGACGCGTGTCGCTCTGTCTCTATGGGCAAACACCTGTCACGCAGTTTTACAATTAGCAAACAGAACTTTAGCATAAAAGGGCAACAGATGAGCTCTTCTGTTTTGGAGTAGCAAAACTGTTTTTTTTTTTACTGTTACTGTATACAGTAAATTCTTCTGTTGTTTTGTATATGTAGACCACTGTATGTGCAACTTTGTGTTGGTCAGGATGTACACTGTGCACATTGTTTTTGTGGGAAAAATAAAATATATTTGTTACCGTATCGTATTTGTGTGTTAAAACAAATGTGTAAAAACAATATTCTCAAATATTTTCCAATACACTTATGTATGTGCTGTCTGTAATAAGTGTAACACTGAACCGAAAAAAGTACTAAGTCATTATGATGAATGGGGAAGAAGTGTTTTCCATTCATCATAGTGTTTTACATTGAGCACATCAGTGTTCAACTGGTTCTTATAAAAGTCTATTCATATGATGGCTTGTGTGTGTCATTTGAAAACAAAATACTATTTTGAGAAGAAATAACATTGTTTTGAATGTAAAGTTTCATTTTGCAGGAGAATTGAGAGGTTTTGCCCATTGTGTGTTTTTTTTTATTTCTGAGAGTATGAGCATGCTTTCAGAAAATGTGTGTAAACAAAGAAAAACTGTAAGTCATGCATGTGTGTTATTTCTGGTCAACTGCAAGAGGTTTGCATTTTACAGTGAATGTGCTTGTTAAATATTTGTAAAATAAGAGTGTTTTTCTGTAAAAATTTTTTGAAAATGAAGATGAAATTCTCTGGCCAGATGTAATTGAGAGGCATGATCAATACATTAATTGATTAATTGATTGACATTGAGAGAGGCTGGACAGAAAGTTCAGCCCAACCTCAGCAGATATAAAAACAAACCTTTGAAAATGCATGAAATGAATCGAATGATTTTACAAATGTGGAGAGAAAAAAATATTTTTGTAAAAAAAAAAAAAGAAAGTATGTGGAACATACAGTACAGTACATAGCACTGCACCATTTAGATTTAACAGTACTGTGTACAGCATACAGTACTGTAAAGAACAAAACCAATAACAATTTGTTCCTGCGGCTCCTGGATTCCGCTCCAGACTCTCCTGTGCCCACTCCGTGTCTCCTGAATTCCGCTCCAGACTCTTCTGTATCCGCTCCGTGTCTCCAGGATTCCGCTCCAGACTCTTCTGTATCCGCTCCGTGTTTCCTGGATTCCGCTCCAGACTCTCCTGTGCCCACTCTGTGTTTCCTGGATTCCGCTCCAGACTCTCCTGTGCCTGTGTCCAGGCTTCCACGAGCACCGCCGCTCCAAGCTTCCACGAGCCTGCCGCTCCAGGCTTCCACGAGCCCACTCCAAGCCTCCACGTACCTGCTTCTAGTCTCCTGGACTCCGCCCCTAGTCTCCTGGATTCCGTTACAGACCGTCGAGAGCCCGCTTCAGCCCACAAGTTGGTCCCATTGGGTGAATCCTCTAAACCACCCCTGAAGATCCCCAAATAATTTTTTTTGGGGGGTCAGAGACCTGTGGGTGGGACACATGTGGGTGGGGCTCCAGTTCCGCCGAGGCTGCCAGAGGCTCCAGTTCCACCGAGGCCGCCAGACACTACTGTCCCACCGAGGCCACCAGAGACTCCCGTTGGATTTCGCTCCAGACTCACCTGTGACCGCTCCGTGTCTCCTGGATTTCGCTCCAGGCTCTCCTGTGCCTGCTCCGTTTCTCCTGGATTCTGCTCCAGACTCTTCTGAATCCGCTACGGGTTTCCTGGATTCAGCTCCATACTCTCCTGTGCCCGCTCCGTGTTTCCTGGATTCCGCTCCAGACTCTCCTGTGCCTGCTCCGTGTCTCCTGGATGCCGCTCCAGGGTTCCACGAGCCCACCGCTCCAGGCTTCCACGAGCCTGCTCCAAGCCTCCAAGTACCCGCTCCTAGTCTCCTGGATTCCGTTCCAGACTGTCGAGAGCCCGCTCCAGTCCACAAGATGGTCCCATTGGTACCCCTTTTCCACCAAGGCAGTGCTAGAGCTAATTCAGAGCCAGAGCTAGTCCCAGTTCATAGTTGGTTTGACTGAGGAGCCTTCTAAGAACCATTTGCTTTTCCACATGCTGAGAGCCACAACAGAGCCAGGTCTTACATCACTGTATACGTCTCATCTTTTCTCAGCAACGCTAGCGAGGCAGCGGCAGTGTTGCCAAGTCTGTGGTTTTGCCGCGGGCTGTTTTTTCATGTCCGCGGGATTAAGCGACCCCAATTATGTGATATTTAGCCCCGGGAATGCGAATTTTAGTAGGCAACCATGCCAAAAAACACATATTTTACCCCCAAATGTGATTTTTACATGGGAAGCCCCCCTGAAACGCGATTGGGCTTGTTTTGAGTAGCAATTGGGTGGGTTTTATTGTGAAAATCTGGCAACCCTCGGCAGCGGGGAAACACAAACACACCAGGCTTGTTCGAGATGCATCGGCACTGCGCAGACCGATCCACGTATGATATATATATATATACATATATAAAAACGCATGAGTAAATCAAAAGCATAAGGAGTCATATGCTCTCGCTGGACTCGTTATCATACGGCGATCGTTCTCTGCACAGCGCCGCTGCGAACAAGCCTTCCATCAACAAAACAAGCCTTCCATCAACAATGCAAACGTTGCGTTACTATTGATTCACATGGCTTTACGATCCTACATCGGCATCAAAACACAACGCATTCATGCAGTTCGCCTTAATTTGTATAGACGGAGATTACAAACGAGCAGCAGCTGTTAGCTCCATTAGCTGCTATTTCAACAATGGCGGATCTCAAGTTTGTGTTCGTCTTGTTGACCCCACCCCAGCGCCTGACGTAATCGGTTCTTACTTCTGGCCCTGTTCTAGCCCAGCAATGTTTTGGTGCTACTTAAGAACCACTTTTCCTGGCTCGGAGCTGGGGCTTTGGGTGTGGAAACACAAAGAACTGATTTGAAACTAGGCTCTGGCTCCGATCTAGCTCTAGCTCTGCTTTGGTGGAAAAGGGGTATGGGTGAACCCTCCACACCCCCCCCCCCCCCCCCCTGAGCTCCCCATAGATGTGACTAGTTTATTTCCCAGTGTTGTGTCTTGTGTGCTTGTGTGTACATTTTTGACACAATAAGCCGAAGTTTTGCCAAAAGTGTTCAAGCAATAGGCTAAAACTGGAAAATTGAGAACAGCTGTGTGTAAATGAATCAAACAGGTGTCAAAATTGGGTTTTGTTAAATTATTGTAAAATTTGTTTCATTTTGCAAAAGAACTGGGGTGTTCTGCTACTTGTGTGTGTGTGTTGGGATGTGTTAATTGTGTGTAGTGTTTTGACAAAATGAGCCTTGTTTTTAAAATTGTGCTTAAGCAATCGTAAAAAACTGTAATTTTATGTTTTTTGTTGGGCAGCAGTTGTCATTTGTCATTTTTTTGAAGATGTTTTTTTACAGTGAATGTATTTGATCATAATTGAGGAAATACCTTTTAAAATAAAATATGTTTTACAGAAAAACATTTAAGGAAATTTATGTTAAAGTTTTATGCACTGTTTAAATTTTGACATTTTACTCTAATTTGACAATTTTTGTTTGTCAGCCGTAGCGGAGTCATTTACTAATTTTTAAAAACTTTTTTTTACAGTATGCGATTTTCATTGCTTTGAGGTTATTATTCTAATTGTTTTAGTTGTGTTTAACTTTTGCCTCTTGCATTTAGTGTTTTGCGACATAAATGTGTATAGTGAGTGAGAATGTGTTTAGAGTTTTGCAAAAAGAGTGCAGGAGATTTGCAAATAGTGTCTAACTGCCTGAACGTATTTAAGGTTTTACAGAAATAGGGATTTATTCAACAAATTGGTTTAGGGCCTAAACTTTAGGCTATTATGATTTGGTTCAGAAAATGGCGTTTAGTGTCTTAGCAATTGTAAAAAAAACTGTAATAGGTAACACTAGGTAGCCCTAGGTAACTTTTCAACCTTCATAATATATTTTCAAGACTCTTGTGATGATACATCGACTTACAATAGGTTGAATGACACGTCTGCCATAGCCTGACGGGGTCTGTATCGTTTTTAATCGTACTTTTAAACTTCGAATTTTGTAGTTCTTTTTGTTCTCGGGTTACTACCCGAAACCCGAGAACAAAAAGAACTACAAAATTCGACTGCTTTACGGCATAAACGTCACTTCCACCACCACCCCCACTTCCTTAAATTCGGACGTGCGAGCCCAACTATCGTTTGTTTGCCGGATGTTATAGTCATGGCCGAAGCAGCACAGAAAAATAAGAAAACAAAGGTTTTGTCGGAGGAAAGCAAAAAGAGGAAACGAGAACATGATCGGATTAAAGGCAGGACGAGGATCAACATTGGGCCAGCGTTTGCTCGTTGGCGTGAGCTGAAGGAGGAGGGGCTACATTCTTGCAAGTAAATACATAAGACGTACAAAATCATATTTTAGGATACCTAACATGTCTGTGATATTTGTTTATTTGTCTTGCCTCAAGCTATAATGCAAATCGATTTTTAAAATTTGCAGATTCATCTAGGGTAGCTTGATATTATAATATTGACGATGTATGGTTATTACCTACCACTCAAACATTGAATTGAAGTATCATATAGATTCCGTAAAACGGTAACCAATAGACTAGGCTACTATAATGACGCTGACTTGTAAACGTGAGCATCGCGATCATTTGGCGTTTGAAAAAAATAAAACCCATGAAATTATATTCATATGACATGCTGATATGCCTCTGTACCTGGGATGAAGACATTTCACACGCAACGCAAGCAGAACACCTGCATGTGAACTCCATAGACAGGTGAACTCCTCCTGCAGTGTTCAGGGCTATCATGGTTGTCATGTCAACAACTGCACTTGCGATGCATCCACTGATGTAAGATGACAAGAGTTTACGACAGTAGTAGAGGACAATACTGTTTCCCAACTGTAGGGGGACCCCGAGAGCAAAACCTACACTCTAAAAACGTTTACTATGATTTACTCAATTTTTTTGGTGAAACATTTTTACACTAATACAATTGAGTACATTTTAAAGCAGTGAAATCAATTACATACACCATATGAGCTGAGCAAATGCAAGTAAAAAAATTAAGTAGATCTGTGTAACTACATTTGGTACATTTACAAATAAAATTGAGTAGAAACATTGGAGGAAAAACATTTAAAAAACAATATTTAAAAGTAAAATTAACTGTTTTTATTTATGAGTAATATTAACTCTTATAGTATAACTTTAATTTCCTCTAAACCTTTGTAAAATACTCCATACAACCACACTCTAAAAAATGCTGGGTTAAAAATAACCCAAGTTGGGTTGAAAATGGACAAACCCAGCGGTTGGGTTGTTTTAACCCAGTGAATGGGTTGTTTTAACCCAGCGGTTGGGTTAAATGTTTGCGTAAAACAACCCAATTGCTGGGTTAAATTAACCCAATCGCTGGGTTAAAACAACCCAACTGCTGGGTTTGTCCATTTTCAACCCAACTTGGGTTATTTTTAACCCAGCATTTTTTAGAGTGCACACTTATACATGACAATGGCCTTTATTGTCGATGAGTAAAACAATACAGCATATATTACAGTTTTGACATGTATACAATATTTTACAACATATTTACAACATTTAAACTCATGTAACAAACATAAACATTTAAAAGTAATTCAAGTGTAATAAACCTGTCTGTTATCCAATTTCCACCGTATTAGCGCCGTTTCATGAGCCTGAGATGGACTCGCGCTCTGCGGGTGGACTTTGAACTTGAGACCGCTGTCCTGCGTTTCACTCGTAGCTCAAAGATGCTGCAACGCGCCTGACTCCATAACCTGCCAATAAACAAACAGTGCACAGTGTTAAGAACATTTTATCATCCAAATTAATTTTATTCATTAACTTAAGGAATAAAGTCGTGTGCTTTGAGCCAGGCAGTAGCACCAGGGGCGTCAATGCAGCACTCGTTTACTCACATTGCGTCCCTGTAACTTATGTTGTTTTGCATTAAATAAAACATTTTTAAGCTCAGTAATGATTTTATAGATAAAATAAAACACACAAACCTGAATTTCATAGAGGAAATGTTCCAATAGAGTCTGGGAAACTACGTCATTGCGCATTGCATTATGGGTAGTCGCCGCCATGTTTTAGGACACGCTCAGGAGCGTACAATGATAACAAATGCAAATCACCTGAGGAAAAAACGACTGTATTTACTTAAATACTTTTTAAGAACTCTTGCTTGCACTCACTTATAATAAATGGACTAATATTTGAATCTCTTACGTACATGAGCGCTCAGTCGTGCGGCCAGGACATTGCACATATTCATCACGTTTCATACAATGAGAAATCAGACGGCCGCCTTCTATCGCACCACACATTGGTTTGTCTTTTGCAGTTTATTTTTTAATAGCCTAACTAAAAAGTCTGTATCTGATATATAAAATAGTAAATATACTTATAGCTTGATCTCAGCCAGTGGATCATTTATTCAATCAACATTGCCTATATCATATCGCCCTAATTCCTTAACGTGCATTAAAGGATAACAGATTATGGCTCGTAATGCAGCTTTGAAATGATTTGTATTTGAAAGCGCTTTAGCCTACAGTACTAAAACGTTTTACTGGACTTAAATGGAACAAGTACAAGATTTCGTTCTACTGAGAGAAGCTGAACAATGAAGCATTTCCAGACGCGTTTCATGCATTATCTATGGTGTGAGCACATTCAAGCGGTTCAGAAAATATTCATCTGTAATATATCTGTTATAAATAATAAATACAAATTATAAAGACACATTTTGGCTAAGTTGTTTATTTCCGAGTGTTATGCTGCCTTCACGTGCTCTTGGAATTATCGTGAATAGGAGTTTCCTTGGTAAAAATTGCACATGAACGCCCTCCACTTTCGAAATATGAATGGGATGAGCTCGTAATCACGACTTCAGAAGTGGGAATTGTCAAATTTCCGATAGCACGTGAAGGTAGCATTACTTTCACTTACTCTTGTTATTTCCAAGCTGGTAAACTGAAATATTGCGCGTGATTTGAGATATGTTTTCCACGCAGGTTGTAAAAGAGCGGCTATGGCAGTTCATAACACAGCAAGCGGTGACCATTCAAATGTGTTTTTAACTGTATAATACAAAATTTAAAGTCTACCTCAACTACTACTCATTCTCTAATGTAGTGCAGTGTCCTAAAGACCACGAATGCATTGCGTTGCTGACGTCACGTTCCCATTCTCTATTATGCGACGCTGCGAAGAACGAACTCCTGAGAGGAAAACAGCAGCGCTCAATCAACCGTCGAGCTGTCGTCACCAGTGTTGGGCACGTTACTTTAAAAAAGTAATTAGTTATAGTTACTAGTTACTTCTTACAAACAGTAACTGAGTTAGTAACTGAGTTACATCATTATAAAAGTAACTAATTACAAGGGTAAGTAACAACTGAGCTACTTTTTTTTTTTTCAAAACTTGGATGCCCCCAATATTAAATCTGTTAAATGAATGAATTGGACACTAAATAGAATAAATTATTATTATAAAACATTGTAAATGAATGTACACTATAAAATGTTGCTGTGGGACAATGTGAGAGACACCTATCAAATTCAATACATTATTGTAAATATTATCAGTAGACCTACTATAGTGCAAATATTGTGTAAATATTATCAGTAGACCTACTATAGTGTAAATATTGTGTAAATATTATCAGTAGACCTACTATAGTGTAAATGTTGTGTACATATTATCAGTAGACCTACTATAGTGTAAATATTATCAGTACTATATTATTCCTTTGGTAGTGGAGCTCACGTTATCACCTGGGATTTTAGCCACTAATTCTGTGGCGGCATGTGATGATGTGAGGCTTCGTTAGATTAGAATTTCTTGCCACCGACGTGGAGAGACTCTTTCTTCCTGGGCATAAGCTGCACGTCACATAAACATTCTTACCTTTCACCACAACGAGGGAAAAGTAGCGCTTATACTTCGAGTTAGCGAAAGCTACCTTTGAAGTCGTTGGACTTGGTGTGTGTGACTGTGCATATGCGTGCGTGTGTGTGTGTGTGTGTGTGTGTGTGTGTGTGTGTGTGTGAACTTAACCTATCAACCTCAACCTCCCACCCACCAATCATCATCAGTTATGTGTATCACCCCACCCACTCCCCAACACGCATGGCATGCACGCCCGCACACACACAGTCACGCACACACACACACACACACACACACCAACCAGAGAAAAAAAAACGTTGCAGGTCTGACTGACAGAGCCTGTTCGGATGAAAACCGCTTCAGTGAGCTCAATTATAGTAACGCCACGGTTTTTTTTCTTCTCAGTAACGCTAACGGCGTTGTAACGGGAGAAACAGTAATTGGTTTGAATACTCGTTACTGAGAAAAATAATTCCGTTAGTAACGCCGTTTATCCCATCACTGGTCATTTTATTCCCATCACTGGTCGTCACGTCATGGGGCGGGGGAGGGGTGCAGTGTTATAATCAAGTAAACTTACTAAATTTCTTCAGTGCGTGTTAAATATTAATAATCTTGATTTGAATTAAGTCATATTTGTGGTTCTTGAAACAGATCGATTTAATTCTCCTTTCTCAAATATTTTGATAGAAATTTCACAAATATAATAAGTATATTTGAAATAAATAATTGGTTATTCGAACACTAAATTCTTTTAGTGAAAAAAAATTAAGTATAACTGTAAATTTGAGACAAAATTAACTGTTGGATTTTTAGTCAATTATTTTGGTATGTTCAACTCAAAACATCAAATAAATGATATTTAGAAATTTTATTAAGTTAATAAAAGTTAATTATTACCGTGATATTTACTAAGCCACTGAATTTTTTTTTAGAGTGTAGTGCTGCTTTAACAGTGGTCTGAGGTTAGACTAAACACCCTGAGAGAGCTCAGTTGAGCATCTGTTTCTCACGATCGATGAAGAGGGAAGTGTTAAATGTCATCTTTATATAGTGGTAAAGAATATGTATTTCATTATTAGCTTTATTTTACCAATAACACATATGCCAGCAGCCGTTCTGGTCTTTGATTTGTGTTAACTCAACTGGGGATTTAACAAGATAAGAGTGATGAGATATCAGCAAGATACAGATCAGAAGATGTTCATCAAGTTACACCCAGGTGATGTGAGTATTATGTTATGCAGAAAGGATAAAATGCTCATGATACTAATGCTCATGAAATTAATTGGTTATAATAATGGAATTTTGTCAAAAATGGAATTCTTGAATTTACAATATGTGAAGTCCATGCTTGACTTAAAGGGTTAGTTCACCCAAAAATGAAAATTCTGTCATTAATTACTCACCCTCATGTCGTTCGACACCCGTAAGACCCCCGTTCATATTCGGAACACAAATGAAGATATTTTTGTTGAAAGCTGATGGCTGAGAAAGGCTTCAGATAGGCCTCCATTGGCATTCAGTACACTTATACTCCCAAGACCCATAAAAGGCACTTAAAACGTCGTTACAAAGTCCATCTCACCACAGTGGCTCTACAATAATTTTACGATGCGACGACAATAGTTTTTGTGCGCAAAAAAAAATCTAAATAACACCTTTATCCAACTTGTTATTGTCTTCCGTGTATGCCTGCACGACGCATGCATATATAAGTGTAGAATGCCAATGGAGGCCTATCTGAAGCCTTTCTCAGCCATCAGCTTTCAACAAAAATATCTTCATTTGTGTTCCGAATATGAACGGAGGTCTTACGGGTGTCGAACGACATGAGGATGAGTAATTAATGACAGAATTTTCATTTTTGGGTGAACTAACCCTTTAAGGCATGTCATTGAGCACTTTCATCTCTTCTTAACTGAAATCTCCCTGTTGCTTTTAAGGCACAATTTATGAAGCAGAGTCCAAAGACCGTAAGAAAGTGGATGATCACCTGTCTTTTGTTCAGTTTGGGTCTAGGTAAGAAAGTGACCAATAAACAATTCAATAATAATTCAAGGATTGTGTGAAATATGTAGAATTCTACAAAGTTTGCAGCTTTTGTATTTATTGCATTAATTCATTAATTTTGACCAAACCTTTTAATGTGATTGTCCAAGTAGCAACAACAGAAAATGACAGAGACTTTAAGATGTGTGGAACATGGCGCCATGGCAACGCATCCCGAAATCTGAAATATGACTTGAGAACAGGCTGTAAGGAAATTGAGATTTCAGCCAATGAGAGCACACTCTATATTCGGAGCAGTATCACAGCGAAGTGCACACGATCTTCATCCATTCAGCTTGATTCAAACCCTCTTCAAACTCAAAGTAATTTCTGTGTGATCTGGGAGCCACTGCTGGACCTGCTGATAGTGGAGGTGAATGGAAAAAATCACATTCTGTGTGAACCAAAAGGTCTTCAAGGAACCTGCTGCACTGACCTCTCACAAGGGCCACAGAAAAATGCTCGTCTGTATGGTATTGTGAATGGCAGCACCCATGGTGATATCATCAGGCAGGATGTTGTGGAACTATATACATTTAAAGGGGATTCAATCAACTGCAGTAAGAACCTTTCATTTAATATGTATATTTTTGTCAAAGTTTCAGATATCAAAAGTTACGCTGAGTGAGCTCACTTGTGAGTTTAGCATTTCTGAGCTTGTAATTAATTTGGTTTCAGTATATTTTATCTGTTTTCCCACTTTCAGAGGAGAAATTCTGTGATGAGGCAAGTCAGAAGTCCAGAGGAGCAAACATGTGAGCCAATCATCATTTTATTTTAGTTTGGTAGTTTCACTTTAGAGTGTTAAATTAACTGATGTGGTTTATCATGCAGATACCACCACTTCCGTCCTTGTAAGAGTGCAATCATGATGAGCTTAAGTCTAAGTGAAAAACACACTCAACTCACTGGCTAAAGGCGACCTATTATGAGAAATATTTTTTTACTTGGTGTTTGAACATTACTGTGTGTACGCAGTATGTGTAGCCAACCACCTATAATCATAAAAATCCACCCACTCCTTTTTTCATAATCCCAATCAATCAGAAGCATTGGCTTCATACCACAGTCATGTTAAAAAACATGAATGCTAAAGTCACAAATCAATTGATGGCTTTTTGATTTTACCATGACGTGATGGCGCCTGTGTGCTGGGCTTGCCGTCTGTCGCTCTTGTGGTTGCTTGTCTGGTTGTCTGCTCTATTTTTAAATTGCTACACGCTTTTAACCTACGACCGCCAAGCACTTTTGGATATCCGCAACTCGGTTGCGACCACATTTTCAAACTCCTACATTTTAGAGGTGGACTGTTTTTTTAACAAGACTGATGAGTCGTCCACATCGGCTGTCCCGGGTCATTTTCGCCGGTGGCCCCTCAGCATCCCGCGGAGAAAGCGAAGGAGGAAACGAGGAAACCGCGGAGGTTACATCGTGAAGCTAAAAGCTCACCTGCGGGCTGGTTTTCTCTCGGATCCTTCCCACGAATCGCTTCACGGCGGTTCTACTACCTGGCGCCCGCGGGACGTGGCATACCGGTGGCTTCGTCATGTTCTCCCCGTGCACCCGAGTCCTGTTTTTCGTTCCGGTCTCTACCGCACCGGCCTCGGCTCCAGACATCGGGGGATTACTCACAGTAATCTGCGCACGCTGAAAAGAGCGTCCTCATCGCCTGCTATTATCCCTCCACCGAAGATGGCATTATTAAATGCCCGTTCTGTGGTGAACAAGACGTTCTTACTAAATGACTTTTACTCAGCTCACAAATTGGATTTTATGTTTATCACGGAATCCTGGTTAAAGGTTGGTGATCTAACTCCGTTTTCTGAACTGATCCCCGCTGACTGTACATTTTTTAACTCTCCTCGTCCGAGTGGACGCGGGGGTGGCATAGTAACTATCTTGAAGAACTCTCTCTCTGCACGCTGTCGATTGGTCCCTGGAACGGCCTTTTCCAGCTTCGAAGCTCAGTCTCTTCACTTGGACTGGAACGGTCCTGTATGTCTAGTGGTGATTTATCGTCCCCCGCACTCCTCTAAGGACTTCTTACAGCATTTCACTGAACTGATTGGCAATATTGCGACAAATTACGACCGCTTCCTATTGGTGGGCGACTTTAATATTCATGTCTGCTGTCCGTCTAACCCCCTATCACATGAGTTTCTTAATATTATCAATGCTTTTAATCTCTCCCAGTGGATCAGTGACTCTACACACATTTTGGGTCATACGTTGGACCTTGTATTCTCATATGGGTTTGATGTGACTGATGTTGTGCTCTCAGATTTTATGATATCTGATCATAAGCCTATATTATTCACACTATCCCTTCCAGAGCTCTCTCATTCTCCTAGTACAACTGTAAGTCTTTCTCGCTTCTACTCTCCTCAGTTTAGCACAAATTTCAACTTGTGTTTTGATGAATGTTGCTCACAATTGAACTTGGATCAACCATTATCTGACTTGGATGCTGATCAACATCTGAGCCTCCTGAACTCTGCCTGGCTTATGGTAGCAAATGCAACTGCCCCCCTTAAGCCTTATAAACAGAAAACTAAATCTATACTGTGGCAAAACTCTGCTACCCGTCTCTTAAGACAAAACTGCAGGAAGGCAGAACGTAAATGGAAACAAGACAGGCTGCATATCTCTCTTCAAATGTTCAGAGACTCTCTTACATCCTACCAGACTGCAGCCAAGTCTGCAAAAGCTGCATACTTCTCCAACCTAATTGAAACGAATCACTCTAAACCGAAGGTTTTGTTTTCAATTATTCAATCTGTTACCAATCCTTCTGTGAACACCCTGCCTGTGGTTTCTGATGCTCTCTGTGAAAACTTCTTGAGATACTTTAGTGACAAGATTACGAACTTAAGACTTGATGTCTGTCCCACCTTAACATTAGCCAATTCTCCTATCATGTCACCCGCCTCTGCATTTCTGGACGCTTTTGAACCCGTCAATCTCCAGGAATTGAAGGAGGTGATTGACAATATTAAACCCTCATTCTGTCCTAGTGAAATTATTCACCCCAAATTTTTAAAACTAATTATTGATTCGATTGGGCCTGGTCTGTTATCTCTTGTTAATAAGTGTCTCCAAACGGGCTCTGTTCCTGCTGACCTTAAAGTCGCTACAGTCACTCCTCTGCTCAAGAAGCCCTCTCTGGACCCCACTGTCCTAAAAAATTTTCGCCCCATTTCGGTTTTGCCTTTTATTTCAAAAGTTTTAGAAAAAATTGTGCTGAATCAACTTCAAAACTTTATGACTAGCAATTCTATTTATGAGGTTTTTCAGTCTGGCTTTAAGTCCGCTCACAGCACTGAGTCCGCCCTTCTGAGAGTTGTAAATGACATCTACATCTCCACTGACTCTGGGGACTCTGTGGTTCTTATTCTCTTAGATTTATCAGCTGCTTTTGATACCATTGACCACTCCTTACTATTATCTAGACTAGAGTCCTGGGTAGGTCTAAAAGCAAACGCTCTGAAATGGTTTCATTCATACCTATCTGACAGAAAATTTTTAGTGAAATTGAGTAACTTTTCATCTTCCGCCGCTCCTCTGACCTGTGGCCTTCCTCAAGGCTCTATTTTAGCTCCCTCTCTATTCTCTTTGTACATGCTGCCTTTGGGCTCTATTTTAAGAAAGCATGGTGTGTCCTTTCATTTCTATGCAGATGACACCCAAATCTATCTTCCAGTAAAGAAAAACAACTCCACTGCGATCACCTCTCTTCTCCAATGCTTAGAGGAGGTTAAAATATGGCTAGCCCAGAACTTCCTCTTCTTAAACGAGGACAAGACAGAGGTGATTGTATTCAGTCCAAATGAAAACTCTCAGTGTATAGGTCCTGAGCTAGAAAGTTTATCCGCTTTTAGATCGACACGGGTGACGAACTTGGGTATTATTTTTGACCAGCTTTTAAAATTTGACAGACATATCTCCTCTGTTGTTGGATCCAGTTTTTATCAGCTTCGTCTACTGTCAAAAATTAAAAACTTTCTCTCCCCAAAAACACTCGAAATGGCTGTTCATGCGTTTGTTACGTCGCGTTTAGATTATTGCAATTCCCTATATTGCGGTATATCTAAATCTCAAATTGCGCGACTTCAGCTTGTCCAAAATGCTGCTGCCAGACTGCTTTCAAAGTGTCGTAAACATGATCACATCACTCCGATTCTAAGATCCCTTCACTGGTTGCCGATTTGTCAGAGAATAGACTTCAAAATTCTACTCTTCGTGTATAAATCCCTTCATAACAAAGCTCCTGTCTATTTATCTGAACTCCTTCACTCCTATACTCCACCCAGAAGCCTCCGTTCTTGTGATCAGGCTTTGTTGGTCGTTCCTCGCGCTAGACTAAAGCGTAGAGGTGAGCGTGCATTTGCGGTGGCAGGGCCACGACTTTGGAATACCCTGCCTTTAGAGATTAGGCTGGCCCCTTCCTTGTCTATTTTCAAGTCCCTGCTAAAAACTTTTTTATTTTCCTTAGTGTACTGATTATGGTGATTTGTTAAACTTTTTTATAGGTGGTTTTTATATTCTTATGTGGTTTATTTATTTTTATTTTTCTGTATGTGTGATATTCTTGCTCTTCTGTAAAGCACTTTGGTCAGCCTGGGGGCTGTTGGAAATGTGCTATACAAATAAAATTGAACTTGAACTTGAACTTGAGAACACTTTCCTCCCTAATGACGCCATGTAGGGGAAAGCTCCGCCCACTGGTGACCATCTATATAAGATTGTGTTTTATTAAAGGGTTAGTTCACCCAAAAATGAAAATTCTGTCATTAATTACTCACCCTCATGTCGTTGGACACCCGTAAGACCTCCGTTCATATTCGGAACACAAATGAAGATATTTTAGTTGAAAGCTGATGGCTGAGAAAGGCTTCACACAGGCCTCCATTGGCATTCAGTACATTGACACTTCCAAGATCCATGAAAGGCACTTAAAACGTCGTTACAAAGTCTATCTCACCACAGTGGCTCTACAATAATCATACAATGCGACGACAATAGTTTTTGTGCGCAAAAAAAAATCAAAATAACACCTTTATCCAACTTGTTCTCGACTTCCGTGTGTGCCTCCACGACGCATATATATATATAAATTCAATTCAGTTATAATTCAAATTTTCTTTTTGGACTAGTATGGGTGTATTGACTCATTGCTGTTAATATTTTTATCATTGAGAGCCAACATTTTTTAACTAAATTACTAGTACTTAAAGGGTTATTTCACCCAAAAATTTAAATTCTGTCATTGATTAGGCTACTCACCCTCATGTCGTGCCAAACCCGTAAGACCTTCGTTCACCTTCGGAACACAAATTAAGATATTTTTGATGAAATCCGAGAGCTCTCTGCAAGTGATCTAACTTTCGGATTTCATCAAACATATCTGAATTTGTGTTCTGAAGATGAACGAAGGTCTTACAGGCAGTGTTGGGGGTAACGCATTACAAGTAACTTACGTAATTACGTAATAATATTACTTTTTCCAAGTAACTAGTAAAGTAACGCATTACTTTTCAAATTTACAACTAAATATCTTAGTTACTTTTTCACATTAATTTGACTGACAGCTCTCCTGCCCCCATGTTGAGAAAAATAAGTGCAGAGGCGTTGTGTGTAAACATGATGGTTATTGTAGTTCTAGACTAAATGTGAGCATTTATTTATCTCACTTGCACAATAAAGATTCCGTACTCCTCAAAATGAATAAAATCAGTCAAATGCAAAATCAGAGTACTTTGCAAGCCTCCAATAATTATGTTAAATAAAACAACTATATTTATGCATAATCTACCTTTATATTTAATTTACCAATGTCTTGCTGCTGACCTTTGATGATGAAAATGACTAGATTTTTTGTTTTTATTGGTAAAACTTTTTTCTCCTCCATATCCTATTCTACCATTATCCAGAATGGCAGCACAGAAGAGCAGCGCCCTCTACTGTTCATGCGTGAATTTGCATTTGTACCTCAGCCTGGGGCTATTATTTAAATTTTGGTATGAAGAGGTCTTTACCGTTGCACAGAAATATAACTTTTTTGTTATAAACAAAAACAAGCCCAGCCCAGGTGAGAAAAAGTAACGCAAAAGTAACGTAACGCATTACTTTTCTTAAAAAGTAACTAAGTAACTCAATTAGTTACTTTTTAAGGGAGTAACTCAATATTGTAATGCATTACTTTTCAAAGTAACTTTCCCCAACACTGGTTACGGGTTTGGAACGACATGGGGATTATGACAGAATTTACATTTTTGGGTGAACTAACCCTTTAGTAGGCTACATAAATGTTTTTTCAATCTTTCTTGATAAGTGTATATTATCAAGTGTGGATGTAAGTGGGATAGTGTGCTTAATTACACTATAACAAAATGGCATGCCTTGTCTCTTTCTCAACTGCTTTAGCAAGTGGAACAGAAGGCTACAGTTCGCCATCTAGAGGCTCTGACGTTCATTACCGCTGTGGGCTGTGCTGTGTCTTTAGTTAGCTGTTTGGTTCTCTTCTATTGGCTCTGTAAACGCAGGTAACAAGGGCTTTCATTGGCTTACATGGAATGCAATGCTTTGTCTTGCATGGCTATTGTGAATCTGCCCAATTGTTAATTAATATTTCTTGTTTTGTCTCCATTGATTTCCCTGGTCTCCAGAGGAAGGAAAGATCAGTCCTTACTGGTGCATCGTGGTCTGGTGGTGGCCACTTTTTTGTTGTGCCTGTGCTTCAGCCTTACCAGTACACTAGCAAACACTGGACATGAAACCGTTTGTAAGATAACCGGAACTCTTTTGCACTACTCGCTACTCAGCACCCTCTGCTGGATGACTGTGGAAATGTTTCACACGTTCTTGTTAGTGTGCTGTGTAATCACCTCAAGTCTTCCTCCATGGGTCTTTTATTTGGCAGGCTTTGGTGAGATATAGTCAGAAATTGTTATGTCCTAAGAGCCCTTTCAAAAAACTGCTTAAATAAAGGTAATATCTCTATACTTTTTTACCCTTAGGTATCCCAGCTGTGCTAGTTTGTAGATTGCTCTCTATAGGCGATATTTATGGCTTAAGGAATATTATGCCAAGTGAAGATGCCACCATTCTATATTTTAAGTAAGCAGACTTACTTACTTAAGATGCGATATATATATATATATATATATATATATATATATATATATATATATATATATATATATATATATATATATATATATATATATATATATATATATATATATATATATATATATATATATATATATATATATATATAAAATTATTATTATTATTACTTTTATTTATACTTGTAATTATTATTATTACTTTTTTTTACTTAGGTGCTGGATGTTGGATTCTGACAGGAGCAGATTGGCCCATTACATCATTAATATTGGCTTATTGGCTGTTGTGGTGAGCTCTGGTGCAGTCATGCTTTTTTTTGTGGCTACAAAGATGCGGAAACGACCTGAGTGGAGAAAGAACCGCATGGCTTTTCTCAGTATCTGGGGTCTCATTTGTCTGTTTGGCACAACGTGGGGCCTCTTCAACTTTGTCCCTCTCTCAGAGGCCACCCTCTTCCTTTTCTGCATTATCAATTCTTGTCAAGGTGAGATAAAAAAAAATTAAAAAATGTATACATACATGTAATTGTTCTTACACACTTAAGAAAGATCAAATACTGGCCTTGTCAATGTGATATAATATAATCAATTAGTGTTCCTGTAAGTTTTTCTTTATAAGGTTGTTTCAGAAAGCTTGCGTGTAACTTATTAGATTCCTGTCAGACATAATGCATGCATATGAGTTATAAAGCCATTTAGAGTTATAATTCTCAATCATTGATTATAATCAATGTTTCTGTATCTAAACAGGATGTTTTCTCATGCTGCGATACTATACTCTTGAACAGATGAAAAAGAGTTGTGAATTGATTTTGGATGGGGGCACAGGATCTGTTATGTTACAGTGAAGAGATGGTGAAGGAGTATATAAGTGAAAACTGCTTGGACTGCTTTCATCCTGTATAGATCATAATATTGAATATTTTTCAGATGACATTGTGCTCCAGAACACATATTAGCTATGGAATTAAAGGATTAGTGCACTTTAAAATGAAAATTGCCCCATCATTTACTCACCCTCAAGCCATAGGTGTATATGACTTTCTGAGTTATATTAATAAATATGACACTTCCAAGCTTTTTAATGGCAGTTATGGGGTCCATTGAGTTTGAAGCTCATAAAAGTGCATCCATCCATCATAAACGTACTCCACACGGCTCCAGGGGGTTAATAAAGGCCTTCTAAAGCGAATCGATAGAGATTTGTACGAAAAATTTCCATATTTAAAACTTTATAAAGTAAAATATCTAGCTTCCGCCCGCCTACCTTCCGTATTGAAATGAACTAATCCTTTAACCATATACTGTATGCTCCACGTGCTGTATTTCTTTATATCCTATTCTTTGTATGTAATACTTTCATTTTTTTCAAGCAAGTCTTTTAGTAATATTTTTGTGAAAATCTGCTTTATGTAATCTTTGAGTGGTAACACTTTACAATGAGGTTATTTATTTATCTTTGTTAATGTTAATCTCAACATTTACTAATACTTTATTAAAATCTTGTTAACATTAGTTAATGCACTGTGAACTAACGTGAACAAACCATGAACAGCTGTATTTTTGTGAACTATCGTTAACAAAGATGAATAAAACAGTAACAAATGTATTGCTCATGGTTAGTTCATGTTAGTTAATACATTAACTAATGTTAACAAATGAGACCTTATTGTAAAGTACTACCATTTGAGTTTACAGTAATGAAAAAAATATTTTTCATTCTATGCCGTAAACATGTTTGCATTATGTAATTTTTTCATAAAAAATATTTTAATAGAAATTTTATTTTTATATTTTAATACTTGCTGATCTTTTACAAATATTTACAAAATGTTTTCTAATATGAAGAGTCAAGTATTAAAATATAAAACTAAAATTTCTATTAAAATATTTATCTGTTATAGACCTATATATATATATATATATATATATATATATATATATATATATATATATATATATATATATATATATATATATATATATATATATATTGTGTGTTACGCTTAATTTCAATTAACTTTAATTTTTAATACAAAAATCTGAATATTCTATTGAGGTCTTTTAGTAAGCTTTCTCTTTGTGTCACATATTGACTGGCTCGGAATTGTATTGTTTTTTGTGTGAAAACATTAAACTACTAACTTGCAAAAACTGACATTTTTATGACATCATTTGACCATCGCCTTGTCAGTTACACATGATTGATGTTAATTACAGTAGGTAGTAAGTGACAAGTCTTTTTTTTGTGAATTATTGAATCATTCATTCAACCGGTTCAATCAACCGTTTGTAACTATTTCCATTGGCGGAGCAAATATAGACAAAGAAATGGCAATACTGTATCTAAAATGTAAGTTATTCAACATCGACTTCATGTTCTCGACTTTATGGAATCGACTTTGACTTCTCTATGGAACTGAAATCAATATCACATTTGCAATTATGCTGTTGTTTTGAACAGCTGCTCTCTAGCTAAACTCGATATCCAAAACTTTACAGTAACAGTAGTATAATTTTGAAAAATATGTTTACAATCATGTACACAGAAGACTTCAGTTATGCAGTGAGCAGATTTCTTAATGGAAATGTTTGTTTTGGTACCACCTAATTATTTGATACATACTGCAGCACGGATGAAATAAATGACATAAACAAAAAACTGAAATAAATAAATAAACTAAAATTGCTGTACATGTTTAAACAGGCTGGTGATGGGGACTTCTAGTGGCTGTAAGTAGTGATGCATGCAAACAAAATCCGACCTGCTTTGGTCCGTCGGGATATTATGTCATTCTCTGTGTGTTCAAGGGAGGTTGGACTGGAATGTTTTCATTTATGGTTTATCAAAATCACATTTTGACTAATTATCTGCTGTCTTTTCAGTGGCGTTTCCTTCCTTCCTGTTACGCATTTAAACTGCTCCAGTAAACACAGTTTAGATGGGTGGGATAGAACTAGAAATGTAATAGCAGTTACATAATCCTTAAAGCTGTAGGACATTTGACCCAATCAATATCTTCAGGGGTTTCCAAATAGAATTCCAAGTGTGGCTCTACTTCAGTTCTATATTGTCAATATAAATGTGCTGATATGTATGAAATAAAATATTGTATTTCATTTATTTGATGCAGTGCACTTGCAGCAATAAAATCAGATTAAGGCAACCCTGGCAACCTTTCACTCTGAGCTATTAATACACCACAGTTATTCACCACTTACAACGCTGGCCGCCCTAGAAATGACCACAGATCCCCTTGGGACCAGGTTTAAACAGCATGTCACTAGTCAATCAAATAACCATGGTGACAGTAGAACGACCAATTCCCAGTTGCAATCACAAGGCGAGAGCAGCTGATTCTGTCTTTGAATGAATTTTAATAATGCAGGGGTGAGGTTATCCATCTGTAGATGTTGGTAAACCCATCTGTCAGTTGACAGGCTAACCGACTGATGACCATAGAGCGTAATGTTGCAGACATCATGCAGTCGCTGCTGCTGAGCAGACACCACAATGACATACAAAGACCTCCTGACTTACCACAGCAGGATGAGGGATTGAGAAAAGAAACAGAAAGCTATACGTAAAAAGGAGAAGTAGAAATGGGTGGAAAATGCTTAGAACAAGATACAGCATGATGATGTAGTGGAACTTTAGCGTTGGTAGAGTCAATATGGCAGAGAGTCAATATCGTTTTGAAAAATATATTGATATGTGTGTACAAAAAAACTAGTGTAGGATTTACTTTGAAAAAATTCACTCAGAAACTAGTAAATTTCACAAATAATTAAAAAGAAATGACAAGTAATATTGAATTAAATGTGAAATTATGAAGTAGAAAGACTGATGTAGTATTTTCTTTATATTCCTAGTTTTATTTTTTATTTATTTATGGTGTATAATTCTTTATATTATATAAAAATACATTTTAATTTAAAAACTTTTTTATGAGATAATTATCTGTTATATTACAATACATTTATATAAGGCACATATTTGTCTATCTCATATATATATATAAATATTTAACTTTAAAATAGCTCATGACCCCATACAGAGGATAAAGTGTTTTGGAGAACGAATGGATGATGGAAGGATGTAACTTTAAAATAATAAAAGAGAGAAAAATACGTTATGTATATTAACTAGTGACAGCTAGTTCACAACCATATTTATACACAAATACTCTACACATTCTGAACTGGGAAGTAAAATATTAAAGCATGTTCATGTTTGCATAAGCAAAGCAGCCATGTGCAGAACAGGAACATAGATGGTTAACGTTTCGGAGTCCACAAATAAACAACTGGAGGTGTAGGATTTAATTTGCTTGTCTTGTCCAAACACCTCAAAGTTATTTCCATTTATCTGGTTAAAAAGCATTTTATGGTGTGGGCTTGAACCTGTTTTCATTTTTGTGTCTGTGCTTGCATACGAGTGCAGAAGTCTTTCATGCTGGTACCCTTAATCTCTCTTTATAAACATACATTTGGAGTTCCCCTGGCCTGTGAGATCACCATGGATTTACACAGTGGGAGTCAGCGCTACTTCACAACGGCTGAGAGAGGCAACAAAAGAACGGAACCAATGCCTTTGTTGGCTGGTTGCCGTCACACTATATACCATCTGCACTAACTGCCATCTGGTAGATTAGGCCAAAATAGTGGTAACTGTAGAGTATACCAAAAATGTCTGAGTGTGCATGAGCAGTAGAGAATACCTCTTTGAGCTATACACTGCTTTATTGCACAGAGGCAGAGCCATGGCGTGAAAATGCTGTGAATACATTGGAAAGGGTTTCCAAATGCCGTCGTAAAGCAGTTGTCTGTGTTGGTGCTGTTGTGACCTTAAAGTCCAATAAAACTGACAACTTTGCAAACAAGATCCATAGTAAGATTCTTAACAGAAATACTGAGCTGTGTGAAAAGTCTGTTCTTTTTTTCCTCCTGTGTACAAGTTCAGACATAAACGCTGCTGTAGCAATTTGAAACCTCACTGAAAGGAGTTAATGTCCTGTAGTGGAACAAGTTACACATTGTCTATAGCTTAACCACGAATATTAAATGGGGAAAGGGAAATTCTTAGTTCTTTTCGGTATTTGGTGACCAATGTAGAGCTTTCATTCCTGTATAAAAATAAATTAAACACAGGTAGACTTTGAGCTAATTATGGGTCAACATAGGGAACATTTTATTTTCTTTTATTGGTTGTATTTAACATTTTACCGGGGTACGCTTTATAAAAATGTTTATGTCTAAGACTTTGATGACTAATGTTTCTAAACACAGCATTCTCTTTGTCATTGTGTATTACAAACAATCAGCTTTTTTTCTTTTGTTTATTTAACATAAAAAGTGTGCTAAGAGGCTTATCAAACATGACCTCAGTGTAAGTGTCTGGATCTACATTTATGGTTTCAACAGACTCCTGAAACAGAAAAGCCTTTGTCAGACCTTGGCCTTCATAAATGCTGTCGAAATAGCAGCTGAGACACACAGGAAGCCAGGTGCTCTAACTGATCAACAGACAACACACACACACACACACACACACACACACACACACACACACACACACACACACACACACACACACACACACACACACAGACACACACACACACACACACACACACACACACACACACACACACACACACACACACACACACACACACACACACTACACTACACATCTGGTTTGTGGGTATACTCTCCAGGCGTAATGGTTTTTATATTGTACAAACTGTATATTCTATCCTCTTAAAATAACCCAAAACCCAAAACTCATTCTGTATGATTGATAAGCTTGTTTCTTCATGGGGACCTCAATTTAGGTCCCATGAGTCAGTGTACATTTAGGTTCAAGTCCCCACCTGGATAGAAAAACATGAACACACACACACACACACACACACACACACACACACACACACACACACACACACACACACACACACACACACACACACACACACACACACACACACAGGGGTTTTTTTGTGAAATGTGGGGACATTCCATAAGAGTAATGGTTGTACAAACCGTATTTTCTATCCCCCTACAGTCACTGCCCCTGTCCTTAAACCTACCCATCACAGGAAACTGCACAGTTTACTTTCTGTTTTTTTTTTTCTCATTCTGTATGATGTTTAAGCCTTTTGAAAAATGAGGACATGGGTAACGTCCTCATATTTCACCCTCTCCTTATATGTCAAACCCATGTCATTATACACATTTGTGTCCTGATATTTCACAAAAACTTGCCCACACACACACACACACACACACACACACACACACACACACACACAGCTTCCTCTACCTGTCCACTACCTAGCAATGAAATCTTATCACCTTTTATGGCTTTATTGTAGGGTTTAATTTGTAACAAATTTCAAGCCAAGAGGTCGCCCTCGAAAAGAACATGCACGTTGATAATAGTGAGACAAGACTTTGTAATGCAAAAATAATGCATGAATGAAAATAGCCAATGGTCACAGGCATACTCCTCCCTTTATATTTACTTATACTGTGCCTAGCCGCAGGTGTATCTTATAGGCTATTTAATTTTCAAATAAAGCACATAAACAGGGAACCATGTTACAATAGTTTATTTTGTTCGAGACAAAATTTTGACTATCACGGTTTATTATTGCTGTCATCTATTCGCTTTGATGGAGTGTTTCTATGTTTCTGTGACTGTTGAGCTACCTACGCTAGTTTCCGCATGACTAGCCACTACATGATAATGTGACATGAACTCCTTTGGTAGATTCACACACGCTCTGAGGGACTGAGTCACTGTGCGTGCGCGCGGAGTGTACGTGTGAAAGTCGCGTTTATTGCTCTTCAACTGGTTTTAAATTACTTATGTTTTGACACGTACATTTTACGGGAACATTATTTCAAAATAACCAGCGACCCTTTACGCGATTTTGCTGTCTGTTTTCCAAAAAACAAGTGTTTTGTGTACGAGAGGCACACAGCAAGTGTTCTGCGGTTGTGTATGAAAGGTGAGACAATTTCTATCTATGTTTACCAATGGTGATGCACGAATATGATGTCCGATCACTCTGTGAGAAATGTGTTAGTGTAAAATTTACGTTTTCATACATTATGATCCGAATCCATTACTTTTGCTTTTGTTACGCGTGAAATGGGGCTCATTTGTACCTCGCCGTTTAGTTTAGTTTACATTTATTAGAAAAATATGAACCGAGATGCAGAGCTTGTCACACTTTTGACTTTGATAAAACCCTACCAAACCCATCAACTCTATTAAACGTTCTATGTGGGGTAAGTTATCACACAGTAAGAACCATAATAACATTATGATAATAGAAATGTGACAACTTGCCACGGCCTGATAAACAAAATATTTTTCCGTTTAACCATTGAGTTAAAAATCTTTCTATCTACATTATATAGTCTACCATTGCCTTGGTTTTATTGTGTTCACTGTTTTAGAGCTATAGCAAAATATTTTGATATTGAAATTTAAGTTTGAAGGGTTCTAATTCACAATAATAAGGGGTAATATGAATATATGAATATGAATATGAATGCACTGCACGAGAAAACACGTGTGTAATCAAAACCTGAGATATAGCCCTTGTTGTGACAGCTCCGTCATTCTTTTGTATTCACAAATGGGCTGTATTTTTTATTTTTCTTCATGTTTTGAATGTGTGGGCAAGTACGCTAATAGAAGAAACTGTCAAAATGGCCAAACTATGTAAATGTCAAATAAACCAGGTTACAGAGCTTAACGTAACACATTAACACATCTTAACATGCAATTACCTTTCACAGGGTTAGATTTGACCTGAGCTCACCTCAACCTTTATAAGATAAGCACACAGTTTATCTGTTTTCTTGAATGCATTTCTCTCTATTTTCATGTTCGTTTCAACATTTCACACTCACTGCAGTAATATATGAGACAAGGATCTCCTTGAGGAAATTGGAGCGCAGGTGGAGGAGCAGCAGCAGCCACATATTTACTCCGAGGCTATGAACAAATCAAAGACACACTGAGACTGTGTGCTTTAGTGAAACCCTCGACAATCCCCCCCAGTCGGTCCACCTCAATAGAAAGGAATGCTCCCTTTATCTGCCTTCTATAACTGACTGAGAAGATTGAGCCTTTGACTACAACTGTGAAATGCTTTTATTATTTCGGCAAATTCGAATTGAATTTAGATTCATAAGAAATTTTCTTTACGAATTGGTGGAATGCGTATTAAATTGCACTTAAAGATGTTTTCATTTTAGCTTCTCTTTATGTCTTGTAGGGTATGTTGGTTTTCCTGTCTGAACCATGGTGGTTAGTCTGCGCAACTAAACGTCAGCTAGTTTTTCACTGTAATGCAACCTAGCTTCAATGAGGTTGTCACTAAATGGCCAAAGACCTTTGCCTTCAGTCCCTGCTACTTGTCAGTTCAGCTCAGAATGAAGTGAGCTGAAAGGCCTCTCTCTTTTTTGTCTGGCATTGATGTCACAAAGGAAGATCACAATAGCTTGACCTAATTCATCTCAAAGTTCACATTC
Source organism: Gobio gobio (assembly GCF_949357685.1). NCBI lineage: Eukaryota > Metazoa > Chordata > Actinopteri > Cypriniformes > Gobionidae > Gobio > Gobio gobio. The sequence continues at coordinate 49,540,585 of NC_137098.1, forward strand.
TTGTTCTGTGCGGGTTGCTAGACCCAACATCAGCCGTGGAAATGCTGTAGAAACACGAGTCTTCTGTGGTTTATCTCTCTTGAGGCTTATATGTAGGACTTCAAAACAAGTCATCATTTCAGGAGATTTTATCAGAGCGAGGAACTTCTGGGTTGCAGGTACAGAGACTCGTGAGTTCAAAACACAGAGTTCATTAAAATTTCCCCAGAGTCATAACTAAAATAGGAAGCGTTATATGATTGTGCATGTTTTTTTGTTGTTGTTTTTTTTAAATGGCTGTAGTGTGGGAAATAACATAACATAGTAGGCGGCGCCTACTTAGTGTGAGAGAATTTTATGGATTTGATCAAACATTCTTTTATTTGCACCGTTTAAACGGGCAACATGCTCCCTGTATAAATGGACTTCTCCAGCTTCCTTTCAGTGGTGCTTGGAGAGAAAAGGGACATTCTTTGACTGCTGTGAGGTCCACATAGCTGGAACAATGGCAGAGGGAGAGCGGGCCAGAAAGGGCGGAGGCATAGACGCACCCTTCTCAAACATAGCACAGAGGAACTGGGTACTCTCAGTGGTAGTCAATAGGCTACTCTGTTATAGCTACATTGGGCTGTAATTTTTACACAGTGCATTGCTGACATGTTTGGGCAAAGACAAATTTCAGAGATTGAAACTCTAAAGAGTTGATCATTAACCAATTAACAGGTTTTTAACATAACATTACAATCATTTTTACAGTGTATACATACTCACCGGCCACTTTATTAGGTACACTTTGCTAGTGTCGGGTTGGACCCCTTTTGCCTTCAGAACTGCCCTAATTCTTTGTGGCAACAATGTGCTGGGAACATTTCTCAGAGATTTTGGTCCATATTGACATGATAACATCACACAGTTGCTGCAGATTTGTTGCTGCACATCCATGATAAGAATCTTGCATTCCACCATAACTCAAAGGTGCTCTATCAGATTGAGATCTGGTGACTGTGGAGACCATTAGAGTATAGTGAACAATTTTTTCCAATTTTGGTGAGAATGTGTGAATTGTAACCTCTGTTTCCTGTTCTTAGTTGACAGGAGTGACACCTGTGTGGTCTTCTGCTGCTGTAGCCCATCTACTAAAGACATCGTTAAAATAGTCCTTGTGACTACAGTGGTTCAACCTTAATGTAATGAAGCGATGAGAAAATCTTGTTGCATTGCATCTCTGATCGCGTCTGGTTAGGACACGGAATTAGCCTGTTTAAATTTGCTTTTCAAAGCTGCAACAGAACTAACTAGCAGCATCTAGCATGAGCTGTTTATTTCCCCTGCTTGTCTGAATGCCAGGGTATGGCAACTGCCTTACTCTGCCATAGGTAACCGCTGGCTGCCCCTGCTCTTCTCACCTCTGGCATCAACAAGGCATTTTCACCCACAAAAATGCAGCTCACTGGATATTTTCTTCTTCTTTTTTCAGACCATTCTCTGTAAACCCTAGAGATGGTTGTGCATGAAAGTCCCAGAAGATCAATAGTTTCTGAAATACTCAGAATAGTCTGTCTGGTACCAACAACCACAGCACGTTCAAAGTCACTTAAATAACCTTCAGCTTAATTTAGCATTCAGGGACACTTCCTGAGTTACAGGCTAATGTATTTTTTCATCCCTATGAAAGACGATGGAGCCAATCAGAGTAGGGATGGGGCTGGGCGACACGTGCAGCCCCGCCCCGATCTGCAGGCTGCAGCCAGGTCCTTCTCGAATTTTCTGGCTATCATTATTATACGTTTGGGGGCGCTATTACGCATCTTCTAGTACAGAATCTCCGGATCAAAACACAGGTGAAGAAGAAGCACAAATATGTGCTAAAAGATTGCTCAAGCAAATGTAAAACAACGGCATCATCAAACATTAAACTGTTATATAAATTATAATATTTACATCTGCATATATAAATCAAAACCGTTGAATGTTACCAAATTAAATATTGAACCCATGAAATGAGTGTGAAGCTTTGGGGATGTTGATGGACGCAAGAGACTCCATCTGTGTTGTGACCATCGGACTAAATCCGATCTAGACGAAGTCTTTGACAAAAATGCATTGATAAAAAAGGATGCACGAAGCTAGATGGAAAGAGTCAAAGTACAGTTAAAGATATATTTCAAGTTAAAAAAAATTAATACCTCAATATGAACTTGGTAGTATACTTAAAGGTCCCATGGCATGAAATTTTCATTTTATGAGGTTTTTCAACATTAATATGAGTTCCCCTAGCCTGAATATTGTCCCCAAGTGGATAGAAATGTTGATCGGTGTAAACCCGAGTTCTGGCTGTCTTTCTCTGCCTTTGAGAAAATGACAGGCCAGACGAGCCAATCCTGAAGTCTCCTGGTTTGACGTCCAAGCAGGAACGGTTACCTCCCTTTCCTCCGCCCAGAGAATCTGGCACGCCCATGCGAGCGCTAGAGAGATCATGGGTTGTGAACGAGTGAACGCTGGCAGTTTCTCAGTGTTTGGATGTACAAATGAAAACATAAGTCTTTTTTCAGTTCCTTCTGATCTGTGATCAGTGATTTCTTATGTGTAGCTAATTATTTATTATTCGTGCACACGCTGCGGCTTCTCTCTCTCCCGACAGAACGGTGTTTTCGTGTTTTCTATCTTGTGAGTCAGTGTTTTTGTACGTCCTCGTCGCGTCTATCGGTTCTACAATGTGCATACAGTCGTTTCTGCTCAACATCAGCAGAGTAACATCTTTAGAGATAAACCTCACACACACCGAAGCTCGGCCTTCAACATCCCAAACCCAGAGTACTGCATCTGGCCCACAGCGGAGGCACCAAACGTGGCGCGAGATTAAGCAGAAGGGGGGTAAGCGTGAGGGTATCTGGGCTAGGCTAGCCAGCTATTCCCACAATAAACTGGATTACATTCGATTACTGCTGTTGTGTCTTTGTTTGCGCTGTTTGCGCTGTGTACTCAATGCACTGACGCTTTCCATATGATAGGAACATATCTAAAAATAATGCTATTATCAACACTTACTCATAACTCGTTCATCTCGACAGCTGTAATGGTACTTTGCATGTGTTACAAAGTTGGTAATAATGATGAAGATGGACTCGGCGTGACTGGGACTCGTGTTTATTCAGAACTCTCAAATACAAACACAATAAACTCGCGCTGACTGACAGCGTTCTCATAACTCAGTAGTTACTATAAATAACTTTGTTAGCAATCGCTGAGCTCAGTCTCTGGTACATTAGTGATGTCCGGTTCGCGAACGATCTTTCTTTTGAACCGGTTCTTTTTAGTGAACCGAATCAGTTCATCAAATCGGACTGAATCGTTCTAAACGGTTCGCGTCTCCAGTCAGCGCTGATCCATAATTTACTAAAGTTACTAACTTTCTGACATGATTGACAGCCCCTCCGACTAGAAATAGACTAATAACCTGAAGTATATGCTGTAACTAAAACAGTTCACTGAACTGAGACTGACAGAACCGATGTGAAGTGAACTCCGGTCCATCCGTCTCTCTGGCAGCAGCTCGTGCCTGCTCGTGCCTCGTAGACCTCGTTAAACCACGCCCCCTCCGCTCATATCAAATGCAAAGATGTCAGCCAATCACAACAGTGGGCGTTTTTACTGAAGTCTCACAGCAGACATGCCCCTTGTAACAGGGCCTTCAGCCACAGGGCAAACAGCAGTATAGAAAAAATGCCTTTTATTTCTAAATTATGAAATTTTATGATGTAAAAATCATACTAACAATATAAGTACACCTCGGGAAACATTATAAAATAATAGAAAAATGCCATGCCATGGGACCTTTAAAGTGCAAAAATAATATAGAAATATATAATAGTAAACTATATGTACAGTATATGTTCACTTAAAGAAAACTTACTAACTACAAACTACTAAACTAGTAGTTTAGTAAGAGTATACTTCAAACTAAACTAAAAAAAATGTACTTCAAGTATTAAAATCATAACGGACTGCTCCAAGGCTCGAATGGTTGAGGATCCAAAATGCAGTTTTAATGGGAAAATCCAAAGCATACACAAAATAAACACAGATGAACAGTCCAAACAAAGAGAACATCCAGGTGAAGGCCAAACAGGGAAATACAGAGAACAAAAAAAAAAATAATCCATGAAATAAGGCTCAGAAATGCAGTGATGCAGGCTACAATAATTTGCAGGGAATGAGAGAGTAGGCAGGGGGTGTGTTCCATTTGACCGTAAGTGGACTTCAGAGGATATTCCGCCATCTCAAGTGAGATTCCAATCCAAAGGGAGCGAACATGTTCAGTTTGAAATGTACTGCGAACGGCGTAGGGAAGAAAGGAACATCGATACATCACTTCACAGGAAGTGGAGAGTGAAAAACACCCAACTGTCATTGCGCGTCGCATCACCTGTCTGAACGGAGCAGAGCCGTTGAAAGAATTTGAATATTCATAGCTATTATACAAACTAGAGTATTTATGAATGGTTATGGCAATTCGCATATTATATTTTATGAATATGTAAACAAATGAAAAGTGTTGAGAAGCAGCTGAGGGCTGTCATTTGTTTTATATTTTACTTTCTTTACCTCAGGAATGTTTACTATGTAGCTGCGCTTGGGAAAGAAAGTGCACGAGATGAGACCACTACAAAGACCACTGATTAAGAATAGCCTACATTTATACATAGTTAACCAAATCAAAATGTATTTTCATATTGAATGACAGGTGCAGCTTCAAATGTGTTCATAGTCAATACAACTTATATGGAAACTAATAAAAGTAATGTTTTGATTATATGTTTTAGATACAAACTGTGTTTTGTAAATGTAGGCTATACTTATTATATGGTTTTAAATGTTAAAGTAAAGTAAATTACAATTAATTTATGTTATATCATAATCTGCGCGACCCCGTATTTGCCTTTCTTTGCTGACGTTGCAGGGCGTTTCAAATGAGTGATTATTGTCTGCGAAGTCCACTTCAATTGATATACCGTGCTCAGGGAGTAGGGAGCAGTGAACAGTGCGTAGTACTAGGGACCCTGTCGAATGGAATGCACCCAGGGTTTATTTAGGCAGGGTTAACAAGGCTCATCAGTAACAGCTAAATGCAATCATGCTTGATCAGTGCGGGCAGTGGATTATGGGTAGTGTAGTCTGTAATCGTGTGGAAATAGACATACATCTACATGCCTAAATGCATTGAGATGCACTGATTAGATATTTGCGTTAATGAGCAGGTGTCCCTAATGTATACTGTAAAAATGATTGTAATTTTATGCTATGGTAAACACCTAGTTGGTTAATGGTAAGCTCTCTTTTAGCTTATATGGAAAAGCAACAAATATATGTTTACAATGTATCCGTTTCTATATATTTTACTCCATTGTTAAATTTTACTAAATTATTATGCTATTTTATTTTCATTGCTTGTATTTTTGTCAATTGCTTGTTTACACTTGTAAAGATTGATGTGTGTCCAAGTAGTTTGCATGGCAGAAACATTTGTTGATGCTGATAAAATTGCAAAGAAAGAAAGTCGGTGGGCAGTGTGGGTGGAAAAACTATAAAACCAAATGGCTAACCACAGCATTAGCAAGAAGATGGCAACTGTCTGTTGTGTAGGTTATTTTCGTTGTCAAAAGGGTTTTTTGTTTGCTCAATTTAATTTTCCTTTTCAAAAAGTTTGTCAAAACAAATCATAGTGTCCAAAACTATGCATTAATATAGGCAGCTTGCTCTTAAACCCAAAACTATTTGTTGCTAAAGAGTTAGAATTGTCTCGCAGTTAAACACATAAGTTGCAGATTTTTGTCAACTGTAAAGTGCAACTGTGAACTCAGTATGGCAAAAGTATATTATATAGAGTATGTGCATATTTGCTGTTTAGATATGTTCATCATTGTTCTCTTGACACAGATGGCAGTCATTTTATGTTATTATCTCTCATCTCCTTTTTCTCTCCTATATGTGTCTCTGATTCTTTTTGTTTATGCATGCATGCATTTTCATAGTGGTTTAGTAGTTCTTGAACACGCTATCTCATAATGGTAACAGCAGCAGCAGCAGCAGTTGTCAAGCAAATGTAGTTTCGTCGTCCGACCAAATCAAGGATCTGCAGATGTTATGTTTTGCATAATGCCTGCCACAACAGGTTGTCGCATATTTGCAGTCAAAGTTGGTAAATGCAGGAAAGCCACATTGGTGTTTGATCTTAACAGTGTGCTACATTCTCCTGCCGTTTCATTTCAACTGATTTGGCTCATATCTCTGAAAGATGTAAAGGTCAACATTCAGAATAGCAACACAATATATCTGCACTATATAAGTGAGAACTAATTAAAGTGTTGAAGTATCTATCATTTAACCTATGGTTATTTACAAGAAGGTTAGGACTTTATTTGTGAAAACGTCACACTGCACTGTTTAACCCAGTGGTCTTATTCTTAAGCCCATCATCTGGGCCCCATGAAGTCAAAATGGACCATTCTTATTTTTATGGAATATTGCAGTATTTATTATAAATGATTTATTCGTGCACGTCATTATTTTTTTAGAAGTCATGTGACCTCTTAATCTTTAATCAAAGTAACTTCCCCTCCCTCTTGCAGCGTCATCTCTTATCTGATGACAATTTACATTTTTCTTGTTCGGTTCATTTTCATCCTTTTCAATCTGAAATTATATTCTGGCATCATTTTGATGAATAGACTTAGTATTATATTGTACATGCGAGGATGTGAGCTTCTTGAATGCTTACCCACATGTACGCACTTTTTTTAAAAGTGCAATATCACAGTTTTTCGGTGTCTGTATCGTCTCTCACCAAAGTGAGAAAAAAACATCAGCTTCTAAAATTGTCAAAGTAGCATAAGTGACTTTTAGATGTGTTGTCTGCCTCAATGATCCATGCTGATTCATCCACTGTCACTGGCTGTGTGTTTAGCACATTGGGACTGGCAGTGTATTATGATTCATTTTATTGTAAATCTGAGACATGCTCTTTGTCTTGACCATGAGGACTCACAAAAATTGTGACATAAAGATGGCATCATATCTGTATGACCACAATAATCCCTTTGTTGCAAAGGAAAGTCTGTTCTTATGGATAAGAGATGGCAGTTGCAGTCTAGCATGCATCACAAAGTATTTTTACCCTTGCATGTATGTGTTCTCATTGATAAGAGTCCAGGAATAGATGGGTTACTAAATTGCTGCCTCTTTATCTCAAGAATAGTGAGTTTGAGAAGAGGAAATGGTAAAACTTTACAATACGGGTGCACTAACATGCATTAATTCATGCTTAACTAATGCACAGATAATGAGGAGTTAAAGGGTAAGTTCACCCAAAAATGGAAATACTGTAATTTATTACTCGCCCTCATGCCGTTCCACACCTGTAAGACCTCCGTTCATCTTCGGAACACAAATTAAGATATTTTTGTTGAAATCCGATGGCTCAGTGAAGCCTGTATAGCCAGCAATGACATTTCCTCTCTCAAGATCCATTAATGTACTAAAAACGTATTTAAATCAGTTCAAGTGAGTAAAGTGGTTCAATATTAATATTATAAAGCAACGAGAATATTTTTTGTAATATTTTTGGTGTGCCAAAACCCCCCAAAACAACGACTTTGTGATGGCCGGTTTCAAAACACAGCTTCATGAAGCTTCAGAGCGTTATGAATCAGCGTAAGGAATCATGAACCGCCAAACTGCTGAAATCATGTGACTTTGGCTCTCCGAGTCGCTGATTCGATACGTTGATTCATAACGCTCCAAAGCTTCATGAAGCTAATGATTAATTAAAGACAACTGGAAGTTGAAATGCATGGCTTTGACCCATTGTGGTAATTAACACATTCATTTACATTATTAGTTAATATAATATGTTATTAGGGAATTAATACATGAATACATTTTACTTAAAGGTCCCGTTTTTCGTTTTTTTTTAAGCTTTGATTGTGTTTACAGTGTGCAATATAACATGTGTTCATGTTTCGCGTGTAAAAAAACACAGTATTTTTCACACAATTTACTTATCTGTATACCGCTGTTTTCACTGTCCTCAAAACGGCTTGAAAGATTTCCCTGTTCTATGAAGTCCCTCCTTCAGAAATACGTAACGAGTTCTGATTGTGCCAGCGGTTCCCGTGTTGTGATTCGACAGCAGCTTAGCGCACGTTACCGGAAAGGTCACGCCTCTCACCATAACGGGGATGCATGCGCTCAATGATCTCGAAGTACAGCGTCCCTGGGAAAGCCAAACAAAGGTGACTTGACTCCGGGATGAAAATAACAGCGTCTCGACGACATGGCAACAAACAAACTATACGAACGCAACCGAACGCAACACTTCCTATTCTCCACGCGGGAGCAACAAGACCACGCCCCCTTTTTCGCGTGTTGTTGTGGGCGGAGGTTAGTCGACATACTGCTCTACTGACGTAATTAAAGCAGGATGTACAGGGATGTAGTCCTAACCAGCCGTTCGCTGTAGGCTTTGAAAGGGAACTTCTGTTAAATAAAATATCTCGCTTGGCATTGAACTTTGAGCTTTATAATTTTACAGGTATTATAAATGCTCTAACAGCAACATTACACACTAACTAAAGTTTGAAAAATGGGATCACGAAGAACAGGACCTTTAATCTATATTCATTAGTTGCTGATGCAGTAATCATTAATAAATGGTTTAGTTCTTCATGAGTCATCAATTATCTCATGATTATCTGTGCATTAGTTGAGCATGAATTAATCAGAATCAGAAAGAGCTTTATTGCCTAGTAGTGTGCTTGCACACAAAATTAATTTGTCTTGGTGCTGAAGCTTCCAGTGCACATATTCAATACAAATACAACAAGAACATAGTAATACAAATTCTAAGAATACAAAAGAATGAAAAATAGTATAAAAAAATATTAGTGCACCCATTTTGTAAAGTGTTACAGAGGAAATTCATTGTTGTTTTTTACACAGATAATGCAGACATGTATCTTTTTTTTTTCTTTTCAAAAAGGTAGTAAGAGGAAGGAACAGGCAAAATATTGATAACATGATTTCATATTCATAGGGGAAACATGGCTCTACTGAGGCATTTTATTGTGTATTTTTCCACTTCTCTCTAATTGAGTTCTCTGTTGCTTTTCAGGCATCATCTATGAGCTACAATGAAGCAGAACCAAAAGACTGTAGGAATGTGGATGATCATCTGTCTTTTGTTCAGTTTGGGTCTAGGTAAGTACTGGGTGACCAAGGAAGTGAAGTTATGTTGCATATTGATGATGGATTACTGTTAGCATCTTATTTAGCATCAATCTATTTTTAGAACGAAAATCCAATGTAAAATGTAATATTTTGGATAGTTTGGTCAAAATACATTTAGAATTCAAATCAATACATTTTGCTGATAGTTTATTTACATTTATTTATATTAATTGTATTGATTTATTTACCATGTTTTGTCCAGCAACAACAGAGAATGACAGAGACTTTAAGATGTGTGGAACATGGCGCCATGGCAACGCATCCCGAAATCTGAAATATGACTTGAGAACAGGCTGTAAGGAAATTGAGATTTCAGCCAATGAGAGCACACTCTATATTCGGGGCAGTATCACAGCGAAGTGCACACGATCTTCATCCATTCAGCTAGATTCAAACCCTCTTCAAACTCAAAGTCATTTCTGTGTGATCTGGGAGCCACTGCTGGACCTGCTGATAGTGGAGGTGAATGGAAAAAATCACATTCTGTGTGAACCAAAAGGTCTTCAAGGAACCTGCTGCACTGACCTCTCACAAGGGCCACAGAAAAATACTCGTCTGTATGGTATTGTGAATGGCAGCACCCATGGTGATATCCTCAGGCAGGATGTTGTGGAACTATATACATTTAAAGGGGATTTAATCAACTGCAGTAAGAACCTTTCATTTAATATGTATATTTTTGTCAAAGTTTCAGATATCAAAAGTTACGCTGAGTGAGCTCACTTGTGAGTTTAGCATTTCTGAGCTTGTAATTAGTTTGGTTTCAGTATATTTTATATGTTTTCCCACTTTCAGAGGAGAAATTCTGTGATGAGGCCAGTCAGAAGTCCAGAGGAGCAAACATGTGAGCCAATCATCATTTTATTTTAGTTTCACTGTTACTTTAGAGTGTAATGAACTGATGTGGTCTATCATATAGATAGACAGCAAGAGGTGATGTTGTGCGAGCTCAAATCTAACTGAAAAACAGAGGTTGAGCCGCAAACAGGAAACTAAACCCATGCATACGATGGCTTTCTAATTTATACCATTGAGGCATGGACTGTCAAATGCATCATTTGATTTTTAATACATGTGTCACATCATCGTTTTATTTATTTCATATACATCCCATTTATTGTGCATGTTTGTTTAATATGCTGAGCCATCTTATTAAATGAGAATCGTCTTAAGCATACTCTGTTAAGTGCAGAAATGGGTGGGGTTTTGTGTGGTTACAATATGTAAGTGTCTATTGTGGTTTGTATTGTTACCATCACATACACACCTTCCACAGTAAAATACTATAAATAAAAATTTTTCTTTGAATGAAAATTGTGGTGGGATTGTGGCATTGATGCAAATCATATACATCTGACTTTTGCAGACAGAATCTATACCTAATATTATACTAGCTCTTGTATCTTTTAATGATCATGCTGAATAATCATGTGAATATTTTAGTATCTGTTGTAGTGATCATGTGTGTTTTTGCATGTTTGCAGGATAGAGAATGTAGTGATGAAATCCAATGCAACTGGCCGTGTGGATCTACCTTGTGCTCAGAGCACAGTTATTGAGATGGACGATGGCTTCACAGGACTCAATTTAACTCTGCCAGTAAATGACATTCACATTTTATCATCAGAGTTCAAATAATCTTTCAGTCACAGAAAGGTGTTTTTTTTTGCAAATGAATAAATATGTGTTGCGTTCCAGGCCCCTCGAAATCTACCCCCAAACATGATACCCTCCATTTATCTTCCCTCCTGCCTGAAATCGAAATCAAAAATCAAATCCAAAGTGGTGTGTACTTACTACAAGGAACAGAAATTATTTCAGGTATGACAATATCAAGAAGAAATAAATCATGTGGAGCTATGTACAGTATGATACAACAGTATTTGTGTTGTATAGGGGGGACCGTCTGATTCAACTCTTCTGGGTGACATAGTTGGACTCTCTGTGGAGAATGAGATCATCCAAAACCTCCAAGAGCCTGTCAGAATTCGGTTCCATCACCTTCCCTTACCAGTAAGTATGTTTGAGCATGTTCAGTAGTATTTTTTAATACATTTTTAAGTTATACCATGTTTGTTGTGGTGATAGTGCTATTCATAAGCTTAGTAACAACTGTAGCTCACATCATTTTTGTACTGGGTAGACTAAGGGTGAGTTCACACTTGGTTAGATTAAGATAAACTTGTGTCACAAGACGTAACCCTATAAAGGACAGGAAGCTCAAGCAATACTGGACCTTCCCGTCATAGGAGCTATGTTGCCCATTACAGACATCAGAACCACTGTCTCCTTGCAGCAGATCTTCATTTGTGCATTTTAAACCTTTTATAAGCTGTTTTTGTACACACACACAATGAGTGCATTTAGCCAAGCACACAGCACGTTCTGTACTGAAATACAGTATATGCCATAAAAGCATTTTTTTTGTTTTGTTTTGTACAGTGGGGCAAAAAAGTATTTAGTCAGCCACCAATTGTGCAAGTTCTCCCACTTAAAAAGATGAGAGAGGCCTGTCATTTTTATCATAGGTACACTTCAACTATGAGAGACAGAATGAGAAAAATAAGTATTTGGTCACCTACAAAAAAGCAAGATTTCTGGCTCTCACAGACCTGTAACTTCTTCTTTAAGAGGCTCCTCTGTCCTCCACTCGTTACCTGTATTAATGGCACCTGTTTGAACTCGTTATCAGTATAAAAGACACCTGTCCACAACCTCAAACAGTCAGACTCCAAACCCACTATGGCCAAGACCAAAGAGCTCTCAAAGGACACCAGAAACAAAATTGTAGACCTGCACCAATCTGCAATAATCAAAGGTAAAGGTAGTCAAAGGTAATCAACTGTTGGAGCAATTATTAGAAAATAGAAAACATACAAGACCACTGATAATCTCCCTCGATCTGGGGCTCACGCAAGATCTCAACCCGTGGGGTCAAAATGATCACAAGAACGGTGAGCAAAAATCCCAGAACCACAAGGGGGGACCTAGTGAATGACCTGCAGAGAGCTGGGACCAAAGTAACAAAGGCTACCATTAGTAACACACTACGCCGCAAGGGACTCAAATCCTGCAGTGCCAGACGTGTCCCCCTGCTTAAGCCAGTACATGTCCGGGCCCGTCTGAAGTTTGCTAGAGAGCATTTGGATGATCCAGAAGGGGATTGGGAGAATGTCATATGGTCAGATGAAACCAAAATATAACTTTTTGTTAAAAACTCAACTTGTCGTTTTTGGAGGAGAAAGAATGCTGAGTTGCATCCAAAGAACACCATACCTACTGTGAAGCATGGGGGTGGAAACATCATGCTTTGGGGCTGTTTTTCTGCAAAGGGACCAGGACGACTGATCCGTGTAAAGGAAAGAATGAATGGGGCCATGTATCGTGAGATTTTGAGTAAAAACCTCCTTCCATCAGCAAGGGCATTGAAGATGAAACGTGGCTGGGTCTTTCAGCATGACAATGATCCCAAACACACCGCCCGGGCAATGAAGGAGTGGCCTAGCCAGTCTCCAGATCTCAACCCCATAGAAAATCTTTGGAGGGAGTTGAAAATCCGTGTTGCCCAGCGACAGCCCCAAAACATCACTGCTCTAGAGGAGATCTGCATGGAGGAATGGGCCAAACTACCAGCAACAGTGTGTAAAAACGTTGTGGAGACTTACAAAAAAAACATTTGACCTCTGTCATTGCCAACAAAGGGTATATAACAAAGTATTGAGATTAACTTTTGTTATTGACCAAATACTTATTTTCCACCATAATTTGCTAATAAATTCTTTAAAAATCAAATGTGATTTTCTGGATTTTTTTTTTCTCATTCTGTCTCTCATAGTTGAAGTGTACCTATGATGAAAATGACGGGCCTCTCTCATCTTTTTAAGTGGGAGAAATTGCACAATTGGTGGCTGACTAAATACTTTTTTGCCCCACTGTATATGTAGGTTTGGTGTTAAAGATGACAGTGTTGACCATAAGCAAACCAAGACTAAATGTTTTTGGACCAAATCTGGACCAAAAAACCCCCCAAAAACAAACAAATGAGAACCGACCTACAAGTGTCTGTCAACACCTCCTAAATGTCTGCCATTTCCTTAACAGTGAAAACCTCATGACCAGTTTTGTGACTTGAAGCCTGATAAACATCAGATTGCTCATCTTGTTTTTGGCATCTATATCACAAGGGCCCCCGTACAGAATTTATGACAGCAATGGCTATGATGAATCTCCAAACTGAACTGTATTTGTGCCAAACCACTCTCTTCCTATCCTCTTCTGTTTCATTCCACAGGCTAACTGTTCTGGAAGATGTGTTTCATGGGACACAAGAAAAGGTGTGTTCTTCAAGTCAAAGTCTTCATGTTCATGTTTGACATCAAGCAAATGTTTAAGCAATTACTGATTGTTCTTCTGATGTCTTTCTTTGCAGACAATGAAGTGAATTGGAGAGTCGATGGTTGTGCAACAGTTAAAATCAATGAAAGAGAGACAGAATGCCGCTGCAATCACCTTACATACTTTGCTATTCTTGTGGTGAGTTTACCAAGAAAATTAAGTCAAATAAGTGTGTTTTACTCATTAAATAAGTGTGTTTTACTCATTGCTGCTAATGTTTTACACTGAGAGCCAGACTTAATGAATAAAAAGGTATTTCTCTCATTCTTGGGAATTTGCATAGCCAATGGGAGAGTGTGTTAATGGATTATACCATATAAAAAGAAATAATACACACCATGTCTATTTTCTTCAATGCCTTTAGCAAGTGGAACAGAAGGCCACAGTTCGCCATCTAGAGGCTCTGACGTACATTACCGCTGTGGGCTGTGCCGTGTCTTTAGTTAGCTGTTTGGTTCTCTTCTATTGGCTCTGTAAACGCAGGTAACCAGGGCTTTCATTGACGTGGAATTTATTACACTATCGCAAATAAAAAAAAGCTTGTTCAGTAAAAAAAAAATCTATTTTGAATCTCACCCCCACTGTTTTTGTCTTTTTTTGTCTCTGAATTCCAGAAAAGGGAAGAAAAACCAGACCTCCCTGGTACATCGTGGTCTGGTGGTGGCAATATTTTTTTTGTGCTTGTTCTTCATTCTTACTGGTACAATGGCCAATCTTGAAAATGAAACAGTTTGTAAGATAACGGGAGCTCTTCTGCATTACTCATTGCTCAGCACCCTCTGCTGGATGGCTATGGAAGTGTTTCACACTTTCTTGTTAGTCCGCAAGGTGTTCAGCTCAACTCCTCCATGGGTCTTTTACTTGGGGGGATTTGGTGAGTTTGAACATAAATTTATTTATTTAGTTACTTATTTATTATAAAACAAGCAGAAATGGCATTTCCATCTGTTTTTAGGAGTATTTATTTAGTATTTATAGTATTTATGTCCAATTACAGGTCTCCCAGGTCTGCTAGTCGGTATACTGTTCCCAGTAGGGGATATTTATGGCGAAAGGAAGATTGTACCAAGTGAAAATGTCACCGGTCCTTACCGCATGTAAGAAGGAATATTCACTACTTAGATGTAACAATATATTCAGTATACAAGAATTAAAATAATCTTTGCTCTGCTTATCCAGGTGCTGGATGTTAGACAGTGCCAACAGCCTAATGGCCCATTACATCATTAATATTGGCTTACTGGCTGTTGTGTTGAGCTCTGGTGCAGTCATGCTTTTCCTTGTGGTGAAAGAGATCCACAATCGCCCCGATTGGAAGCAGTTTCCTGTGGCTTTTCTCAGTATCTGGGGTCTCACCTGTCTGTTTGGCACAACGTGGGGCCTCGGTTTCCTCGATTTTGGCCCTCTCTCAGAGGTCACCCTCTTCCTCTTCTGTATTATCAATTCCTTACAAGGTAAGCTTTTTCGTGAATGCTCGATCACAAAATACTCACGGTCAAATAATGGCTAGGCTATTGTGTCAATGTAAGTTGAGTTCCTGTAGCGGCATATAAAAATAAAACAGCCCTCAAACTTGTTTCCTTTGTTATCATTACTTAAGAAATCTTGCATTTAACTCATTAACTTCCATTCTGTCATAAAAGAATTGCATGATAATATCCAATTCCCATGTATCCTAACAGGATTTTTTCTCATGCTGCGATTCTATGCTCTTGAGCAGATGAAAAAGAAAGATGACTCCAATTCTGATGGGAGCAGTACTGCATCTTCAAAACAGCATATGCTACAGACTCATGAAAAGAATTAAAAGTATGGTGATGCTCAAACAGTGTCTTTCTGAAATTGCCAAATTTCACTTTTCTTTCCGAGTTATTACCATGAAAGTGTATCCATAAGGGCATTTTGTAACGATACTTTCTTATCCTGCTGGTCAGGAATTTGATAGTTCCTCAGATGACGCTGAGTCACAGAGCGTTGGGTAATTGAGCATAAATGATTCACCTGTCATAAGCTGTATTTCTGTATTCATATTCTTAGTATGAGTATGATAGTTTCGTCTTCTCAAGCGACCCTTGCACTTTAGCTTTTTTTGTTTTCTACTGTGTGAAACTGCTGTATTCTTTGTGACGTAAATAGAAGTTCTAGCAAATCACTTTTAGTAATAAATAAATAAATAAAAAAAATATTCATTTTGTGACCAAAAAGTAGTGAGTTGTGTGTGTGATGAGTTAAGGGTCAAGTTTAAACTGCCAAATAAAGTGCATTCCTTAATGTTTATTTTCTGAATCAAGGATTCAGCGAACTGTATTTTGTTCATATGTTGCACTTTTGTTTATTCTTCAAAGTTTTGTAATGAAGCAAACTAAAGCACAAACTTTACTTTTTAGTTTGTATTGTTTTTAAGTACTTATGACTTTGTATGTGTATTTCTTTTGGAATATAATAATATGGAATACATCATATCAATGTTATTGGTGTTTGGTGATTTTTCTTTAAAAAATGTTTTGTTTAATTAGACACCTTTTATCAGATAGATTGGTAAAAAAAAAAAACTATATTTATAAATAATATAAAAAACTAATATAAATTGATAGTTCACCTAAAAATGAAAATTATGTGATAATTTACTCACCCTCAGGTTGTTCCATATATGTAGGAGTTTCTTACTCATACATAAGTGTCTTATGTCACTAGAGCCAGTGTCTTTCTGGACACAAAAGAAGATATTTTGAAAAAATATGGGTAACCAAAGAGTTGATGGTTAAACCAACTCAGAACTGAAACCTGGCTAATAAGAATATGACCTAGGCAGGGGTCAGCAAAAATAGGACATCACCTAAAATGGGACAAGCTTTTTGGTGTATAGCGATAATGATCGGTGGCCTTGAAATGTTGTAATAACAGTACTTCATTTGATTGGTCAAATGTAAATCATGTGGGCGTGGTTACTACTCAAGAGTTAGACCCGTACATAGTTTAACTCTAATACAATTGTTATTTGTTAAGGTTTCAATTCTAATACAAACATTATTTCAGTCTACACTCTATCAAAATTAGGGTTCTTCAGCCTGTAACAATAGCAGAACCCTTTTTGGTGCTAAATAGAACCCTTTTTATAAGGTTCCACAAAGAACCATGCTATGAAAGTGCTATAGGACCTTAATGGTGCTATAAATACCTTTTTATTAATAGTCTATTGTCATTAATATTAGTATTAGTGGTATTAATGTTATTTTTTGTATATATTATTAATATTGCAATATTGCATGAAACAGCATGTTTTTTGTTTTCCAATAATATACATTTAACATTTCAGAAGATACAAATGTTTTACATATAATGATTTGAAGAATTCCATAACATCATGAAACATTAATAAAATGTTTAACACCAGGTATCGTAAGATGAACTTTAAGGATAACATTCATATCAAAGATATTGAAGATTGAGGAGAAAAAGAAAGGGAAAAAGAAGACAAAAATAACAAAAGCAAAAAAGGGTATACGTGTGCACTCAAATTAAAGAAGAGGAATTAAATTCTTTGTAAATGCCCGTAGTTCTTATTGCTTTGTGGTTTGAGAGTCCTTGTAAAGTTTACGAAGTAAATCTTCAAGTCAGCCTTGAAATGGATGATGTTGGGAATCCTTTCAGACCATTTACATTTGTGTATGTAAAACTTAGCTATAATATAATATTATAAGATTTAACATAAAAACATGACTCTTTTCTACAATGTTAAAAGGAAAAAGTGATATAAAGGAATAGCTTTAATGTTTTTTGTGACTGGGTATATGCATAAACAAAGTTATACAATATGGATCATAATTTCAATATCTCTATTAGTGGAGAGGACAAGTAGCCTATCCTTAACTGAACAGAGCTTCTCACACTAAGCCTACATTTTCTGTTAAACTATTAAGATAATAAAATACATGATTGATTGAAAACCAGTAACAATTTGAAAGTTAAAATGTATAGATATTTTATCAAATAATTTACCTGTTGAGAGTATGTTGACAGTCTGTAGTTGGATAGCTGAGCTCCAGAAAATCAGTAATGAGGTGGCTTTGACACTTACTGATTTGAAAAAGAAAAAGGCGGGAAAAAAGAACCAAATGAACACAAAGAGTCATTTAAGCATGTTAAGGGTTCTTCAAGATGACACGGTTCTAAATAGAACCTTTGAAGAACCATCTTTTTTAGAGTGTACAATATACATTTGTATTACATCTGTTCATGTGCTAATTACATTTATTTTATGCAATGAATGGTGTGCAAGTTTCTTTAAAGTTCTATTTAAAAACAAAAACAAATTTGTTTTGATACTGTCCCATGTTTGATTAAATGGGATAGTAGCATTCAGCTAAAGTGGACATCCTATTAAATAAAAGATAATCCATTGCTTATTGTGAGAAAATATCACAAAGCTGTAGGCAGAAAGAAAAAATTGGAAAAACATGTCAGCCAAACAGAGGAGAGAGGTGTAATCATGCAGCGGAGAGAAGAAAGAATGAAAGGGGCAAGAGGTAGGCCAGGAACCAAGACTTCATTTTTTGACTAGGGCATGGTGTGTTCCAAAATCCACCCTTGAAAAGAGAGTGAAAGGATGAGTTGATGTAGTTATGTAGCCTCTGGCAGAAAACCATTTTTGTCAGATTAATCTCATATGACTAAAAAATGTTAATGCTTCTTCCTCAGAAATGTGCAAATAAATTGTTTTAGAATATTCTAGTGGAATTAAAGGGTTTTCTAAAACCAAAAACAAAGCAGTAACTAAAAAAGTAACACCATTTTTTTATCTTAAAAATAAAAATTCTGTTTTATTTTAAGGGGGTTTGGAGCTCACATAGTGGCACAGCTGAGCAGTTTCACTGTAAAATCCAACAGTTGTTCTTACTAAGACTTTATTA
This sequence comes from Gobio gobio, assembly GCF_949357685.1. Lineage (NCBI taxonomy): Eukaryota > Metazoa > Chordata > Actinopteri > Cypriniformes > Gobionidae > Gobio > Gobio gobio. The sequence continues at coordinate 49,559,154 of NC_137098.1, forward strand.
GTAAACTTTACTTAATGTCCAATAATTTGTTGAACTTACTTAAAACAATTAAGTAATCTGAACTGTTTGCATGCTATGCCTTTGTTACTTAGAAAACTCAAGTAAACATTACTTGACTGGTTTGAGTACCATTTTGCCAAAGCAAAAAAAACAAGCAGGCGGACAGGCGGGCGGGCAAAGTGTTTTTGAGGTGGTGCAATTTTTTATAGACTTATCACTCATTTCCTCCACTTCCTCTCACCATAATTGTGATTAGTGTTCCCTTTGGTTGGACACTTGGAACTTCATTCATATTATAGTATTTAACTTCCTATTATTGCTGCAAAGCAACAAGAAATCATAGTTGTATGATTTCAAAAGAAGGGAAGTAATATATATATATAAAATATTTGTCCATTAATGATATACAACAAAACTATATTTAATGTGAAATAATGATCTTCTAACACTATTTTTGCTAATATTTATGGCATAACCTTTTAATTGAGTTGATATAATCCCTCTATATTTGTCACAATATCATTTGACCATGCTTGAGTGTGTCACACACAGACTTCAACATTCAGCATGCAAAACACAACAATAGTAACAAGGATTTTTTTTTATTTTAATTTTTTTTATTTTTTATTATTAATACGACCTTTACTATTTTACTTGCTGTCATTATTCGGGTTATACTGACAAAAGACAAATAGTAAAATAAAGCTAAAAATAGTAAAACGAAGCAATTAATTTATTCATGCCACAATGCACTCTGGGAGTACACTTCCTCAGATCCCAGATAGAATTAAGTTGACAAAACTTAAACGGTTTAAGTAAGAACAGCTTAATGCAATTAAGTAATTCTTACTTAATCGTTTTTACAGTGTAGTACCTGTAGACTATTGATAAGTAATAAATAAGTGTTGAATGGAGTTCAGTTGTTGCTTTTTGTCTTCACTTATTTTTTTAAGTTCAGCTTACTTGACAATTTTAAGGCAATCGGTTTCCTAATATTTTAGTAATGTGAGCACTAATAACAAGTTAACATAACTAATCATTTTGAGTTAAGTATACTTCATTAACAAGTTTTCTGTACAAATTTTGTTAAGTTTTGCAGACAAAAAAATTATACGCTGCTTTACTTTTAAATTTTAAGGCAATCAGTTTCCTCACTTTTTCTAAGTAAAGTCAACTTATTATGTTTTACAGTACTGGATTTTTGACTATGCAAATTGTATTGGGACTCTTTGTGAAAAACAATGTTTTTAAATTAGTTTCACAGAGACTCACTGGGATTTGGATCTGGCCTTTGCTGTGCTCTTGTGGATTTCAGCATATTTCTACCAGGAGATTTCTGTATTTATCTCCATTCATTATTCATATTCATGAGTTTCCCAGTCGCCTTAACAGATAAAATATGCTTGAAGGATACACACTTTACCACAATCTGTGAAAAATTCATTTTATTTGCCAAGTTACATTTACAAAGAATTTGGTGATTCTTGGTGATTTGCTCCAACAACAAGACATATCATATAAGATACTTTTGGTATGACATTATATAGCATGCACAATCTAAGCAATAAACAACATGTTCATAGCAATGACTATGAACATCAATAGTCGAAATGCTTTCAATTCAATTCAATTCAATTCAATTCAAATTTATTTGTATAGCGCTTTTCACAATACACATTGTTTCAAAGCAGCTTCACAGAAAGTGCATTTCATAAATGTACATTGAAAAATGTTAGAAAGAGAATGTTAAAGAAAAATGTTAGGATAAGTTAATCAATCATGTATTATTTTAGGCCATAACAACGCTGGCGTTGAGTCGTCTCTTCACAGGCGTCGAGTCGTCTCATCACAGGGGCATCTGAAGTCTCCATGAGAGGCTGGATACAAACTGGAGCTGACGAACTAGTTACCTCGGGACTAGTGTCCTGAGACAACAACAGAAAAGCAGATGGGAAATAATTAGCTGCTGTTCAGAATATTAATGCTGTTGGTCCGATTTAACTGTAGTATAAAACGTATTTATAATGTGAATGCTTGGCTAAAGAGATGCGTCTTTAATCTAGTTTTAAACTGGGACAGCGAGTCTGAACCTCGAACAATATCAGGAAGACTATTCCAGAGTTTAGGAGCTAAATGTGAAAATGCCCTCCCTCCTTTAGTGGACTTAGATATCCTAGGAATGACCAGAAGCCTCGAGTTTAGTGATCTTAAAGAGCGCGATGGATTGTAGGGCGATAGAAGATCCGTTAAATACACTGGAGCTAAACCATTTAGGGCTTTATAGGTCAGTAGCAATACTTTGTAATTGATACGGAACTTAATAGGTAACCAGTGTAGAGATGATAAAATAGGTGTTATATGATCATATTTTCTTGACCTAGTAAGAACTCTAGCAGCTGCGTTTTGGACTAACTGTAGCTTGTTTATTGATGATGCAGGACAACCAGCTAATAAAGCATTACAGTAATCTTGAGGTCATGAATGCATGAACTAACTTTATCAGAGATAGATAGCATGTTACGTAGCTTAGCAATGTTTCTAAGGTGGAAAAATGCCGTTCTTGTAACATATGAAATATGATTTTCGAAAGACAAGTTGCAGTCTAATATAACACCCAGGTCTTTTACTGTAGTGGATAAAGCGACAGGACATCCTTCCAAGTTAAAGTTGTATTGTGAGAGGTTTTGTGGGCAGTTTTTTGGACCAATAAGTAATACCTCTGTTTTATCTGAATTTAATAGCAGAAAATTACACGTCATCCAGTGTTTAATATCATCAACACACGCTGTCAGTTTAGATAATTTAGCGTTTTCATCTGGTCGTGATGAAATATATAATTGAGTGTCATCAGCATAACAGTGGAAATTAATTCCATGTTTTCTTATAATATTACCAAGTGGCAGCATATATATATAGAGAATAGCAGAGGGCCTAGCACGGATCCTTGCGGCACCCCATAGTGTACTGATGTTATCTTTGATTTTTCCCCATTTAGACAGACAAAATGGTAGCGGTCTGATAAATACGATCTAAACCAGTTTAATGCCTGTCCCTGAACACCAGTGAAATTTTGAAGTCGATCTAATAGTATTTTATGATCTATAGTATCGAGTTTCAGTACAATGCAACATTATTATACAAATTATACAAAACGTAATGAGTATTAAAGACACACTAACACTGAGTCTTTGATCCAGAGTACATTTATTGCATTGGAAATGTTCTTATATTCTTCATGCAGTATTTTTCAAATTAACGTTTTAAAATGCTTTGATGAACTGCTTGAATGTTCTATTGTCTTTATGGTGTAGACAGGGAATGTAGGCCAGGGTTGCATTCTGATGTTCAACGGAAAATATTTACACAATGAGCATTGCGTTAAAGTTCCCCTTTGTTCAACTTGATTTTCATCTAAACTCCTTGTTTATGACTTCTTCACTGAGCTGTAGCTCCTCCATGGAAAGTTACGTAAATGTGGGTTTACTGACTCTTGAGTGTAAATTTTGCGAGATTGGAGTTATAACTTAAACACATCTGCACTGGATCAATGACTTTAATTTCACTAGAAATGATTTGCAAATGCAAATTATTTATGATGTAGGCCATAATATTAAAGCAGTCTTAAATGTCTTATTTATTTAATGTGTCACTTTATTGTGTCATTTGTTCAATTTTTTCCCATCAAATAGCTTGGAAGTGTAGACATTGATTGCATTCCTAGTGACTTTAATTCCTTTCATTAATTTTTTTTATCAAATGTATTGTGCAGGTAATTAATCATTACATTTGAGATAGAATGGTCAATGAATTGACTAGTTTTATTGGAAAGGTTATAGTTCAACAGAGTTAATCATTCTCAGTGTCTGTTTGCATCTGTTATCTTTATTTAATTATCTTTATTTAATATAATTTATTGCTGCTATAAATTCTAAACAGACTACCTCTTTTTACAGTTTTATAAGAACAGTTAAATAAAAGAACAATAGGCCTATAGCTAAAGTAAGTTACATTGACAATAGTTTTTTTTTTCTTATGAGATAACAGAGCGTGAAAGTGATAAACCAATAAATGATTGACAAGATTCCACTTTCTATTGTTAGTTCAGTCACTTTGGACATCCCCTTCTCTGTAAGATGGAAATCTCACTTCCCATTCACTTGTCACGCAGAACAGGGATCAGCAAATTGTGACTTAACATAAAATTTAGTCTTGCTAAGAAAACCCCCAAGTGTGTGGCAGACAGCTCTTTTGTGCAATTTCGGCAGACATCTGAAAAAAAAAAGGAAATTCTTCTCTTTTTTTGGTTGTTGAGAAATATGAAGTCACACTGATGAGTCCACCATGACGACAGACAATTCAGACATGAACAAATACATTAATAAATAAACGTTGAGAGGTTAATAATTAATATATCACTCATCACTCCGTCATTGTCTTCCATTTTTGGCTATTTTGTATTGTATAGATAGGATGTTAATCATGTGGTCATACAAATATATATATTTTTTTAATTTAAAAGAAGAGGCAAGGGGGAAAAAGCAATAGGCTATTTATGAGACTCGTTTGATGAGATGTTAAGAGTTTATTAAAAATGGCTTCATAAACCACACCAATGGCCCTTAGATGACCTGATTTAGTTTACCCAGATTTTTGCGATAATTATAACACTAACTCAACTTGACCCACGGAAATGATGAATTTTTCATGATTTATGATTCATCTTTCCACATTATTTTTTACCCAAGAGCGGGCGCGGTCATTTAAAGTTGAATGTGGGAGGCTTTAAATTAGTATAGTTCTACTATAAAATAGTATAAACTGCTAATACATGCATACATGTATAAAAAAAGTTGTTTTTCACAACTACGTGGCTTCTTTTTTTAAATAGCCGGGGATTTCTGTGAACTCAGCCAATAAGACACGACATAAACAAGTGACGTCATGAGCACGCGATCTGGGGCTGGGCTCTCGATTCCTTTCATTTTCTATCAAAGATTATAGATGTTTTCTATCCATGACAGTAAATGACAGCAAATCGAGCATTTTCAGTCTACTCATTCCAGCAGAGGAGTCCAGAGGAATGGCTCAGGTCAGTCATCTGCAGATAATTGAAGAGAAGGACTTGCGAGACGTAGTTTTGGTCAGAACGAGTGTGGGTGCGTGTTTGCGAGGACATCTCGGAAGGACAGGTCGCAAAGTGGCTGTCAAGTTAATCAAGGATAGGTAAAGTGCCTTTTCAGTTATTTTTGCACGCTTATTTGTTGTGCTTTGCATAATAAATATAGGCTGTATATATAATACAATGTATATTTATTAAGATATATTTAAATTGTAGTAGATTATTAATACAGTATTAATATGAATTCATAATAATAAGAATTCATGTTAATATGAATAAATATTCAAACAAAATGCTATTAAATATTGCAATGCTTTGTGGAGTAAAATCTCTGTAAAAATATTGTGCAGCAGCTTACAGGGTATTTCCAAGAAATGGAAAACAAAACCTAAATGCTTTGTGTGTGTGTGTGTGTGTGTGTGTGTGTGTGTGTGTGTGTGTGTGTGTGTGTGTGTGTGTGGGTGTGTGTGACATCAGCAAATGGATTGACAGGTTAAAGAAAGTAGGAATGTTGGGCCAGGTGTGCTCTGAACAAGTTCTAGTCCCGTTGGGTGTGTACACAAGTTCAACTCACTCTCTAGTGGGACTGGTGTGGGACTGGATGACTGAAGGATCTCTAGATTCGACATTGCATGAGGTAAGCAGCACTTAAACAATGCACTTAATACTTAATTTTAAAAGAATATTTGAGTCAGACAGGTGCGTTTAACACACCTGATGAGTCTGTTATCTAAAGCAGGAAGTTTGAATGTTTGTTTTGGGATTGTGGAGGTGTGCTCATGTTCCTGACAGTGAGAGAGTGGAAATCCCCTGGGCAGGAAACCAACTAGTAATTTAATGGTACTAAAAATAGTGCCAACGAACAGCAGTTTTATAGTACCATAGCATTCCAATACAATGCATTAGCACTTTAGTAGCTGTTGTGTCATCATCATCATTAATATAACTATTATCGTTAGGAAATGTTCTACCAGTCTTATTTCATTTAACTGCACGTGATTCTTTTTTTTCTTTCTTTAGACAAACCGATATCCAGAGCTTTCGATGGCTCTTTGTCTTCGGATTCTGTTGGATGTTGCTGAAGGTTTAGCTCATATCCATGCCGTTCCGCTGCCTCATGGAGCCATGAAAGCTACTAATGTTCTTCTCGACCAAGAGTACCGTGCCAAAGTATTGCCATGCATAGTCCAAAGTTCCTTTAAATACAAACATGTTTTTTTGTGTGCATATGCTTTACCATTTTTCCTACTTTTGTGTGTCATTGTAGTTGTGTGACTGGGGTCAGGAGATAGACATGCACTTGACCACTTCTAATGGCTGTGGGCCATGTTACAGAGATCTGGCCTATGTGTCACCTGAAGTCTTACAAGGTGCTGTTCCTTCTGTGGAGGCGGACATATATAGGTGAGGTGCATTAGCTCGAAATTCTAGAGTGTTTCAGCTGTATATTACTGTCGAATCGTTGCGTTCATTTGAGCTTTTTAATGATTCTACAGTTTTGGGGTTCTGCTGTGGGAAACACTGAACAGAAAGCGTCCATGTGAAGGTATGTGGTCATCTCTTCAATGCATCTTATCTTATTCTGGGACAAGGATTTTTCAGTCATTCATTTCACCTGAAACATTTGTTTTCATACAGGTATCGATCAGCTTCAGACCAGAATAGAGCTTGGTTTAGGGGTTGACCTTCTGCCACCAATGACCCCTCAAAACCATGCTCTTACCCAGCTCATCGTTCGATGCTTGAACAGTGAACCTCAAAAACGCCCATCGGCTGAGGGTTAGTAACAGCATTTTTTATGGAGCTTAGAGGTTTTATTTAAGATCTGCTCATCACTTATTATTTTCTGCTCATTCAGAGTGTGCAGTGGTTCTAAGGACAGCTTTGGCAGCATTTGATCCTCAGACTTTCACTGAAGATGTTCTTCATCTGAAAAAAAGCAAGGTACTTGTTTAATAATTAATGAGATTAATAATAGCTGTAAATACTCTTATACAGTGGGGTGATATATTTTATATGGAGATTTTTTCATGAATGAGACTGAGATCTGCTCTATTCTCCTCTATTGTGATGTATATCCAAGTAAAACCGCTTTTCAAACAAGAAAAAATATAATGTCCATCAGGAATTGATTGGATGGTTGTCATTTGCTAATAGGTGTGGAAGCTTGTTTCCACCACAGAATAAAACATTTAAAAAGATAATTGTGATTTTTATGACTGACTTTTTTCTCAGAATTGCAAGTTTATATCTCATAATTCTGACTTTATATCTAGCAATTGCGTGTTATGAAGTCAGAATTGTGAGATTTAAATTGCGACTTAATGTCATGCAATTCTGACTTTATAACTCGCGATTGCGACTTTTTATCACGCAAAAAACAAAACAAAAAAAAAGTCACAATTACCATTTTTATTTTTTTATTCTGTGGCAGAAACAAGCTTCCATAAATAGGGATTACTAGAGGGGAATTTAATGTTTTTGATTAAAGATTATGAATTAAAAAAAATGATGTGCACAGATAAATAATTTATAATAAACACTGCAATTTTCTACAAAAAATACTAATTATTTATTTTAATTAAATGGTGACTTTTGGTCCACACGAGCCAGAGCTTTCCCTATCTTCCCTATTTTCCCTCTTTTATTTTCCTTTTTTCAAGAAATATCTGCTTACACACTAGAGCACTGAAACCGACTCAATACGATGTAGTATACATGACAGGCCAGTATGTGGCGCTGTAATTCTGCCACAGAAATACACTAAAAACAGAGAAGAAGAATTGTGGCTAGAAGGGGTACAGCAGTGGTAGGAAGTGAGGCAAAATCTCACGATAAAATAACAATAAATAAATTTTCTTCTTACCAGATTGCGTTTTATTAATGCCTACACCCTAAACCTACCCTTACAATAATGACGCAATAATTAAATGACGCAATACTGATGTGCGCATGCCCAGTACCTGTAGTTTGTATCCCTTTCTAGTCTTTCCCGTGCGGGATGTGGTGTGATGACATCACCGTTTCACAAAATATACGGATTGGTTGTATGTACGAAAACGCAAGGATGTCGTTTTCAGATTTATCCACTCTGGGACCCAGTTTAAAAAAATATTGGTTTCATGCTCCCAAAACGCCGGATCCGTCTAAACAAAACACTGCTTGGTACAACATTTTTACGTATACAGCTAAACGCATCTCCGTGTGGACGTGGCCTTAAAATAAAGAAAAAAACTTTAAGAAGAAATAACATTTCTTGGTCACTAATCCAAAAAACAAACTGTCTAAACATTATAGACTCTTTTCAAAGGGTCAGGGGCCCGTTTCAGAAAGGAGGTTAAGTGAAAACTCTGAGTATGTTAACCCTGAAATGAGGGGAACTCTGAGTTTTCTGTTTCAGAATGGGAGGTATGTCAAACCCGAGAAAGCAGGGTAAGTCAAGCCTGTTTCTAAAAGAGAGGTAACTTATACTGAGAGTCAGTTACCAGGGTAACTTACTCTGTGAACCTAACCTGGTCAGGAGCAGGTTTTCTTTGGTAAACCCAATTTCGCTCTCCTCCCCCTTTTTAAAGCACCAGCAGTGTTTAAATACTTTATTCATTCATTCAAACTGTATTTTGTCGTATTTCAAATACAAATATCAAAAAAATTATAAATTAAATCGAAATCTAAAGTAAGCGAAGTTTACTTAAAACAAATTAAATTATCTGCCACTTGACAAAAATACAAAGTAAGAAAAGCATTCTTTGCAGTGCAGGTACATGCATTCATTGCTCATTTCATCATGAGGACACCGTCAAAGTGACAAAAATGGCTTGTCCTTTTATACAGGATCCTGTCATTCACTTGATAAACGAGCAAAGTAACCTAATAATTAGAATTTCCTTTAGGATTTCCAGTGGTTGGATGCATTGATGACACTCATATTCCCATCATCACACTTTCTGAAAACGGATTATTGTGTGGAATGGAAGGATGCTGCCAGATGGTAGTACGAGATATATGCCATAACCACCACCACAGCTGTTAAATACATTTATTTAAATTTTTTTAGGGTCATCTTTATTTTCTTACAAATACTTTATTATTTTTCCTGTTGGATTTCCTCCATCTCCTCTTCATCTGTCAATGGTGCTGGTGTTTGGCTGGCCTGAGTAGAAGTCAAATGTTAATGTCATTACCCTAATTAATAAATGTAACAGGTGGGATCAGAGAACATTTCATTATGTGAAAAGAGCATAGACCCTTTTCACATTTCCGAGTTTCTCAGAAGCGGAAGTCGTCATAGTTGGGTTAACTTTTGTAGCGGTGAATGAGAGAATGCATTAAATATATTTGTTGTATCCCCATTTGCTCAAATAGCAAAAGAAAAACTCCACAATAGTGATTTCACAACTTTGAAAAAGAGGGAAAAAATAGAGTGAGACTGATAACGGAAGTGAAAAGAGAGAAAGATATTATTTTTACCATCACTCCCATAGACGCTGTATTAGAAACACCCTCACAGCAAGTGTAACTTGTTTTTTTGTAATTTGATGCAAAAGTAATATAATACAAAGTATCAGTAGTATAAATGTACAAACATTTAAAAAAGAAAAGAAAATACAAAAGACTTTGCAGGATTTATGGACATTTATTGATATTTAATGTCAAATGTTTGTAAAGTCATGAAACCTACGCTCATGAACATTTTATGCAATATCTAAACATTTTATCAGCTTTACCGGATTGAATTATGATTTTATTTTTCATTTTTAGCTGCTGCCACATTATTTTTTTTGAGTTTTGGATACCATGAAAATCAAACTTAATTAAACTAATTAAGAATTCAACTTATAGATTGACCCGGAAGAATGCGGACGTCTATTTGTTGGGTGCTTTTGCCATGGTGAATCAATTTCGGAGTTCCATTGATCGTGGCTTTTCATAGTTGGGGTGCATGTGCTTAACTCAGAGTCAGTCTACTCAAGAGTTGATTGAACTACCTCAATTCAGCTATTCTGAAACCCAAAACTCTGAGTTTCCCATCTCAGGGCAAGTCAACTCAGAGTTTTAAACTCAGAGTTGGTTGAACCTCCTTATTGAAACGGGCCCCAGATGTTCATGATTCCATTGAAGCACACAATGCTTTCATTCTCAAATGCTATGTTGGAGATCATCCGGTTTTACAAAAACTTGCTGCTGAGTTTAAAGCTGTAACAAACTGCTCCGAGACACAAGGCTGAGGATCCAAATGCAGTATTATTGAAAGGGTAATCCACAATCATATTCAAAAACAGGCGAAAGGTCATAAATACCAGGCAAAAACAGAGGAAACCAAGAAAACCAGGCAAAGGAATAAATAAAAATAAAAATAAAAAATACCAGTAACCATGAGAATGCTCAGAATTGCAGTGTTACACTAGACAAGACTTTGCAATGAATGACTGAGGTACAGGCTTACCGGTATATAGGGTGAGGTAATGAGCTAATGAGACACAGCTGTAAACAATAATGGATGATTAGACCAGGCAATGAACTATATGAAATGAAGTCTGTGATGGCGTGGCAATAGTCCGGGGTGGAGTGCACTCTAGTGAACAACCAGGGCACTCCAGCTGGTGATCGTGACAAAAGCAAACCGAGTACAAACTGACTAAGACATTCTAAAATGTGTTAATTTTTATAATCAACATGCCCCTCAATTGTTATGCAGAAGTATTCAGTGATAAGCATTTTCACAAGGAGTCTGAGATTTGATATAATATTTTCTTGTTTAAATTCAAATGTATTTTAATACAACTGTGAAGAATTTGACAGTTGGAACGATTGTGTATTTAGTAGGTGGTAATGATTATTTGTGGCCTGTGTGTCTGTCTGTTTCACCAGGAGAGGAGGCTACTGAGCTGTAAAATGCGTTCGTCCTGGGAGTTGCCTATTGAGCTACATAACCTAGAGGTAAGACAACTGCTGCGAATAATGTGTTTTACTTGATTTGGTGTAGAAATGTTCTCTCATTTTTATATGATAATATTGGTATTGTTGAGCAGGTACTCAGTCCAATGCAATATTTTGTATTGTGTGTGTTCATTATAAATGATGTGCAAATATAACACTTCTTACAGCCGTGACCATATGCAGGATTATAGGAAAAACAGAGGTCCAAATACTTGCTTGGGGGGTTCGGGGCCCGCTGGAAAAAAAAAAAAACATGATTATGATTCACTTTATCTACATTTGTGCATTTTAAGATGCCTGAAAGGCAAAGATTACAGAACAATTGCTTTAAAACCATGTTAGTCTCTTTGATTTTTTTCTGCGTCAGTGCAAAAAGAAAACGCGTGGCATGAAAAATGTTAATGTAAAATAGCATTTGGGTTTGAAATGACAACATTTGAATAGATAACTCTTTGATTTGATTGGACATTTCTGTCATTTTGACATTGACATGCGGGTCATTCCAGGGATTCGGTAATAGTTCAGTCCTCCAGACTTTTTAAAGTGGTGGTTCACCAAAATGAAATGTTAAAAGCTTTTCACAATACCATTATGATGAATAAAAATAATTATTATAAGCATTTATATCATTTTTATCATAAAATAATGTCTTATTTCTATCGTATACTAAGCATTTTGTCACATATCTTTTATATTTCTCATTGTTTTGGGGTTAAAAATGTGTGACGGGGTTGAGTTTTTCACTTCATTGATTAATAATTTTTTAGAAAGAAGGGCACAATATGAGAGAAAATATAAAATGAAATGCAATGACTCCCTTCAAACCGGTTACAGTCTTCAACACTATCACACTATTCTCAGCTATCATTTTGGGGGGGGAAATAGAGAAGACAGTTAAAAATTAAGGCATGTCTTGCTGCTTATCACCTGACATGTTAAGGACTAACACTATAAAATTGTGGTTTTGTGTAAAATCCTTTTTAAACCAATTCCATTTTTCCGTTATGGGGTGGAGAATTAAAAAGTGTTTAAATCTGAAAAAAAATAATATATATATATATATATATATATATATATATATATATATATATATATATATATATATATATATATATATATATATATAATAATAATAAAAGGTATTTAATGTCTTAGGTGGGAAAATATGATTTGTTAGAGGTTTGATATGTGCCTAATGATGAAGGGTATTTAGAACATAAATGATATGTTGTTAAATCAAATTAAATCAAGGATGAAATATTACCAAATCCCAGGAATGGAACTGCTGGTCAGCTCAGATGAGAAAGTCTGTCATCTTTGTGTTGTAGAACATTTTTGCAGCACCAAAGTAGTTATTATTAGGACTTTTATTATACATCTTGGGGACCTCAATGGTCGGTTCGGCCATGCTTACAGTTTTTGGATTCTGACAATTAGCTTTTACTGTCTTTTACCACCAGCAGGACAATAGTTGCAAAAGTCCCACAAAAAATTGGGCCTCCAAGGTGATTCCACAGAATGAAACACTGCCAGTGTCTTCAATGAAGGCAAAAGGAAAGTCCTCTCAGCCAATGGCAACAAGAGGTTGTCCTCAGATCAGATGCTTTAGGGGTTAGTGAGCTCTCATTTAATTGTATTTTGGATACATTTTCTCACTTTATTAGTGTAAAATGTCTTATAATCACCCTAAATTCACTCATGCTCATGTCTTTTATAGATACTGGAAAAAGTTGCGTCCAATCCAGTAACTCCTGCAGTGATCTTGGTTTCGCTCAGATTAATGGGCGTTGTGGAATTTCCCAGAGACAGTGTCCCACATCTTTAAGGTCCCCATGTGTTTCCTCCACAACGCTGTTTCAGAGCACCCCACAACACAACGCTGGCAACCAGGGTGAGAAATTAGTTCTGTCTCCAAAATGTCCTAACAGTCGTTTTTGTTTGAATCTCTCTAATTCCCTCCATTCCTGTCCCGCACATTTCCAACATATGAGTTTGGACCACAAACATAAACACGCCATTGTTGCATACCTTAATCCATCTGGAAAAAGCTCTGCTCTCTGTCAGTCTCAATCGCCTGATGTATTTATGCTAAATAAATCTGGAGGAGCTTTGTGTACATATTGTGTACATACTGTTGGCATAACTACCTGGACACAGCAAATGTGTCAGTTCTTGTTTGTGTTGTGCGCAGTAAGCAGTTCTGTGGGACTGTACTCACTCGCTTCCTGAATGACCGGCCCACTAATGCCTTATCTGTGTTCAGTGTGTTTCCTCCCCAGAGGGTTTTTGTCTTTCTCAGAATTAGTCTTGTTTTGTTCATTTAAATGTTAGTAGTATAGGTGGTTTAGTCGCAGTGAAGTAACTGGTGAAGAGTAAAGACATTCAAAAGTTTGGTGTTGGTGAGATTTTTTAAATGTTTTTGAAAGAAGTTTCACCAAGGCTGCGTTTATTTGATCAAAAATACAGTAAATACAGTAACATTATGAAATATTATATAACTGTTTTCTATTTTAATATATTTTAAAGCAGTCATTACTCCAGTCTTCAGTGTCACATGACCCTTCAGAACTCATTCTAATTATGCTGATTTGGTGCTCAAGAAACGGCTTTTTCATGACATTTTCATGTATCTTTGATGAATTTGAAATATTTTGTAACATGTTTTTACTGTCACTTTTGATCAATTTGATGCATCCTTGCTAAATAGATTTATACATATCTTTTAAAACCCCAAACTTTTGTATATATTGAGTGTATCTTTTATTTAAGGAGAGGAGAATTGGCACCCCGCCTGAGCCTTGTTTCTTTTTAATAAATACACAGTTATTGATGCAAAATGAATCAACTTTACTGTTGTCTCTTTAGAGCTGCCTTACAGCATAATTGAACTCTGATTGCATCATTGAATCATTATTTTCCCGTAAAGCTGCTTTGAAATAATCTGTATTGGATAAAGCGCTATATAGTGAATTGATTTGTCAATGAAGTATGTTCATTCTTGCTAAATTTGCAAAATCTAAAAGATTTATGAACACACTATTGACTATACTCTAATGCTTCCTCTTTCTCTAGTTAAATGTGAACTGTCAGTGGGAAGGAGCTGTTGCCGACTTCTGCGTGAGAGACGAGAGGCCATTGTTCGCTGCATGACTGAAGGACGACTCAACAACATACTTGACGTGTTACGGGCTAGACATGCTGTGACGCGTGAGACGTATGAGATCATCACTGGGGCCTTGACCTTGACCGCACGTACGCGGCATTTGCTTGATATCTGTGCCTGTCTTGGTGAAAATGTTGCCATCTTGGTGGCCACAACTTTAGGTTTAGTATCCACTGCTCAAACTGGCCAGAGGTGGCAGGCTGGTCAAATTTGATTAAAAAAAAGGCCTCTACATTAGTATTGTGCAAAGCAAAATGCAGTAACTACACACTAAAGAATTGATATCAGATTGATATTAGATTTGTATGTCAGTATCGTGTGTCAAGAATATGTTCTGATTGTTATTGTGGTCTTATTTAGACAAGTCTGTAAGAGATGAAGACAGGTCAGATTCTCTGAAAGGGTATGCTGCCATGCAGTTTTGTTACTTTTAATCTAAAAAAGATCATCAAATTGACGCCCAATATAAAGGGCACTGATGATGCCATTGTTTCCCAGTTCACAAACTGAAGGGATTATTCAAATGACTTTGAGCATGATAATGTTCTGATGAACAGGCAAATACAGATTTGATTACATTCCTTTGAAGAGAGAAAAAAATCAACAGCACAAAACCAGATTATTTTTAAAAGGAACTTTTCTGAAAGGTAAAACAACTTAATCATTCTTACCTAACATTGTTTGCAACTTTCCCACTCAGTTGCTGTTAATATTGAAACTGTTGTTTCAGCCTAATATAATATCATATTCTTTTGATAGACTCATCAAATATTTTACATTTCTTATTATAACCACATTTAGCTTGTGTTTTGGTGTGTGTACTACACATTTCCAAGGTTGTATGTTTTTGATTTTACTTACAATTGTGCATGTTGCACAACAGATGCAGTAATTTCTGATTGTAGTGTATCTTGCAACAAGACATTATTTTTAATAGCATTTAATAGTATTGATTGGTGTCCTATGTATGTAGAACGGGATGTATAAAGTATACTAAGAATATGAATAAAATATTAATGAATGGAAAAACAAATAGAAATGTAATTTAATGTTCTCACTGTTTTGTGATCTATTGTCTTTACCACAGTTTAACAGTATGTGTCCCTTCAGCATTTCACCTTAACTCGTATGTAAGATCCACTTCTTGGAGAACAGTTATTACGTGGTATTACTCAGGTCAATGTCATGCCACATACCTCCTCACAGACTGTCTAATTGCATGGATGATCTTTACACTAAAGGGCATGAATGGACCTTGCCATGGGCCTTTACTCAAATTGCAATATAAGATGTGAAATGTCTTTGACATGAAATTTCAAGCTGCTTCAACAGTGTACTAGGATGTGACATACTACTTCACATACTTTTTTCTTTTTTTTATTATTATGAACAATGAATGCTACAAGCTCATATAATAAACTACATGGAGCTTTTGTATTGCTAAGTAAGTACAACATTATTTTGTCACACCACAGGGCCATTTAAAATGAAGTAGTGAAGGTAAAATGTGATTAAAAGTACCGGTAATAGTAACCAATCACATGATCTAAAATACTCATTCCCTTATACAAATATGCTTGCATACATTATAAACTTTGGTTGATTTTTTTTTTCTCCAAGAAATTCGTAATTTTATCCAGGAAGGATGCATTAAATTGATGACACTATAAGGCGTTTAAAATGTAATGATATTTATAATTCAAGTAAATTATGTCCACGTGAACTTTTTATTCATCAAAGAATGAAAAAAAAAAAAATGGTTTCCAGAAAATATTATGCAGAACAACGGTTTTCAACATCGATAATAATAAGAATTTTTTCTTGAGCACTAAAATCAGCATATTTAGAATGAAGGATCATGTGACACTGAAGACACAATTCAGCTTTGCCATCAAAGGAATAAATTACATTTTTAAATATATTAAAATATAAAACAGATATTTTAATTTGTAATAATATTTCTCAATATTACTGTTTTCACTGTATTTTTTGACCAAATAAATACAGCCTTGGTCAGCATTAGATTCTTCTTTCAATTAGTTTTGTTGAATACAAAAAGGTCCATGGTCGTTTTATAAAATTGTGGACAATCAGTGACACAGAACAGAACTGTTAATAACATTTATTACAAAGATAATTTTATAAAAAAAAAATATATATATATATATATAATTAGGCTTGTTTTTTCTTTTTATCCTTTCCTCTGAAGCAAAACCTATTATCTCACTTTAAAGCAAATCGCCTGACTCCATCGTTAATCAGAAACTTAAACACATACACACGAACACATTACTTTTAAATGGTTCGCTTTTGTCTGCAGGGCAGCACCTAAATGGGTTTTCTCTCTGCTGACGGGTTGATCTATCTGATTTGCAAAAACACCCACGTGACAACAATTTTACCGGTATCACGTGACTTTCTTTGGCAGCTTGCCCATGGTGTATCGGGGACCCTGCTGTAGTTAAAGATGCTGCTGTGTCTGTTAATGTTAACAGTTAGACAAAGACGATAAAGAAAGAACACGACAAGGTAAGAATATGTTTGTGGTTTTAACTTTACGCGTAAAGAAGAATAATAAGATGGACTGGACAGGTTATGTTAAATCAGCAAAAAATAACCATCCCGTTTTAATTCCATTTTACTTATTTCTTCCAAACGGCCGAATTGATTGTTTTCAAAATGTTCAATGCAAAGCGAAGAGGGGAATCTGCGTTAAAATGACGCAGTGGTCGTGTCTCATTTTCTGCTGCCCTCTACGTTAGAAAAACAGGATGTCGCGTCTTATCTCATCGATTACAACATGCATTTATTCAAGTCATTCATAATGACATATACTTTCTGAACAAGTGCTTAATAAGAGCTGTATTAATTATCCCATCACTCCAAAATCGTATACAGTAACGTTAGGCTATACAGACGCGTTAAAACACGCTGATACGGTTGTTTTGTTGAACAGCTGATATGCTTGAGGGGATAAACTCGAACGTCAAGGTCTCGTAATGCAGTTCCGCAAACTTATGCTGTTTTATTTCTATATTTCTTTATTTGGTGTGTCAGCTGATGACAAGCAACATCTTATTTTGTATAAAGCCCGATCTTTCTTTGCTTTAACGCGACACTGATGTGCGTCTTGTTGTAACAAAGAGGGTTGCCAAATATGAACTTGTTTTGATCGCGGGGTGCCAAGTTGTTGTTGTTTTTAAGTGGTTTTAAAAATCGGCTTTTGTTTATGTGCTGCCAAAATGAGCAATTTCTTGAGTAGGCTATAGTGCGAGTTGATGAAAATTGAATTACTACGTCAAAAAAATGCTTAATGTTTGAAAATGTTTGAATAACAAACAACTTTAAATGGGGTGAGTGAAACATGGACCTAGACATGAATGACGATGAGACTGTGAGTGATAGACGTAGTGAGTACAGTCAGTTTACTGAGTGTTTATCTTTAAGCTGATGCAACATGGAAAACACATATTCAAACACACACTTAAAGTATTTATACTTCCATTTAAATATTTACATGTGAGGGTTAAACATGTCTTGTGCTTATCAGTCTGTATGGAACAGATAAGCGCAAACTAAGAAGAAAACATCAAGAGCATCAATCAAAAGCAAGACAGGTTCCCACAGCAAGGCCTAGGCTCATTCAAAGTCAAATCTAAAAAGATGTCATTGAGTTTCCAAGGCAATGACTGTGGACTGCCCTTTAACACTGTAAACTGATGTGTCATGAGTGCAGATGTGTTTGTGCATTTTCCAGTTCTGGGAAACATCTTCGAGGATGGGAAACAAGCCTCAGGGAAGGAAAACTCTCTGGGGAGAATTTGGGAAAAATTGAATCAGTGCTTGTTTATCAATTGCACGCTCAGGCTGTATTATATATTAATAAAAAATGATATGCCCTCGGTTTGAAAGATAAGCAAGGGTGGACTGTTGGTTTTCGAACACACTTTTTTTTTACAAGGATAAATGTTAAAGTAAGTGGTTCAAGCCAAATAATAAGAGGAATGTGCTATCAGCTCTCCACAGTAGGAGAGGTGACCGCAACGGACATGTTGTGCTTAATCATTTATAGAGGGTCAACAAACTGCAAGTCGGGACTAAACGTGTGATTTCCCTCATTTAGAAACCCATATAGACCCTGATTGAACTCATGATTAAACTTGCATGTTAATTTTTCAGATTCTGATTGGGAGACTGGTTGTGAAATGTTTTACAGAAGAAACACTTTCTTGTTGACGTAATCCCAGTGATGCAATCTTCACACTAGCTTTCCGTCAATTAGCTACTGCACATTTTGCACGTATGTAATACACTTATCGCAATGACCTACTGACTTCACACCATCACTAGACATTGGAGGCCGGATGTGACTTTTTAATTATGCGTGGGTAATAATTACAATGATTCCCAATGTCATTTTTTTTCACCCTCATGTCTTCAAAACTTGTATGACTTTCTTTCTTTAGTGGAACACAAAATAAGGTATTTTGAAGAATGTTTCTTTGGAGAATTGTCTTTGCCCATACATTGAGAGTTAGTGTGGTCCAAAACAACACTGAACCCCATTGCAGTGTTATTTTAGTATTTAAATACTAAAGTATTTATCACAAATGAAATAAAAAAAAACTAACAAAAATCCTAAACTAAACAGAAAATATAAAAATTAAAGCCAATTTTATTTTTTACATTTTGTATTTTAATGTTATTTAGCTTTATTTTTGTTTCAGTTTTGGTTTTACTCATTTTAGTATTTACTTAAACGTATTTCAGTTAATAGTAAAGGCAACATTTCCAGTATTAAAGAGTTAGTTCACCCAAAAATGAAAATTCTGTAATTAATTACTTACCTTCATGTCGTTCGACACCCGTAAGACCTTTGTTCATCTTCGGTACACAAATGAAGATCTTTTTGTTGAAATCCGATGGCTCCGAAAGGCCTCCAATGGCAGCAATGTAATTTGCACTCACAAGACCCATAAAAGGTACTAAAGACATTGTTACAAAGTCCATCTCACTACAGTGGTTCTACAGTAATTTTATGAAGCGACAAGAATATTATTTGTGCACAAAAAAAAAATCAAAATAACGGCTTTATTCAACAAGTTCTTGTCTTCCGCCTGGGCCTTTGACATGAACTCATGAAGCACCACGACGCATGCGCAAGAATATGACTTTCATTTCATGGCTTTGATAAGGCACTTTTACTTGAACTTGTTTGTTTCTCACGGTTCGGGCATCCAGGAAATGCACACTTTAGCCCCATCTTGACCACTACGCCAAGACCAAAAGCTTGATCAATATAGAATTCAACAGCTTAGATACGGCGCATCTTTCTCTGCTTGTAAACAAAGCTCCTCGCTTCCGGGTCATGTGTCAGAACGCCGGCTCTACATCATATTCTCGCACGTGTCATGGTGCTTCGTGAGTTCACGTCAAAGGCTCAGGCGGAAGAAAAGAACTTGTTGAATAAAGTCGTCATTTAGATTTTTTTTTTTGCGCACAAAAACTATTCTCGTCGCTTCATAAAATGATTGTAGAACCACTGTAGTGAGATGGACTTTGTAACGACGTCTTCAGTACCTTTTATGGGTCTTGTGAGTGCAAATTACATTGCTGCCATCGGATTTCAACAAAAATATCTTAATTTATGTCCCGAAGATGAACAAAGGTCTTAAGGGTGTCAAAGACATGATGGTAAGTAATTAATGACAGAATTTTCATTTTTGGGTGAACTTTAAGTCATTAATATTTATATTTAAATATATTTCACCTTTATTTCAACTTTAATTTTTTAACAATAACTACACTGCTGTATGGACTTTCACTGTATGGACAGAAAAAACACTGAGACATAAAAAAAAATCTCTATTGAATGTGTTCCACAGAAAATAGGAAGTCATGCAGGTTTGGAACGACTTGAAGGTGAGTAAATGACAGATTGTTCATTTGGTTCCCAATATAACTTCAGTTTTTCTGGTTTGTCTTCTCTGTCAAATTAGATAAGGCCGACGAGGGCCGCTTCTATCTCCGAGCACCAACACGTACGTCTGTGGAACAGGATGGAGAACGACACTGAATCCAAAATGCTGAATGGCCAGCCTGAGGGTCCTGCAACCCTTTCAAAACCCAAAGAGAGCATGCAGCTCAAAAAGGAAATCTCTCTCTTGAACGGCATCAGCCTCATTGTGGGGAACATGATTGGCTCAGGCATATTTGTGTCGCCAAAGGGCGTTCTCCTCTACAGCGCCTCCTATGGACTGTCTCTAGTTATCTGGGCCATCGGTGGCATCTTTTCAGTGGTGGGTGCTCTCTGTTACGCCGAGTTGGGCACGACAATCACTAAATCTGGCGCCAGCTACGCCTACATTCTGGAGTCTTTTGGAGGGTTCATAGCGTTCATACGTCTGTGGACATCGCTGCTCATCATCGAACCCACGAGTCAGGCTGTTATCGCCATCACCTTTGCCAACTACTTGGTTCAGCCGCTCTTCCCCACCTGCGAGCCGCCGTATTCTGCTTCTCGACTTATTGCTGCAGCCTGTATCTGTGAGTAACGTGTACTTACCGTACTGTTGCTCTACACCCTTGTTTTTCACATTCTTTAACTTTCTTACTGTCTTTCTCAATCCTGTGTTCTCTTCTCCTCTCTCTGTTTTCTCACCCATAGATCTGATAAGCTGCTGAGCCCCATTAAGGTCTAACTTTAAAAATGCCATGGGGCAGTTAATTAATAACTTGTTTTTGAGTTCATGGAGCCCGTTCTTCTGTTTCTGTGGTGCCGCCCTCTTATACCTGTTTCACTTGGATACCTTCAGCAGCCTCATTAGACATGCCTCTCTAAATTAAAGAAACATTACTGTTGCCATGAATACCACCAAACTTTTAC
Source organism: Gobio gobio (assembly GCF_949357685.1). Taxonomy (NCBI): domain Eukaryota; kingdom Metazoa; phylum Chordata; class Actinopteri; order Cypriniformes; family Gobionidae; genus Gobio; species Gobio gobio. Next base: position 49,580,259 of record NC_137098.1, read on the forward strand.
TCCTCCCCACTAATCCGTTCAATTTGTATTGATACTATTGATATCCATATATATATATATTTAATTGATATCCTATTAGTTGTCTTTAGGGAGTGACCATTGTTGTCATTCATTGTGCACTCAATTCACTTTTCAGTGTAATTATGTCAACATGCTAACATGCTTACTATTCATGATATTTCAGGCCTGCTGACCTTTATTAATGCTGCTTATGTCAAGTGGGGTACCAGGGTGCAGGATGTCTTCACTTACGCCAAAGTGCTGGCCCTCATTGTCATTATTATCACAGGCATAGTGAAACTGTGCCAAGGTAAAAAAAATCTATTTGCCTCTACACTATCAGCCATCTTATATAGATGATTTTGCAAATGTTTTATTTGTTTGTGTCTGAGCCAGATGTTGCTCTCTTGTGGGTTTTGAATCCACTTAAAGGGATAGTTCACCCAAACCTGACTTTCTTTTCCCCCCTTCCATTCATACAATGGAAGTCAGTGGTAATCAAAACTGTTTGGTTACCAGCATTCTTCAAAATACCTTCTTTTGTTCTCTGCAGAAGAAAGAAAGGCATACAGGTTTGGACAATAGAGTACATAAATGAGGACAGAATATGTTTTTATTAGGGCTGTCAAAAGATTAATCGCATCCAAAATAAAAGTTTGTGTTTACATAATATATGTGTGTGTACTCTGTTAATTATTATTTATATATAAATACACACACAAGCATGTATATATTTAAGAAAAAAATATTATTTTTATATATAAAACATTTATGTTTATATATATTATAGATTATACAAATGTATATACAGTATATACATCTAAATATTTCTTAAATATATACATGAATGTGTGTGTATTTATATATAAATAATAATTAACAGAGTACACACACATATATTATGTAAACACAAACTTTTATTTTGGATGCGATTAATCGCGATTAATCTTTTGACAGCCCTAGTTTTTATTTTAGTTTTTTTTGTGAACTCAAAAAGTCACCTTTAAGTTTAAAATGTGTTCTGGTTTCTCCCATTGGATAGTTTTTTTAGAAAATTTTATTAGATTATTTAACAGAGACAGTGCACACTTATGGACATTATTGTAAATGCGGCAGAGTTTGTCTAAAGCAGGTCTGTTCAATACTGTTCTTGAAGTATTCTTACATTTTGTATTTGTTTTTAGGGTGACTTCAATATTCTATCCAGGGACTACGGATAAAAATAGCCTTTAGTCCAGGTGTCCAAACTCATTTCTGGAGGGCCACTGTCCTGCAAAGTTTAGCTCCAACTCAAGTTTAGCTTTAAACTTTGCAGGACAGTAGCACTCCAGGACCGAGTTTGAAACACCCCTGGTGTAAAAGCTATTTTCATCTATAGTCCCTGGACAGAATGTTGATGTCACCCTAAAAACAAATACAAAATGTAAAGTCAAATCTTCATGTTATAAACATGCAAAAAGTATGCACAGTATATTTGAATATACAATCATATAAAACAATAAGAGCAATACAACATGTGTTCACATATGTTGATCTTTACGAGTCGCTAAACAAATTAGTACTGTTGTAATGTTTCCCACACAGGTTTCACAATGAACTTCGAGGATTCTTTCCAAGGCTCGTCTCGTGACCCAGGAGATATCGCTCTGGCATTATACTCGGCTCTTTTCTCGTACTCCGGCTGGGACACTCTTAACTTTGTCACGGAAGAGATTAAGAACCCTGAAAGGTACTTCTTTGAGACGGACTTGACCCTCGTTTCCGGTCCCTGCAGTGAACACACAGCATGTAAAAATAGGTATTGATAAGATAACACATCTGTTCATGCGCGTCTCAGGAACCTTCCCCTCTCCATTGCGATCTCCATGCCGATCGTTACGATCATCTACATCCTCACAAACGTGGCCTACTACGCTGTGCTCGACATGAGTGCCATCCTTGCCAGTGATGCTGTCGCTGTGGTGAGTTCATAGACGTCTGTGTTGTCATAATGTTTGTAGATTCTGTAATCTAACAGCTAATGTTTCCTAATTGTCCCACAGACATTTGCTGACCGCACGCTGGGAGTGATGAGTTGGACCATCCCCATTGCGGTTGCTTTATCATGTTACGGAGGTCTTAATGCTTCCATCATTGCTGCGTCTAGGTCAGTCTAAAGCTTGATTTCTACATGCCATCATGAAGAATATAACTTATGTCATTTCTATTCGGTCTAAAGAGACCGATTGTGTTGGTATTATCTGTTTTTGAAAATGGTCCTGAACTATTGCACCGGCTTTATAGTTTTATTATTCCACTTGAACCTCTGTTTTGTTCCTCAAGTTTATTCTTAATGACTGGTGTTAACCTCCAGGAGGAGGACCAAAGCTTAGTTCAACTCCTGTGGTTTTTATAGGGAGCTACTCAATTGCTCACACCATCTGGATCTGCTTTCTGGTAATGACTGTGTGGGGTGCCTGCCACTATTCCATATGTAAGATAATGGGATCTGAGGAGTGTTGAGAAAGTCTGGGGAGTGTTGAGAATCTATGCAGTGCTGATGGGAACTTTAGATGCTTTGAAGAACCCATTTTCCTGTCTTTCTTTATAGCACTTGTTTGTGCATATTTCATGTATGATATGTTAGCATGAAATCTTCAAATACAATTGGATTTGCTTTTAGGTCATTAATGTGCGAGCATATGAGTATGACGTAAATTTTTTAAAATCTTTTTTGGTTTTATGCATTTGGTTTGCATAATCGGTTTGATTTCCCAGCACTTTGATTTAGTGCAGTGCTAATTTAGTATACATTTTTAGTGCTTTTGTGGTGTGTTTTTGCCCCCCCCCCCCCCTTTTTTTATATAAATATACATCATATTTTAAGTTAATTGAAATTTAAAATAAGAAATGTTGCCTGTGGCAACTAGCTGAAATAATAAAGTTTGTATTTTATTTTATTATTATTTTATTTTATAGTTTAAGTGAACTATAATAACCCTTTTGGGTGCATTTGAGTGACATTTGAATAAAGCACGTCTCGTGCTGCCTCAGGTTGTTCTTCGTGGGAGCTCGAGAAGGTCAACTTCCAGATGCTTTGTCCATGATTCACGTGCAGAGATTCACACCAGTTCCTGCCCTGCTATTTAATGCAAGTACATTTCAGTTACACTTTTTTATTGCATAATGCATCTTAACATTTCTCTTTTTTTTCAGAGTAACTTTTTCTGTGACCCTTTTGTCCTCCTATTTTTTTTTTAAGAATTTAAAATGTATATATTTAATGTATAAGTTTTGAATCGTTCTATTATATACTACATTTAGTTCTTTAAATATAAGTGTAATTGTAGCATCTCACAGTCTGGGATATTTGAGGTTTTCTGTCTCCATCTAGTGGATCAAGTAACCAAGGTTGTGCTTTCTGTCTGCAGTGTGCCATGGCTCTGATCTACCTTGCAGTGGAGGATGTTTTCCAGCTGATTAACTATTACAGCTTCAGTTACTGGTTTTTCGTTGGCCTATCCATCGCCGGGCAGATCTACCTTCGCTGGAAGGAGCCAGACAGGCCCCGACCTCTGAAGGTGAGGCAACTTTATAACTGAACAACAACATGAAGAAGTGTGTGATCTGTCACTGTGCACACATAAATCCATTACAAACGGATATATCCTACTATTATATACACTATATATTCAAGAGCTTGGGATTATTGTTTTTTTTTTTGGTCACAGACACAGACATTGTAATGTTACAAATAAATGCTGTTCTTTGGAACTAACGTAAGAATTACGGCTTCCACAAAAATATACTATTGATAATATACTATTACTATTGATGTATATTGATATTAATAAATGTTTCTTGAGCACCACATCAGAAGACTGAAGACTTGAGGAATGATGCTGAAAATTCAGCTTTGCCATCACAGGAATAAATTACATTTTAAATTATATTTTTAAAATAAATGCAGCCTTGGTGAGCAATAAAAGACTTCTTTCAAAAACATTTTAAAATCTTAAAAATCACATCATTAAAAATGTCCCCAATCTTTTGAATGTTAGTGTAAATGACAGGTTAGGTAGGACTGGTTCAGAAACTTAAATGGAATAACTTGTTAAAAAGGGGAAGATAGAAATCAGGTGCAATTTAAAAAAAAAGTGACATTGAATGTGAAGTAAAATGTTGTTTTCCTCTCTTCTCTTTCATGTTTGCGTGTGATCAGTTGAGTCTGCTGTTTCCCATCATCTTCTGCATGTGTGTTGTGTTCCTGGTGGCTGTGCCACTTTATTCTGACACACTCAACTCACTCATTGGAATTGCTATTGCCCTCTCTGGAGTTCCCGTTTACTTCTTGGGCATCTATCTTCCAGAGTCTAAGCGCCCACCCATCATCACTAAACTACTACGTAAGTACCAGAGCCTTTAGCACTAAAACTTTCATTTGTCGTTTACTTGCATGGGTTTAGAGCCAGAATGATAGTGTCAGTGATTTTATTTAAAGTTGGCATGAAACGGAGATTATTATTGCAATAATCTTTTCTTCCCTATTGTGATGTATATTCGTGTGAAACGGCTTGCTGCGACAGGTTGTCCCGCCCTCGTGCTAAAAAACACATCATCAGAAAAAGAGATGTTGTAAGAGGGAGGGGAAGTTATTTTGATTAAATAATTGAAGGGCACAGAAATAAAATAAAATAATGATGTCCATGGATAAATCATTTATAATAAATATACAAATATTATTGATTTGTCCATTTGAATTTCATGGGGACTTTAACATGTGTCTCCCTTACACAGGTGCCATCACCCGTTTCACCCAGTTCACATGCTTTTGTGTGCTCACCGAGATGGACACGGTTGATTAAAACACTAGCACCCCTCTGACCCACAAACCCACTGGTTCAGGAAGAGGGAACCAATATCTGGACATAAGGGAAAAAGATCTTCCACACTTTTTTAAAGACACAGATGCACTCCTAATTTCACTGCGTTTGGATACTTCTTTTTCTTTATTGTAAGGTGTCTGTTAAGGTCACGGTGCACTACGGGGATCAGGAATACGACCTTATGAACCATATGGCAAGAAAAAGAAGGCCGTTTTAAAGGTTTATAATGGAACCAGCGCACTCATGTTGCAAACACCATCTGCATTCCTCTCAGAGAAATGAGGACGTGAACACGATGCAGTGGTTTGTGTATGTATGTCATGGCCAAGAATTCGATTATTTATGTGTTTATGTAACACTTTTTTTCTCCCCTATTTTTTAACTAACATGCTTTTATTTTAGAATATAGTCTTTACAACTTGTCAATTAATTTATACACCTTTTTAAGCAAAAGAGATTTTATTTTCATCTTCCTCTTCATGATTTACTTTTGCACAAATGTGTCAGTTCTTTATAATATTTGGAGTGTTTTCAGTGTTGGCCAGAGGTCAGTCCTGTATAATTGCCCACGTGCCTTAACTGGTTTTTAGGGGGAAAGGTGATTGTACACAGTTGAACGTTCAAATCTGCTGCTATACATGTAATGAAGCATCACATGTTCACTTGTGGAAGAGGCTAGGTAAGAATAAAGATGAAGAGTACATCAGATGTGCTGGAAACATTTGTCAACTCGATCTAGGAATGTTTCAAGTTTGGATCTTTATTATCTGTATTGTCAAATTGTTAACTTCAAACGGCATTCCAAATTTAAAATAAAAAAGGGAAGTGAATCCATCTTCTCCATTTACAATACGAAGTGTCATGAAGACTTGAAGCATTCGGTTTCTGTACAATCAGCTTTTATTGTCCATCAGCCAAACAATACTTTTTTTACTGGTGAAAATCCCAGTCAACTCAGGCTGCTAGAAGTGATTTAAGCAGGTTATTCTGATATGTGTTTACCTTGTAGCATGAAACACACTGAACAGTTTTCAAACTATTTTTATTTGCCTTAAATGTACAAGTGTTCAAATCTATTAATTTATTTCAAAGAATATCAATAGAACTTTTCTACCACATATGAACTGTTTGAATAAAATAAATGATTCATGAGATTTTCAGTTTAATTCTGAAGTCTTTATTTTTTTTTATACACATCTACATATTTACAGGTATTTTGTTTTTCACCCCTTTGGAGACGGGGAAAACGTACAAACACTACACACATAACTGACAACACAAAGCACCCCACACTTACACAAACTCAAAATAATCACCATTTTCTCCCCATACTATCTTCACATCAAACAATCGCAAAATATTGCAAATAGTAAATCACTCATCTCACTAACGCGCAAGTCAAAGCAACCCACACAAGTACACACACATGGGCTACCACATACATTCACTTTTGACAAAAGAACATACAGCTTCACTCAACACACGTCAGTAAAAATGGCCTCTCTCATGCTTGTTACAACACACGTAGGCTCTCAGTCGGAATCGTTATACTCTCGTTCTTCCTCGTCATCACCCTCCTCTTTGTCTTTCTCCAACTCCTGCATCACGTCCTGCCGGTAGCATTCCCAGCCCCTTCTGCTGTACGAGTGCTCTTCACTCCAGAAACCTGGACCGAAAAATACATTCAATATATTATATTATATGCCATTTGATTAAGCACTTGAAGACTTTTTATTTTTTATATCCTCAAGTCATAATATCCAGGGCTAGATGAGCATTTTAAAAAAGATTCAGAAATAAAGCAAATATAAATGCTAAGGTGTATGACCTCCATATCGCTCCTCTGCATCACTATCACCCTCACTGCTCTCATCTGGGTAGTCATTTCTCCAGTTGGCTTCAGCGTTCTCATCATCTTCATCTTCATACACCTCTTCCTCCCAGGCCACTTCATCAGGGACCTGTGCATTTAGAGAGAAAAGAGACAAATGAGTTTGTGCACAGATAAAATACATCTTCTACTAACCAGGGTTATTTTTAAATAAAACAAATTAAAGCTAAATAGTAATATATATTTTTTTAAACAAACAAGACCAAAAAGTTGAAGCTAAAATGTAATGTATAAATATAAATGTTAATTTAAAATATGACAAAACAAATCTAATATACAGATAATACTAAAGAAACAGCAACTAACCAGCTCTCCCTCTTGTGTGTAGGGTCTGACAGACAGAATGTCTTGGATCCAGCCTGGTGTGGCTGTCTCTTGGTAGTACAAGTCGTACACGTAATCGTCCTCTTTCTCTCGATGTTCAATCCCGAGTCCATCTCCCGACACACTCAGCTTCTCACGAATCATCTTCACAGAGTTACACAGGATTGTCTCTGGGTCAGACACAACAGTCTGAGGGAAAAGAAAGTCATTTTTTAGCCATTTTGTTAAGAGGATAAAAAGTCATAAGCTTCTGCTTAATTACTTTTGTAGGCCGGTTTTAATTAACAAGTTAAAATAAATGGATGATAAAAGAAAACGCAGCCAAAACGTACATTCAATGAGGTTTAAGAAGTATTTAATGGGTTAGTTCACCCCAAATTTTTAATTCTGCCATGAATTCCTCATATAAAATAAAAGCCTAAATTAAATCTGTTCATCATAAAAAGTGATCATGTCTCTTCAGAAATGTTAGACTAATCCGCCCAATTCATATGGATTCGTTTTACAAATCTCTTTATAAACGTTTTAAAGGAAGTGCATAGGATGTACAGAAGATGAGTACAGAACTGGCTCAGATTTCATTAATAATACCTTAATTTGTGTTCCAAAGATGAACGAAAATAATACAGGTTTGGAACAACACAAGGGTGAGTAAATAATGACAGAACTTTAATTTTTGGGTGAACTAACAATTTGAGTTGGATATTGCATGAAGTTGGCAGAGAAAATGCACAGACTAAGGCTGGATACTAGTAGTATGTTATTAATATTATTATTAATATAAGATTAGTAATAAATAATAACAACAACCTTTAACATTTTTATGATTTTACTATTTTTTAAATGTATTATATCATAAGTAGGTGTGTTCAAACTTCTAATATGAATAAGAATAATATATTAAGAAGAATGAGGGCTTCTTAAAGTACACTTGTTTGTAATTTTTTTTCTATTGACAGAAACTGATGAATAAAATGTTTTGTCTTTACCTTGCCAGGCACCTTGACATCCTCATCCTCATGCTCAATATCAAACACTTGCACGTCTCCTAAAGACATGCTGTCACGGTTCTCTGTTTGGCTGTCATTGTTCTCCTCTTCTCCACTTGCAGGTGTAGGCTCTGTTGGCAGTCCGGCCCGGTGGCTGGACAGGATCCGGTACCGTTCCTCTCGCCTGGTGCTCCATTTGACACTGCGAAGATCTCCGATGATCCTCTGAGTGCTTCCTTGTGATGGCCGCAAGGCATGATGGGCCAGACGTGGCCGTGCCAGAGCCTCACGGACATGTGGCTGTACCGGAGCATCCTATATAAAAAAAAATTATATTTATATATTAGACTGCAATAGCCATAGATATTAAAACAGACAAGAATTATGATTATATAGATGTAACCACAGCAATTTCATAATTATCTACCAATCCACCATTGGACCTATCAATCCATCCATGGTCTACAATGGGTAACATCAAGTATAAACTTGTAATTTAACTCTTTCATACACTGTTGCATAATTTTTAAAAGCATTTTTCATATTAACCCATAAGAACCCACAGTGACACGGGTGTCACAAACACTGGTGATTATCTGGAAAGGTCTTTTTAAAGCAATATCCCTACATTTTTACTCAGGAAGTCCCTAAGTGACATATAAGGAACAATTTTTTTTGCCATGGCAACATTTCCAAAATGGTGGCCTGTCTGGTTAGCACATGTTGCAGTGTGAGCAATTTTTGAATACACTTGTTTTTGTTACTAAAGGTATGTTTCAACCCATGCAACAATTCTAACATTTTAATAACTTATCATAGATTACACTTAACCTGATTTTAATACATTTCTTAAACAAATTGATATAAAACAAGTTACGAAAATATTGTGGTGACATATGTCACATTGGGCTGTTAACCTTACAACAGTTGGTGGAATTTTGATGTTATGTATTTGTCATATTAAGAAAAATATTAATGAGCTGCTCAATTAATTTAGCAGAATCAATCATTTTCTTAGTGTTATATATTTTCTCTAGGTTTATAAAATCTGGGACTCTAACACTAAAAATGTTAACAGCACTGTTTAATATAATTGAAATATTGATCTGCGCATGATCTGCACCAAATGCCAGGAAATCATGCATACTTAGGAAAATGACAAAATGACATACCATGGTGGCTGACAAAATGTTACGCAACTGTTTTCAGACTCTACTAGCAGGTCTACATTTCACTGACAACAATGATTCTTTAAATCAGCAAGCAGGGGATAAGTGTTGGAAGATCCATCTATGGCTTGATATGTTTTGTTAATAATTTTTTAATAATATGCATAATTTTGATAAATGTTGTGGAAAAGAAAAGAAACAGAAAAAAAACTGCTATTCAGCAAAACAATTATTAAATTTTTTTTTTTTAAACTGAGAAATAAATGCCCAATGTGACATATGTAACATAAAAAAATTATCATAAACGACCAATGTCACATATGTGTAACATTACAGATCTTTCACAAGGAGGGGTTGTATTTCAAAAACAACTGCAGAAACATGTTACAGGTGGTCCATTAAGCCTGTTTTATATGCCCCATAATTTTCCTATAAGGATAAATTGGTCCGGGTTCTTATGGGTTAAGGAAATAGAAATTATGCTGTACAAACACATTCAGGAGAACGTTAAAGAGCATCTGCACAAACCTCAAATGTAACAAACAAGGTAAAAAAAACACAAATGACGAAAAAGATTTTTGACAAGCGCACTGACTTGGTCGTTATGTCATCAATGACCACCGAAAACAATACTATCTCACAGAACACTAGAGTTCGTTTCTTCGGACGGCAAGGCAGTTGCCGTTCATTCATTACCTGTGACACCACGGTGGCTACTAGTTTGAACACGGAGTTCTCAATCTTAGGCTCCTGTGGTTCTGGTTCACTTTCATCGCTGGGTTGAGTCGCCGTGGCCTCCGGACGGATCCGCTTACAGGCCAGGAGCAGCGCGTCCGCTGGATCAGTACCTCTCTTCCTCTTCACCCGCAGAATGGTCGTGCTCGGGTCCATTTCGGTAAAGACACGTCTGTTGTGTCGCCACAGAGAGATTTCAGATGGCAGACAAACAAATACACGAGCCAGCCAGTGACAACAACAATCTGCGCTGTAGCCTTTCTTTCTTCCTTTTCACTCGTTTTTCTCCTTTGGCGCTTTTCTCTTTAATGGCCATCAAATTGAGGAACAGTAGCGCCACGCCGCGGCGTGGAGTTTCTTAAATGTAAATCCCCATATTGTTGCACAAACCGCCTGCAGAGGTCGCTGTTTAATTGGGTTTAATTAAAGGTTGACGAAAAGCGTCCGCTTGAAATCTTTGGATCGGCTACTGTTTTTGTTTATTATGGACCATGGATTTTTTTTAAAACAACAACTTAACATATTCTCCTCTGGTATTTTTCAATTAGGACTTTAGGACCCTTAGGAACATGCTTTAATTAAACACTTGTAATACACGTTTAAATTATATTATAATTGCATTATAATATAGTAATAACATTTTTTCCCCCTCATAATGAAGTCTCTAATACTGGCAGAGTAAAATTACATACATTTTAAGGTTTTTGATATACACGATACACATTATATTTGTTTGTGTGTGTGGAGGTTTGTGCCACTTTTTCCCAAAAGTAAAAAAAAAAATGTAAACATATTTATAACCTACTAAAATTCACTTGGCTGATCAAGGACATTACCAGATCTTTATTAAAAGACTTAGCTACTGTAATGTTTTATACTTTGATGAAACATAGCTTAAAGAAGTAATCAACCATGTAATTGTGTAGTTTTAAAGGTAGACAACACATATGTTAACACTTTAAATTAGCATACAGTGTAATATGCGATATTTAGCCTAATGTTACGTTTATAAAAATATTCTATTCCACCTTTTCTTTGTCCTATTTTATTCTGTGAAATTAAATTTGATTCATTCCGAGTGGGCTCTTGGAGATCAATAAAAGAAACACTTAGGTGTGAATGCGCCCACACCCCCATCCCCCGACACAGAATCATGGAGAGAGACAGAAAAGGCCCTTTTTCCCCGCACACACACACACACACACACACACACACACACGGGCGCGCGCGCTCACTCTCTTGCACACATCTTCTGTTGAAGCGCTCACAAGCGCGAAGCCACTGACGAAGTGCGGATGAAAATGAGTGGGACACTCTTGTTTGAGTAAACGCGTGCTTTTGAGTTCGACTCTAAACTCTGAACTGATCACCATGGGAGCTATTTGGACTGCACGGCTCCTCTGTTTGTTTTTGCTCTTGTTAAATACTCGCCAAAGCGCCGCACTTCCTCACAGCACTGGTAAGAGTCTTCACTTTGTTACACGCGATGCTGTACACACGCAACTTGTTTACCTCCCCTTGTTTTGATACCCCGTTTCTTTACTTTTACTTCAGCATTAAAACACATATTTTAGAACGTGTTAATCACTCAAAAAAATATTCTAGCTATTTGCTCAGTTTATTCAGTAAAATAAGCTGAAACAACACAAATCCTTAGTTTTTTACTTAATTGCCATTTGCACTCAATGTTATTATGTAAAATGAAATGAAATGTGTAAAATGTTAGTTAACCTAAACCATTACATGAATCATTTCTGTTGCGCTGACTGAACTGGGCAGTGGATTTATAGTTCCCGGCATGCTTTACATAGGGATAGATAAGTAAATGAGTAAATGTTGAAATTGAGTGCTGTTTAATGTGTTTTTTTTTTTTTGTAAAGGGAAAGACCTATTAAAGTGTGGTGTTCAGTTATATTTAACATTTAAAAGTTTAACATTTAAACTTTATGTTATGTCAATTTTAGGTTACCATTGTTGTGAAGTGTAGACCTTGTGGTAGGCTGTGGGTGGCTAAGAGAATGAAGTCTGTTTGGAAGATTTCGTTTTTACTTGCGTGTTACAAAAGTTACACTTCACTTAGCATGTGATTGTGAACAAGTTTTGTGATGGTTAGTAGTTATATAAATACAGATAATAAATTAGTTAGATTCAGTTCCTGCAGTCTATATATGGTCATCAGTTCATCCCTCCCAAACAATCTTGGATTTTATATATGTGTGTATGGCAGCTACTCACAACCTAAGCACAAGCTCAGCTCTTTACCACAATGGTAACCAAAAAAAATTCTATATTAGGCATGGCAAAACTTTATCTATTTGGAATGGATTTTTTTAGTAGTCTTGACTAAATTAATTTAAGTTCATACAACAAGATTACAACAAATCATTTCAAACAAATTAGATTTTGTTGGAACAATGTAATTCAATTTCGTGGAAAAAGTTTTTTCAACAGTTCAAAGTAAGTCTCATATGTTACATTTGTGATACACAGATTCAGATCAATGTGCAGAGGGAAGCGATGCCTGTCACATTGATGCTATTTGTCAAAATACCCCAACTTCATACAAGTGCACTTGTAAAACAGGCTTTAAAGGGGACGGGAAACACTGTGAAGGTAACAGCTCCCTTTCACTTCAGTTAAACAGACAGTAGACTAGACTTGTATTCTGGAAAACCATGTTCTTATGCAAACACTGTACACACAGTATGCAACTGAGTATTTAAATAGTTTGTGTTTTGGATTAATGATTATTATTATTTTATTACACATTGCGAATTGAGTTGTATTTTAATTTAAAGGAGGACGTTCTTGTTTACTTTCTTTCGAATGGCTTTTTGACATGTTAAAAGTTGTGTCGGAAGGGCAATGCCCCCAAAATTGCAAACACTGGTCAGCCTTGATTTCTGTTCCATTTCCTAGACATTGATGAATGTGATCTGGAATACAATGGTGGCTGTGTACACGAATGTAACAACATACCCGGCAATTACCGCTGTACTTGCCTTGATGGGTTTCATTTGGCACATGATGGACACAACTGTCTCGGTAAGTAGAAATCCACGAAGAAATCCCATATAAATGTGTGAGGGGTAAAGGTTAATGATCGCATGGGATGAGTTATTCTCACTACATACTACAAGTGTTTTGGAACAGAATTCCCTCTTTTGCACTGACAGTATATTTGTACTGTAGGGCTACTTGTAATGTCCACATAACCCAGTCTGAACCAATGACTTGTGGTACGTGGAAATGTGGTGTTTTGTGATGCTTTAACATACTCTGTCTCTAGATGTGGATGAATGTGTCTTCAACAATGGTGGCTGTCAGCATGTATGTGTCAACACCATGGGAAGCTATGAGTGCCGCTGCAAGGAAGGCTTTTTCCTGAGTGACAATCAACACACATGCATCCATCGCTCTGTGGGTGAGCCGCTGCCTTTAACAAACCTTTAATGGCTCAGTCTTCCATGTTCACCGTCATAGAACAGTCAATGTATCAGTGTATTCATCGGGTTTCTCTATGTGTGATGTGAAGACGATTCATAAATGGTCATGTGAAAATCCTAGTCTTGATGGACATTTCTTTCGGGTTTGTCACGAACTTGGATGTCAAAAGTGCGTCAGGAGACGCTTGTTTTGTTTAGTGGAGTGTGTATTTGCAGAGGTGTCAGGGGTAAGTGCAAAGGAAAGCCAACCTAATTTCTAAATGTTCTCACATAAGATCATGATTGACAGCACAATGGCGAATGACAGCTTTTAAGTTGGGTTCCCTCTCCGGGGCATTATCTATAGCGGTTCAGTTCCAAAGGGCCCATGCTGTGGGAAAGGGAGCCCCATGTTCAGAGGAACAAAACAAGTTAATAACTGCAACACTCAGGGCTTTGTGGCCTGTGTCATAGATGAGAATAAAAAACCTTTTTATGTGTCTGTAGCTTCTCAGCTGCGAGTATTGTTTCCCCCTCAGTAAATTGAGCTAAGGTTTGCAAGGCTTTCCACCCCATTTGCTTTCTCTGGGTAAACTTGCTAAATCCTATCAGCACATCCACTGAGCTGCAGAGTGAATGGGAGCAAACCGGCCCTCTACACTGACCCATAGACCCGCTATTGATGTCAGGTCAGGTTGCGTGGCATTAACTGCCGTTGAATTTGAAAAGAGTTGGAACAACAGGTACTCCAAGTGTTTGGAGTAATGTAAATGATGAGTAATGTAAAGATAACTAATGTACTGTAGCTATTCATTTTATTAGGGATGTTAAGTTCGTTACTTAACCAATAAACTGATCAAGGAAAACCACAGAGCCGCACATGGTTAATTGACCTTACATTTTATATTATACTCCTTTGATTTTATATTTATTTATTCAGTCCACCTATGGTTTCAGTTGGTTTTGCATTTGGCAAAATGTAATTATTTTATTAAAGTTAATTATTTTTTTATTTATTCAATCTGCCTATGGTTTCAGTTGGTTTTGCATTTGGCAAAATTGAATTATTTTATTAAAGTTAATTATTTTTTTATTTATTCAATCTGCCTATGGTTTCAGTTGGTTTTGCATTTGGCAAAATTGAATTATTTTATTAAAGTTAATTATTTTTTTTAATATTTATTCAATCTGCCTATGGTTTCAGCTGGTTTTGCATTTGGCAAAATGTAATTATTTTATTAAAGTTTAATTATTTTTTTTTAATTATTTATTCAATCTGCCTATGGTTTCAGTTGGTTTTGCATTTGGCAAAATGTAATTATTTTATTAAAGTTTAATTATTTTTTATTATTTATTCAATCTGCCTATGGTTTCAGTTGGTTTTACATTGGGCAAAATTTAATTATTTTATTCAAGTTTAATAATTTTTAATATTTATTCAATCTGCCTATGGTTTCAGTTGGGTTTGCAGTTGGCAAAATGTAATTTTATTAAAGTTTAATTATTTTGTATTATTTATTCAATCTACCTATTGTTTCAGTTGGTTTTGCATTTGGCAAAATTGAATTATTTTATTCAAGTTTAATCATTTTTAATATTTATTCAATCTGCCTATGGTTTCAGTTGGGTTTGCAGTTGGCAAAATGTAATTTTATTAAAGTTTAATTATTTTTTATTATTTATTCAATCTGCCTATGGTTTCAGTTGGTTATGCATTTGGCAAAATTTTATTGTATTAAAGTTTAATTATTTTTATTATTTATTCAATCTGCCTATGGTTTCAGTTGGTTTTGCATTTGTCAAAATGTAATTATTTTATTAAAGTTTAATTATTTTTTTAATTATTTATTCAATCCACCTATGGTTTCAGTTGGTTTTGCATTTGGCAAAATATAATTATTTTATTAAAGTTTAATTATTTTTTATTATTTATTCAATCTGCCTAAGGTTTAAGTTGGTTTTGAATTTGGCAAAATGTAATCATTTTATTATGTATTATGTTGGTGTCATTAAAGTAAATAGAGCAGAGATTTGATGTCAAAGGGATAGTTTACACAAAATTAAAATATTATATATTATTTACTCACCGTCATGTCATTCCAAACCTCTATGACTTTCTTTCTTTCATAAAAGAAGATATTTTGAGAAATGTTTTTTGTCCATAAAATGGAAGTCAATGGTTGCCAAAACTGTTTGGTTACCAATGTTCTTCAAAATATCTTCTTTTGTGTTCCGCAGAAGAGAGAAAGTCATACAGGTTTGGAACGACATGAGGGTGAGTAAATGATGACAGAATTTTATCTTGGGGTAGAAGCAATATTTCATTAAATACAGACTAAAGATGGAGTCAAAATTATTTTCTGTGGTAATTGACAGAACGCCACAGAGCTTAATTTGAATTCATCCCAGAATGTTTCTCTGAAATATCAATATTTATGTAATACCAAAAATAAGTGTTGCAGGCTCTTTGACTGTATCTCTTCTTCACAGAAGGCATGAGCTGCATGAATAAAGAACACGGCTGTGCTCACATCTGTAAGGAAACACCCAAAGGTGGTGTCGCCTGCGAGTGCCGGCCGGGCTTTGAACTGGCGAAGAACCAGCGAGGCTGCATCCGTATGTGTGAATCACATTTCTGACCCACCGTTAAGCTGAGAAATACTTACTGGAGCCGTTGATGTGACTCTGTTTGTGTTCCGTTGCATAGTGACCTGTAACCATGGCAACGGGGGCTGCCAGCACATCTGTGAGGACACGGAGCAGGGGCCCATCTGCAGGTGTCACGTCAGGTACACGCTGCACGCAGATGGCAGAACCTGTGTAGGTAAGGCTGCTTTACTTGCTTTTGTCCCGACCCACTTCTCCAGCTAGTGTTTACGATGATCTCTTGGCAAGTATTTTAAGCTGATCCATATTTTATCCACTTATGCGCAAAGGTGGTGATAGAGATCTCTCATTCAGACACAAACACACGCTTTATCTGATAATGAGGAAGTACACCTGGAGCCTGCGGGCTGTGTGTGGGGGGTCTACAGTTATCGTTGTCTCTCTCTCCATTTTGTCGGCCTTGTCCTTCTTGATTGTCCCAAAGCATAGAACATGACTATCTGTATTATCTGCAAACACCACAATGGTTATGACAGAGTCAAGAAGTCATGGAGGTTTCTTTGCCTGGGATTGTTTGCTGTTATAGATGTTTTTGGTTTATGAAAAGGTGTGCTTATCAGTGTGGTTGCTATTTAGGTTAGATTGCACTGGATGATTGTGTGATGCCAGAGTGGAAAACATAACTGCGAATGTGATAAATATAAGTTAAATAAATAAATATATGCATACTGTAAAAATGTTTGAAGAATTGTTTGTGATGTTCCTCATCTGAGTCACTTTGAATGAATAGATATAAAATATAGGGCCCTATCTTGCACCCAGCACAATTGACTTTGTACACCGACGCATGTGTCATTCCTATTTTGCACCCGCGCAAAGCGCGCTTTTCCCTCCACAGAAGCACGTCGCTAAACTAGTGAATGAACTTGCGCTCCCTGGGCGGTTCAGCGCAAAAAAGGAGGCGTGTTCCGGCGCAAACAATCCCTGGTGCTATTTTGCTCTTCCATTAAACAATTGCGCCACTGACCAGAAAAAACCTAGTCTAAAGTCAGTGGCGCGTTGAGCGTTGTTCAATATGCTATTTTAAGGGCGCATGCTTGACCATAATGTATAGCGTGGCCAACGCGCATACACTTTGCTCATGTAACCTACACAGATGCAACAGTTATTTTTGCAAATCATAAATTGTTACACTAAAAAAATATTAACACATGAGATGACGGAAATCATTGTGGTGTGCCACGAAGATGTGAAAAAATAGGCATAAATCTAGTGATTCAGGCTAATTGTAATAATTAAGGATAAGACCTGTTTGCCCAATAGTGGCAAGACATATATGTATATAAGGACATCTGACAAATTGGTTTGTCCGTCAAGAACCAGGAAAAAAAATCGACTAAAAAACTGAAAGACTGAAAAAAAAAAGACTGTGAAATCACCTTTACCACAATGTACAACATTACAACTTCAGTTCTCTGTCTTTCACTGCTCTTACAAGAACATCAGTCTCCTCGGCTGTGAACCGCTCCTGGCGTGCGCCTGGTAAATACGCCATAATAATAGCAATCCATAATGGAACTTGCGCACCTGCTTTTAAAGGGAATGTTGGATGACGCTCTGATTGGTTTATTCACGTTACGCCCAAACCACACCTATGAATAATGAAGCTACTTCAGACCAACCCATTTTAGATTTGCGCCGGGCGCAAGAGCCATTTATCCCGCCGGGAAAATAGCAACAGCGCCGAGACCCGCCCACAAAGTTACTTGCGCTTCGCGCTTTGACACTTGCGTTTCAGATCGTTAAAATAGGGCCCATAGTGTCTATATACAGTATTTTTACTTTAAGGTCAGTTCTTAGAGGCAATTTATTGGCTGATTTTGTATTTTATTTATATGGTATTGTTTATAAAATGATTTATGCCCTTATGTGTAGAATATTGTATTATGATTTTGTTGAAGTCCTACATCATAAATAGAGAAACGTCTCGGTTACGTATGTAACCCTCGTTCCCTGTAACCCTGTCGGAACTGACCGACGAATTGGGATCTGTTTACAAAGACCAATCTACTTCGAGTGTATAAAAACGAGCCAATAAACATTGGCATGCGGTTCATGCATTCCACGCACCACCCCGCGTGGTGGGTATAAATACGGAAGTGGAAGTGCCGCATACCGTTTTCAACTGAGGAGCCGAGATAAGGGGCTCGGGCCTTCAGCTGAAGCACAGCACCTGGCGACGGGACGTACGTCTCCGTTCCCTCCTTCAGGGAACGAGGGTTACATATGTAACTGAGACGTTCCCTTTCAGTCGGTCACGTTCGATGTACGTCGGAACTGACCGATGAATTGGGATCCCTACCAACACGCCAGGGATGCTGGCCCTTCCAGCGCCCTGCCTGAGCTCGCTGGACCACTCCTATGTTGGAGTGGGAGTCAGGACACCCGGCAGGGAAGGACAGTCAAAGCTGTTCCTGCAAGACCCACTCAGCGTGACTATTGGATAATGCTGGGAAAGCGTGCCCGTCTCGGGAGATGGTACGCTGCGGGGCCACGTCCTTCAAAGGAAGGAGAGGTGGAATACACATAAGGCCTAACTTAACAGGGTAGTGCAACAAATGGCAGTCTCTGGGGTGGACCCAACCTGGTCCCAGGGGGGGAAGAACACGCCCAGAGACGACAGAGCGAACTCTGTCAAGGGAAAGACACGGGGCTAGCCGAGTAGGGTAGCTGGTACCATGGAGAATACACACATGGGGTAGCCGTAAAGGGGCCGCAACATATGGAACCCAGCCTACACACACGTTCCACAAGCATACGGGTGCAGGCCTGGCGTCAGGCGGCTGCAACATCTGACACCGAAGGGGTGACAGAGGAACTCACAGGGTTAGCCGTTTCCGGGGAACTCAACTGGAGCGGAATAGACGCATGTATCCGGCAGCGAGGCGCCTTGAGCCAGTGCCCAGGAGGAAGCAACACTCCTTGTTGAGTGTGCTCACAACCCGAACGGGCAAGGCATGTCTTGGGACTGGTAAGCCAAGACGATGGCATCCACTATCCAGTGGGTCAACCTCTGCTGTGAGGTTCTGAAGCTCCGTGTCCGGTCAACGTAAGCGCGAAGAGCGCGGACAGGACATAACAAAGCTAGGGCTGGGTCTGCCTCCTCCGAAGGCAGCGCTTGCAGGTTCACCACCTGGTCCCGAGAGGGAGTGGTAGGAACCTTGGGCACGTATCCAGGCCGGGGTCTCAGGACAACGTGAGAATTGGCCGGCCCGAATTCTAGGCATGATTCGTCGACCGAGAGTGCGTGCAGGTCCGCTACCCTCTTGATTGAGGCCAATGCCGTCAGGAGAACTGTCTTCATGGATAGGATTTTTTGCTCAACAGACTACAAAGGCTCAAATGGAGGACCCTGGAGTGCTCTGAGCACCAGGGCTAAGTCCCAAGAGGGTACCGAGGTAGAACGAGGAGGATTCAGTCTCCTCGCACCTCTAAGGAACCTGACGATTAAGTCGTGCTTACCTAAGGATTTACCGTCTACTGCATCGTGATACGCCACTATTGCTGCGACGTACACTTTGAGGGTGGAGGGAGACAGCCTTCGCTCCAACCCATCCTGCAGGAAGGAAAGCACAATGTTAATCGGACACTTTCGGGGGTCTTCCCGGCGGGAAGAACACCAGTCAACGAACAGGTTCCAGTAGAGGCGCCTCGTAGAGGGGGCTCTAGCTGAAGCGATGGTGTCTACCACAGCTTGTGGCAGGCCACCTAGAACCTCTGCATCCCGTCCAGGGACCAGACATGGAGATTCCAGAGGTCTGGACGCGGGTGCCATAGAGTGCCCCGCCCCTGAGAAAGCAGGTCCTTCCTCAGGGGGATCGGCCAGGGAGGGGCTGTCGCGAGGAGTGTGAGTTCGGGGAACCAGGTCCGGTTTGGCCAGTAGGGCACAACTAACAAGACCTGCTCCTCGTCCTCCCTGATCTTGCACAGAGTCTGTGCAAGTAGGCTCACTGGGGAAAACGCATACTTGCGTAGGTCCCAGGGCCAGCTGTGCGCCAGTGCATCTGTGCCTAAGGTACCCCCGGTCAGGGAATAGTACCACTGGCAATGGGTCGACTCCGGAGAAGCGAACAGGTCTGCCTGTGCAACTCCGAAGTGGTCCCATATCAGCTGGACGCTCCGGGGGTGGAGTCGCCATTCGCCCGTAGGTGTCGGCTGACGAGAGAACTCGTCGGCTGTCTGGTTCAGCGCACCTGGGATGTGTATGGCACGAAGTGACCTCACAAACTTCTGAATCCACAGGAGGAGATGGCGGGCGAGCTGGAGCATGCAACGGGAGCGTAGACCACCCTGACGGTTGATGTACACAACGGCCGCTGTGCTGTCCGAATGGACCAGTACGTGCTTGTCCCGGAGCGGTTTCTTGAACCGGGCCAGGGCAAGACGTACCGCCAGTAACTCTAGGCAATTGATATGCCAACGCAGTTGGGGCCCTGTCCACAGACCCGAAACTGCGTGCCCGTTGTACGTGGCCCCCCAGCCCGTTAATGAGACCTCCGTGACGACCACAGCATGCCTGGACACCTGTTCTAAGGACACGCCGGCCCGGAGAAACGAGGGGTCTGACCACGGGTTGATGGTTTGGCGACAGTAAGGAGTAACTAAGACCCGGTCCTGACCGCTCTGCCACACCCATCTCGGGACTCGGTCGTGCAACCAGCGTTGAAGCAGTCTCATATGAAGCAATCCGAGCGGCGTTACCACAGCTGCAGATGCCATATGCCCCAGGAGCCTCTGAAACAATTTCAGTGGGACCACTGTCCTGTCTTTGAACGTATTCAAGCAGTTCAACACTGACCGGACGCGCTCTGGAGTGAGGCGCGCAGTCCGGCTGACCGAATCCAGCTCCATACCGAGATAAGAGATCCTCTGCATGGGGCAGAGTTTTCTCTTTTCTCGGTTGACCCGAAGTCCCAAAAGGCTGAGGTGACTGAGCACCATGTCCCTGTGTTCGCACAACTGCTCTCGAGACTGGGTGAGTATAAGCCAGTTGTTGAGATAGTTGAGTAAGCGAACGCCGCATTCTCTGAGTGGAACAATGGCTGCCTCGATGACCTTCGTGAAGATGCGAGGCGACAGGGACAGCCCGAAGGGCAAGACTTTGTACTGATATGCCTTCCCCTCGAACGCAAAGCGTAGGAACGGTCTGTGTCGAGGAAGGAGACATGAAAGTATGCGTCCTTCAGGTCAATCGCTATGAACCAATCTCGGGGACAGATGCATTGGAAAATGCGTTTCTGCGTCAACATTTTGAACGGGAGCTTGTGCAGGGCCCGATTCAGAATGCGCAGGTCCAAGATTGGTCTTAACCCACCCCCTTTCTTGGGTACAATAAAGTAGGGGCTGTAGAACCCCGACCTCATATCGGCAGGAGGAACCGGCTCGATCGCGCCCTTCGCCAGCAGGACATCGATCTCGGACCGCAAGACATGGGCACCGCTGCTCCGCACGGAGGTGAAGAGGATGCTCTTGTACTTGGGAGGCCGGCGTGCGAATTGAATCGCATAGCCGAGTCTGATGGTACAGATGAGCCAGCGAGACGGCCTGGGGAGACCTAACCAGGATGTTGTTCACGGTACCAGTCTGGATGATGTTCTCCCCCCGGTCCTCCTCCGGGGGGAGGAGGGGTGTTGACACCACCTCCCCTGGAGCAGCTCCTCTTCTTCCTGGGCTCCCCGCATCAGGGCCGCTTGCCCTTGCGCTTGCCTGCCGACTTAGCAGGCCCTGACACAGGTTGGGCGGCACCCTTACGACCGATGCCCTGCTTCCCCGATTGAGGAGGCTGCTGCTTGGGTTTAGCAGGGGCGGAGGTGGCCGCATGGGGACGCCCTCGGCGACGAGCAGGCGGAGGTGCTGCGGCCGGCGACTGGGTGGAGGCAGCAGCGGGTCGCCGGGGCAGGATGTTTTTGATGGCCTCCGTCTGCTTCTGGGCCACCGAGAACTGCTGGGCGAAGTTCTCAATGGCGTCGCCGAAGAGGCCGGCCTGGCAGACAGGGGCATTGAGGAACCGCACCTTGGTGGTCTCACGCATATTCGCCAGGTTCAGCCACAGGTGGTGCTCCTGGACCACAAGAGTGGACATCGCCCGACCCAAGGTGCGTGCGGCAACTTTCGTCGCCCGGAGGGGTACTGGGGCGGGGCGCTGAGAACCAGCACGGCCCGTCCCGAGATACCAATCGTCCAGCCGCGAGGGTTCGGGACACGGTGGAGGGTTCCACTCGAGCCCAACACTCGCGCCAGCCCGGGAAAGCATAGCCGTGAGCTCTGGATCAGACTCGGGCAACACTACCACACCCGAAGGGGGCAACGCAGGCGAATCCTCATCTCCAGAGTCCATTCGCTCGTCCCCGATGCAGCTATCAACACCATATCCTCAGTCGGAGCCTTGAAAGTAACGGGTGGCCCCCCATGGGAAGGACCACCGCGCTCTTCCGGAAGCTCTACCGGTGCAGCGGAGGGGGGAGGGGCCAGAGGAGCCTGTGACCCGGCGGGAGTGCCCTCACTGTAACCCTCAGGTCTCCACCAAACGCATCAGCCAAAGTAGCAGCCCTCTGCTTTGCAGCGGAAGGACCACTAGATCGGGGGATGCACAATGGGACTCCATCCCTTTTGAGGTATTGGAGCCTAGACCTTAGAACTGCGAAGGTGAGAACATGAGTCACCCACGAAAGCCGCCTCAGCGTGCTGAACGCCCAAACACGAGAGACAGCGAACGTGCCCGTCAACTGGGGACAGATACCGACGGCATCCAGAAACACACGGTTTGAATGACATCTTGAAAAAGACGGAGGGTCAAACCATGTTGCTCTTTTAGTAAGAAGAAACCGCTCCGATCAGTGCCGAGGCACACAGGGGAAATGGCCACGGCTCACAGCGGTTCAAAGGTGCAAGCCCGCTGTGAGCACTCAAAGGAAAAACGCCCAGCAAGCTGTGATAACAGCTGTTGTTTTTCTTCACGCAACCACCGCTGCAAGGCACCGTAATGCCGACACTGGATACCGGAAGCAGGTAGGATTTCTTCTCTCTCTGACTCGTAGTAAACACTCTTCGTAGGAACATACATGCAGTAATGCTCGGCTCCGAAGTTGAAAGCGGTATGCGGCACTTCCACTTCCGTATTTATACCCACGACGTGGGGCAGTGCGTGGAATGCGTGAACCGCATGCCAATGTTTATTGGCTCGTTTTTATACACTCAAAGTAGATTAGTCTCTGAAAACAGATCCCAATTCGTCGGTCAGTTCCAACGTACGTCGAACGTGACCGACTGAAAGGGAACTATGCAGCTGCTACATTTAAAAAAAATTTAATCGTCTGTCTTTTTCAGAAAGGGATGAAACGGCCCCCACCACCCCTGATCACAATGCCACGTCCTTGGCCGAGGTGGACAAACGAGTCAAGCGTCGACTGCTCATGGGTAAGATTCTACCACCAACAATCCATGCATAATCAAATCAATTCAAAGTATATGGTTTCATCCAGAGACATAGGGTTAAATATGTCTGTGCTTTCAGAGAAAACCGAGAAGTATTGTGTTAACCTATAGTGCATATATTTAGAAGCATATATCCCGGCCTGGCTGAGCATTCCACAGTCTTTTAGGTAAACTGTGAAATGACTGGGGACCCACTCTTTACCACCTCTGATTTTTCTCTTGTAAAATATGTCCTGGTGATAGAGTGGTACATTTCACATGTTTTTCTCTCATTCAGAGCTAGAGACAGAGACCGTGGATGTTTATCGTACAGTGCTGAGTGTTGTATTTGTCTCTGCCAGCTCATATTTACACAGCGCACTGCAAATGGCCTCTCTGTCCTTGGCCTTCTACATGTGTGGAGTGTGACATAGTATATAGACTTTTTTGCACAGACTGTTTAAATATTAATTAACTGATTGATCTTGCAATGACAGATTTACGTCTCTGATCAATCTGAGGATTTCTCTCGCAGTTCGGCCCTTTCTAACTTGTTGCGTCTTTCTTTCATTTGCTCTTCAGAGACCTGTGCGGTGAATAACGGAGGCTGTGACAGCACCTGTAAGGACACATCCACAGGTGTTCGCTGCAGCTGCCCAGTGGGATTTACTCTCCAACCTGATGGCAAATCCTGCAAAGGTCCGAATCAACACTTTTCTCATGATATTCTTTTACACAAATATTTTAATTGCTTTTAGGCTGAATCTCACAACAGTTATTGATATTTTTTTTTAAAGAAATGAATAGGACGCATTAAATTGATCAAAAGTGTCAGTAAAGACATTTATAATCTTTCTTTTTCATATAAATTATGTTTTTTGAAGTTTCTATTCATCATAGAATCATGAAAATAAATCAAAGTTTCCACAAAAATATTAAGCATCACTGTTTTCATTGATTATAAGACGTTTCTTGAGCACCAAATCAACATATTACAGTGATTGAAGAAATATATAGACGATGAAAGGCAAAAGATCTGTTGTAAGCTTATATTGGTCAATGACATGACATATATTTTTTGTGTCCGAATTCATTATTTTTTTCTAAAACTTTTTTTTATAAATACATGTCACATATCAAATTGATCTACAATATTTCCTTTATAAGATTCTCTTTATATTTTTTTGAAATTCAGTTGACTTTTTGAGGTTTTTTTTGTTTCAAAGAACTAAAATGTCAGGGGTGCGACCAGCAAATTTACATTTAAAAGTATCAATTCCCACTGCAATTGCAAAATGAAGTAAGAAATATAAATGTAAACCATTATATGATGTATACAAATAATTAAAAAAAAAACATAAAACTCCTTATGGAAAATTGTGTTCTGAACACAGAAAAGTGTCCGTTTATATGAATTGGACTAAAAGGGCAATTCATTGAAAAGGGAAAGGGAATTTATGATGATATGCATTTTACAATAATTCATATGTATATTGTATATGTATATTATTTTAAATGAATATATGGTAGCACCACCTGACATTTTCTGGGTGGTAAAATCAGAAATCTTGTTTAATAATGAATTAATGCTGTCTTAAAAGCTGTAAAACCAATATGAATTAACACCATACATTTTTTTTCTTAAAAAATATATAATTTTTCTTATTTGTCATTAACCCATATTTATTTATGCATCCTGCTTATATTTATTTATGTAAATGTGTCATGACTACAAACATATTAGGTAGCACAACTGCTTTCACCATTGATAATAATAAGAAATGTTTCTTGAGCACCAAATCATGATGCTGAAGACTGGAGTAATTCAATAATGGAGGAAGACAATTCAGCTTTGCCTTGACTGGTGTAAATGACCTTTTAAAATAGATAAAATAGAATAGTTAAAATCTACATCTAATCTAATAGTTAAAATAATTTTTTTTGAGGGGTGATAATATCACAGATAATACTTTATAGACAGGTTACGTGAGATTCACCCTATAGCTGATCAGTCCATCTATGTTCTGCAGTGTGATTTGGTCCTTCTCTGTCTCTCAGACATTGATGAGTGTGAACTCCATAACGGCGGCTGTGACCAATACTGCAGGAACACCATTGGCAGCTTTGAATGTAGCTGTCGAAAGGGCTTCAAGCTGCTGACGGATGAGCGTTCATGCCAGGGTAGGACACTCTTCTTCTGCTATGGGTCCAACAGAACATCGAGAAGCAGCGTGGGGGTTGGTGTTAGTATCTGTGTTTGTAACTAGGCTCGAGATAAGACGGGGTGGGAGTCTCTTCAAGGGTGCCAGTATCGACTTGCAAGATTCCTTTGAAGATCCTTAACGCAGACTAAGAGTATAACACTCGACTCTAAAAGAATACATTTCGTTTAAGCACACAGACAACTCCCTGTCCTTGATACAATTCTTCTAAAGAAAGTAGCTCTCCCTGTTATTAATTAAAAATTAAAAAAGCCTTGATTGATTTCCTTCAAGCTGAATATTGAGCCTTTGAACAGGAAATGAGAGTGTGCTTGGTGTAGAAACTGTGTATTTTGCCAATTAAGTGAATTTTGGTTTGATTACAGATATCGACGAGTGCTTTTTTGAGAGGACGTGCGGCCACACATGTGTAAACTCACCTGGTAGCTTCCAGTGTGTTTGCAACAAGGGCTACACTCTTTATGGGCTTGCCCATTGTGGAGGTGAGGATACAAACAGCTATTTTAAAAAAGAATTCAAAGGTTCACAATACGGTTTTATTGGTGAATCACTCAGAATTATTACAGAGGAAGTCCAACTGGTTTACCTGAAATACGTCTTGATAGAAATCTGTTGTGTTTGTCGTTTCCTCCATTCTCAGACATAAACGAATGTAGTTTGAACAATGGAGGATGTGAGCACACTTGTGAGAACAGCATGGGAAGCTTTGAGTGCCACTGTCATGCTGGTTACAAGCTGCACTGGAACAAGAAAGACTGTATCGGTAAGATGAGCCTGAGTGATTTTGAAAGCTGGGCTTCTATATCTGATGGTGTCGGCTTAGATGGGAATCGGTTCAACTCTGGGAGTTAAAAGCAGGAGATACTTTTGAGTTTCTTTATCTGGCTCTTTCTTCCTGTGCTATTGCTGACCAAACGGATATCAAGTGCTGTCTAACTCAAATCTCAAATGTGGCCTTGTACGTTCATATTCTCATCTTGAATGTACTGCATTGTTGAGCTTTCTGATCTTTCTCTCTAACTCATTCCGTCCACCTCCCTCTCAGCATGTGTATCATATCTCCACTTTTAAGCATTGTGATTTTCACATTCAGAAGCAGAGGACTCTCCACTAGTGCCGCCACCTGCCAGGCCCACTCTCAACTGCAGTAAGCAGGGAGGGGGTGAGCTCTGCTACCTGACCTGCCAGTCGCAGGTTCATATCAGCAGTGGTAAGTGTTACAACATGTAGATTTGTTGTGATCTTTGTGGAGTTTGCTTGGAGTTTCTCTGACACCTTCACCTTCACATGTAGGAGCTGAAGATTCATACACGGTGACCTGTGGCATGCCCCTACCGTGCCACGCAGGAGGACAATGGAACAGGAATGGGTCATATTGCCCAGGTAAATCCATTTGGATGTGTGCTGGCTTCCAGATGTCTTCAACTTCAGTCTTTATGTTATTGTTTAAAAGATGAAGTATTCACACTTAACATAGTGATTATTATTATTATTATTATTATTATTATTATTATTATATGAATTTAGAATAATTTATTTGAAATTCCAAAGTGTTATTTAGCATGATTTATATAGAGTTATAGTATTGTTAATATTTTGAATTAGATTTTATTTTATTAGCTTTTTATTAAAAAAAAAATTTTTAATTTGTCTTTTGTAATTTTGTCATTTTTATTGTTTTTTATATAGTGTTTTTATATTTTAATTTTAATATTTATATTATTTTAGTAGCTATAATTTTCCATTTCTATTTAGCTTGATTTTGATTTTAGTTTTATTTATAGTAATTTATTTTAATAATTTTAGTACTTCAACTTCAACTTATTTTATTTCAGTTAGTTTCCAAGGTTTTCATATAATATTTAGTAGTATGGTTAATTAATATTTTAATAGTTTTCGTTTTAGCTTTAGTTAACAATAGCCCCTTGCACATAGAAGTCCTGGTAAATTACCGTAAAATTACCAGAATTACTTTTCCGGCAAATACACAAATGTATGGTACACAGTCACACAAACAATTGCGTAGGGCTGGGCGATATGGCTGAAAACTGTATCACGATATAAGTGTTTCATATCGGTCGATATCGATAATTAATGATATTTTTATGACGTATTTAAAATATATTAATAATATAAATAAAAATATATTACATTTGAACATTTGAAATGTAATATAAATGTCAACACAACCATGGAAGACACTCAAATAATTAAAATGTATCAAATGTATTAAAAATAATCCAACATGAGACAACGATATGGCACAACCAAAATTAATACTGTTACATGATTGGCTTTTAGCGTGTCGCTCCCTACATTGCTAGGTTACCAGAGAGTGAGTGCTTTTGTTCATGCAACCTCTGGTTTCTTCCAACAAAGAAAAAAAACAGTTTTGCCAAACATATTTTTTATTGATATCAATTACGTGTCTATCGCGATACATATCGTTATCGTTTTATCGCCCAGCCCTACAATTGCATTTATCTTTTTACTGGTAAAATACACTAGCCTGACAAGCCAGACCCACATCAAAATGTTTGGTCTGGAAACTCACCATTGACAGGGCTCAATCCGAGGGGCGGGATAAACGGTCGTCTGTCAAATTCCCTCTGCACGCAATTGGAAAGCGCCACAACCAACCGAAGCGGAGCTAACGTTAGTTGATAGATTAAACTCCGAATACATCTTCCTTTCTTACGAATGACTTCAGTGCAGTTCTTTGTTCTTACCTCAAAGAAAAGCTTAACTCCAAGTCTTCCAGAGTAGCGGCCAAAACCGATTTGAAAGACGCTGGTCGCCAGCTTCTTTGTTTACCTGTAGCACCAAGAACCTCCACAACTCTGCTCCGTCATTATGTTAAGCCCGCCCACCGACTCTATACACGATGTGATTGGCCTGACCAGAGTTTGGTTTTTCCAGCTCTGAGGTCTACAGAGAGTTGCTAGACTACACTCGCGGCAAAATACATTTTCTGCCGCTAGGGTACGTCTAGATTTCTAGGCTAAAGATACACATCAGTATCAAAATACTGGTAAACTCTGTGATGTCAATCATCAGAAATGGCCTTCAAATGTCAAGCCATTTTCTTCATCCACCTGGATGAGGAGTGCTTTAGTTTCATTTCATTTTTTATTTTTTTTGCTTTTGAGTGACAGACTTAAAGGGTTACTTCACCCAAAAATGAAAATAAAGTAATTTATTACCCTTATGCCGTTCCACACGCGTAAGACCTCCGTTCATCTTCGGAACACAAATGAAGATATTTTTGTTGAAATCCGATGGCTCAGTGAGGCCTCCATAGGGAGCATTTTCCTCTCTCAAGATCGATTAATGTACTAAAAACATATTTAAATCAGTCCATGTGAGTACAGTGGTTCAATATTAATATTATAAAGCGGCGATAATATTTTTGGTGCGCCAAAAAAAAACCTAAATAACGACTTATATAGTGATAAACGATTTCAAAACACTGCTTCATGAAGCTTCGGAGCGTATCGAATCAGCGAGTCGAATCATGATTTGGATCGCGTGTCAAACCGCCAAACTGCTGAAATCACGTAACTTTGGTGCACCGAACCACTGAATCGACTCGCTGATTCGATACGCTCCAAAGCTTCATGAAGCAGTGTTTTGAAATCGGTTATCACAATACAAGTAGTTATTTGGGGGTTTTTTGGCGCACAAAAAATATTCTCGTTGCTTTATAATATTAATATTGAATCACTGTACTCACATGGACTGATTTAAATTTGTTTTTAGTACATTAATGGATCTTGAGAATGTAAATTGCTTTGCTCCCCATGCAGGCCTCACTGAGCCATCGGATTTCAACAAAAATATCTTCATTTGTGTTCCGAAGATGAACGGTCTTACAGGTGTGGAACAGCATGAGGGTGAGTAATAAATTACATTATTTTCATTTTTGGGGGAACTAACCCTTTAAGGGGATGATCACACAGATGTTTGTTTAGCGCATGTTTACATAGGAAAACAATTTAAAGCAATTACCGTAAACAGCCCAACAGAGCTTTATGATTGACCCAAAGCAAATTTCTTACGTCAGTGTGTTCGGACTCTTATATGCTCATGCCGGTAATCTTCATTCTTTGTTCTCGCACAGCATCATACCAGTAATTTACTGGTAATGTTAAAACTTCTCATACCGGGAAATTGCCAGAACTGATATACTGGTATTTTCAAAAAGTTCCTGTTCACAAATGACCTCTTAATGGTAATTTATTAGTAAATACTATGGGCCAGATTTACTAAACAGGGCAATTCCAAAAAAGCCCA
Source organism: Gobio gobio (assembly GCF_949357685.1). Taxonomy (NCBI): domain Eukaryota; kingdom Metazoa; phylum Chordata; class Actinopteri; order Cypriniformes; family Gobionidae; genus Gobio; species Gobio gobio. The sequence continues at coordinate 49,610,252 of NC_137098.1, forward strand.
GATGGGAATGGAAAGTTATGTGCAGTATCATTTACAGATCATTTCAATAATGACCAAAGCAATCTACCAAGAGCAGTGTAAATTAGGGTCTGGTGGTTTAAGACATTTTTTTGGGCGGTAAATAATGTCACAAACACCAGTAAATTGACTAGCGCAAACCTTAGTAAATCACCTTGCATGGTTCATTTAAATACTCTCCTCTCATAAATGTTGTGTCTGAAAGTTAAACCCCTAAAAATGCATATGCAATAAGGTCAGTCGCAAAGATAACCATGCCTTTTCAGTGCAAATTTTTCACTGTGTGTCTTTAGTAAATCCTGACTGTAGTTTTTTAAAGACAAAAGAGTGTTTGCGCTGGCACAAGCTGTTAGTAAATCTGGCCCTTGATGTGTGAAACTGGCTAATAACAACACTGTTCCCAAATTATGTATGTGTCGAGTGTAAAAGTCACAGTGATCTTTCCTGTTACAGGTTCAGGAATCAAAACCATTGCTACATTTAAATCTGGACAGGGGAAGTGCAATCTGAAACGGAGTCAGGAAAATCTTGCCCAGAGCTTCAAAACCGCCCTGTCAGGTACTAGCCTCGTAGCAACACGGTTCTGAAAATCTTGACTACTAAAGAGTCAATTTGTTTGCACAGGCATTAAGCCGAAGTCTAAAGCCTCCCCATTAATGAAACACTGTGACATGAGCAATTAGACTCAATGGAAATAAAAAGTAAGTGAGTGATGCAGCATACCAGACACTGAAATGTTTATATATTATTATTTTATATTTAAACAATGTATTTTCACAAGTTATTTATGGAAAACCTGATTGATACCGGTCAGTATCATTCTGTGAATGTGAGGGGGAAGTTCAAGCTAGAATCTAGTCTTGCTGGTACTCATTGTCCAGCAGTGTTCGAAAGAGCTAGATGAAATTAGCCATGGCGTGCCTTTCAATAGAGTCCTACCCAAACCATCAATCACACTGACCTCCTGATCAGACTCTGAAAGACTCCCACACTCTTCAGTGAAAGACCAGAACTTAAAATAGTTTCCCCCCCCTTCTCCACTCTTGTTTGATTCTATCTGCACTGTTATTCATACTGAGAAGCAAAAGGGATGTAAGAAAATGAATTAGATTTTCATAACAAAAGAAAACAAGAGCTAAGTGATTTTACATTTTGGATCCACTGAATCCATTAAGTCTTTAAAATCTATTTACTCAGATAAAAGAGCCACCGAGAATGTCCAGTTCAGCTTTGTTAGCCTGCACTGTGCCTCTTCAAGCAGACAGCAACGCAGTCGCCACGGGCGGAAGGCTGGCGAGGAGGAAGGGTCCTCCATTACTGCCCAGTTTGAGCTGGACGTGAACCTCGAGGAGGTAACAGGTTGGTTTTGTGCACTGCATGTGTATGTTTCAGTAGAAACCTTAGGCCTTTCACTGCCTGCTCGCATCTCACCCTCTTCCTGCTCCTGTCGCTGTTACTAAAACAAGCCAACAGGTCAAAGTATCTCCTGGTTTAAGATGGAAGTGGGTTCTATATTAAATAGTGGACAATGAGCTCGTTATGGACGTTTGTGTGCACTCTATGTGTGTATATGTTGTTGTGGACAAGATATGGTATCCAATGTTTCTCTCAGCAGAGGGCTGTGACCTGGCATGTGTTCGGAGGCGCTCTGAGAAGCGGCTTAGGAAGACTATCCGCACTCTTCGAAAGTCCATTAACCGGGAGCAGTTTCACCTGCACTTTGCTGGGTCGGAGTACGAGCTGGCCAAGAAACTCGTCCGACCCGCTGACCCACCAGATCACTGCGGCACCGGACAGGTTCTGCTGGACAAGAAATGTGGTGAGTGGACAGATCAAATATACGCTTATTGCAATTGCTTGAGGACACAAAATATTTCTTAACATTTCCAATATGTATCATATTATTTACTTTACATGTTGGTTGTGCTCCAGGTCACAGTTTATGTCTTGTTGGAATGAATCTGTTATATCGGACATTATTTCAAATACTAGTGTTTCGACTGTTATATTGTAGAAGGGGATTTGGTATCAGTTCAGGCCTGATAAGTGATATATATTAGGTGTTATGTAGTATAATACATATGGTTTGAGAGAGTTGGCATGAGCTTTATTAAAGAGGCAAGACTGGGAAACAGAAGGCTGCTGTTGGCTCTTACAGCTCAATGCTGTTCCAACCTCAAGACTGAAGCCGAGTACATGTTGTGAAGGTTGTGGCAGGCGTACTTCAGATCAGTATATGTTCAACTTGGCCATTTTCTTCAGCCTCTAGAATAAACATCTCAAAGGGTCTGTATGTGAGGATAGGCAAACTCTTTGTCTGGAGGACTCATTGTGTTGAACATTATCTCATTTCCTTCATTGTCCTTGACATAAGGCCCTTTCAAAGATGTCTTTTTAAGGGGACAGTATTGCTGAGGTTGTTTGTCTTCTTTTATGGTGGAAAAGTCCATTATCTTTTAAAGGCTCAGTTTCAAGACAACCAAAGGCTTTTAGCTTTTTCAAAGACTTCTTTATAACAGTCTGTTATTGCTCTGAGTTACTCTTTCATAGCTCAAGAGACTTAATAGTCATCTCAGTTATGTTTTGTCCAAGTAACAAACTTGTCTCTGTTTTTTAGTCTAAAATTCATTAAAGGAAACTGAATAAAACATTTAATTAGATAATTGGTGACATACAGTAAGAGGTCAGAGCTCTGTAAAATGAGTTTGATCTTGGAAGAATTTGATGAGATTTTAGTTTATATTGAAACAGCCAACTTTTGATTGGAGTTTTTTGTTTTACTTGAACAGAAGTCTTGATAGGATCCTATTACAGAAGTGTAATATGATTTTATATGATTTGAAGTTATTGGGGTATAAAAGTTTGGGTCAGTAAGATAAAAAAAAAAATGAAATTTATATTTTTATTCAGCAAGGATGCATTCAAGGCACAATATGTAAGACGTTTGGATTAAAATATCCCAAAAACACTTGAACAATGTTATACATTTTGTTGACTTGTGTAATTACATTATCCCAATTGTTTCAAACAATGTATGAATCCAGAGAAATCAGCAATTTTAACTAATATAACAGCCCGCGTCATTGTGTTGCCTGTCGATTTCTGGTTTTACTTCCGTAGAAACCATGTAAACACCAAAGACACTTAAATGAATTATGTGTTTTATTAGACAGGTGTTTAGGAAAACTACTCATTGCTACTCAACTAACATGGTCATCTCTTGTTTTCTTGATTTATATTTATGTTTGTACCATGCATCAGAGACAACAATATTTTGTCAAGTGGCTACTATAGCATAATCAGAAAGAGCTTTAGTATTTGTAGTAACAGTAATACAGTATTTTCTCCACAATACAATATATTTTAAAATTAATTGCATGCCATTTAGCAACACAAGTCATCCAGCTTTTATTAAACGTAACTTTAATCGTCAAATAAACATAAACAACAAACCGAAGGAGCGGCAGCTCCCGACTGTGGCATATAAGCATAATAAAAACAGCAATGTAAAATGTCCCAGGCTCTCGGCCCTGCTTCATACCACAGTAATGTTAATAAAACCTTCATGCATTAGCTCATCCATGAACATGATTTCTGCCTGTGCCCCGTCGGATTGCTTTCCATCGGCTGTGGAAGTGAAGACGACAACTCCCATGATTCCACTCTCATTCACGACGTCATCAAGCTACGCCTTTGTTATTGTTTTGAATAAGTGACCTCTAGCTGCGAAACGTGCATACTGTGCCTTTAAATTTATCGAAAGTGACGGTAAAGACATTTATAATGTTAAAAAAATCTATATTTTAAACATTCTGTTAGTCAAATAATAAGGGAAAACAAACACAAACACATTAAGCAATTTTGTATTAAGCACTGGTTTCAACAGTGATAATAAATGCCCCTTTTTACAAGATGTAATATAAGTCTCAGGTGTCCCCAGAATGTGTCTGTGAAGTTTCAGCTCAAAATACCCCACAGATAATTTATTAAACTATGTTGTAAATGCCCAATTTTGAGTGGAAGGAAAAACATGCTATTTCCGTGCATGTATCTTTAAATGCAAATGAGCTGCTGCTCCCCTCCCCGCTTTCCAGAGCCTCCTGCCTCAGATACTCTGCCAGGAACTAACAAAATATCTGTTTGGTTTTGATTATCATCTCTACCGCGATCACGTTCATTTTGTGACATTACGGTTCTTCATCATCATGACAGTTTATTATCTGCATGCGTTTTAAAGCCATATCAGCCGAAACTTCTGATATATGGTTTTCTGAGCGCACACACCCGAAACACGTGCACAGAAAGCTGGATGTCAGATGGCGCATCCTGTGAGTATTAAACTAAGTTCTCTTTCACATGTTATTGAGCTTATACTGTCAAATACACACAAGATTATGTCAAAAACACAGAATTCACATAAACACAGTCGGTTATGTCTAAACGGCAAGTAAAGAAATCGCATAGGTATATTAGATATTTGTATTAAAGTGAAAACAGCATAATATACAGTACCCACTGCTAAATATGCTGTTAATATGAATCAAACAACAAAAGAAAAACAGAAAATCACTCACTGCTCTTGATTGAATAACTTCGTAGATTTAATACGAATAAATTTCTTGAATGCTGCGAGGAGATAAACATGACTGTGTACAGCTCACTCAGGTCTATGTTAATAGGGCAGGGTCCGTCAGCAGTCATGGGTGGGGCGTAAGCATTTGTGACGTCACATTGTACAGAAACTGCAACCGGCTTATTCTGAGACACTGCTTATGATTTATGGGGTTTAAAAATGAGGATTAGGTGGATTTTTACCATTATAGGGTGGTTGTGTATGTGTACACACACTGCTTACACACATTTATGTTCAAAAACCATGTAAAAGTGAATTTTGCATAATAGGTCCCCTTTAAAAATATGTTTGTGAGCAACAAATCAGTATATTAAAATAAAGGAACAATGTGACACTGAAGACTTGAGTAATGGCAGCTGCCAATTCAGCATTGCCATTACATAAATAAATTACATTTTAAAATGTATTAAAATACACAGTTATTTTAAATTGTAATATTTCACAATATTGCTGTTTTTACTGTATTTTTGATAAAATAAATGTAGTCTTGGTGAACATAAGAGCCTTAAAACATAAAAAATTCTTACAGACCCACCCTTTTGAATGGTAGTAGCTGTCCACATACCTTCTGTCTCTACCTGTGTCTATTTTAAAATAGTTTGGGGAGTTTGCAGTGGTTCTCTCTCTTTTTTGCCTCAAGGGGTGGTTTTGATCGTTTGGTCCATTATAACTGGAGTGGGTTAATTCTCCACTGGGGAATGGTAATGGAGAGGAGTGAAGTGAGAAAATTGGTGACCATTGACCAGCTTCCCCCTCATTGTTTTGCAATTCACAAGTCCCACAAGTCCAACTAAAAGAAATAAAAACGTTCACCTAAGTCAGATTGCACCGTTTTACAGATCCAAGCTATACGTCTACATTAACATGTTTCAAAAGCAATGCCAAGTGAAATGTACACGCTTGCCAATAAGTAATTAATTGAATCCATGCTGAATATGGGATTGTAACTTTTGCTATTTTCACTGAAGCAGGCATAACAATTAAGGTACACAGACATGCAGTGTCCAAGTGCCAGCTTAAATCGAGCTCTAAAAAGGGCTATATTTTTTCCTCCCTGTTTTGGCCTCCCCCACTGGCTCGCTTCACTAAGTGTAGTTTAGCCTTTTCAGTTTGCCCACTCCATTGTAAATCCCAGTGGGGCTTGTTCAAGCTCCTGGAGTGAGTGGGGAAAGTCTGTGCTTCAACACTTCTTCACAGCTTTGCAGACCGACATTTGCTTTTTAAACACTGAAGAGTGAAGAGAATGTATTCTCCCTAATTTAAGGGTTAGTTCACCCAATAATTCAAATTCTGTCATCGTTTACTCACCCTGACCTCATTCCAAAACTGTATGACTTTCTTTCTTTTGTGGAACATAAAGGAAGATATTTTAAAATATGTGTTTTTTCCCCATTTTTGAACCCCATTGACTTTCACTGTATGGACAAAAACATTGTTTGAAATAGCTTTTGTGTTCCACAAAAAAAAGAAGGTCCGACACAGGTTTGGAATGACATCAGGGTGAGTAAATGATGACTGATGATTTTTGGATGAACAATAAGGCTAATTGGCTTAAAACACACATATATTTACATGCATACATATACATTTTTATAAACACATACACGTGAAAGGGTTCGGACATATAATCCATTAGTTAGATATCACTAAAACACGCAATGATGAACGCTGTGAGCTAAATGGTCGCAGAAGGAGGCGTATGCATAAGTTTGCCCTCTCAGCTGCCACTTTCCTCTCCTGTCCATAAATGTGCTAAGTTATTGTTTGCTTGTTTGTTTTTGTGGTGTGGGAGGGGGGGTGTTTTAGAGGGCTGTTTATTAAAGCAAGCAGTTTAAGTGCCAAATTCCTCCTTAGGAAGGGCCACTCTGTGCGACCCCAGCCAGTGAGCGGCTCAAGAGAATTGACTTCAGCGACACCATGGGAATCAATTAGCATCAGCTGTTTGGGCCCCTGCCTGATAGGCGCAAGGAGCGATTGGACTCCGCTGAATGGGGGGATTCACAATCCTGACCTCTTTTATTGGGTTCAGCTCCTTACCACTGTGATACCATAGTGTTTGCCTATGTCATCAAATGGGCAAAAGCCATGGGGACTTGAATAGAGGTGAAAGGTCCTTTAAACCTCTTTGGGACCATCAATTCGAGGATTCAATAGAATCGTCGCTTTGCATTTGAAAGGCTTAAAGGTTTTTTTCTCTCTCTCTCTCTCTCTCTCTCTCTCTCGCTCTCTCTTTCTCTCCATCTCTCACTCTTCCTCTCCTCTCTCTTACTCCGTCGCTCTGTCAAATAAAAGCCGGGACAATGTGACGGTGGCTCCTCACGGTCATTCAGGATTAACAAAAGAGAGGAAAAAATGAACTGCTCTTGAGAGAATTACATTTCTTCTTCTCTTGGAAAATCGGGCAATTTGCTGAGGCACACATAATTACCATGCTGTTCAAGCCTTTGTGGAATTAGGCATCATTACCATAAAATCTCAGGAGTAAGAGGTTTGTCTAAATTCTCCCGAACACTGTCAGTTGAATGTTTGTACAGAGACACTGAGATGAAAGGGCCATTTCTAAATTGCCATACTTACTTGGTTAAAGGACTGAACCGTACCAGTGAGTGGCTTATTTTAAGACAGAGTGTGTGCAAAACACTTTTGAAAGCGTCGCTATAAATCAGAGCAGTTTATAAAAGTGAACATTAAAAAGACTTTGTTCCGCTCTCTTTAATCAGACATCATAGGTTTATGCGAGGTAATATTCCCTTTGAGCATGTTCAGTAAGGTGAGGGATTGTGTATGCGTGTGAGGGCCGTTTGATGTGGGGGATCAGGCAGCTGTGGAAAGGCTCAGTTCTCTTATTTGTTTGAATTTTTGGCATAGCTTCATCAGGTCGATTTGCAGTGCCCCTTTAGCTGCTTAATGTGAGGCCCTCTTTTTTTGTTCCAAGTCTCTGTTTCATCTCATTTCTGTTTTCTCTGTGCTAGTCAAATGTGCCGTTGGCACATACCATGATGGAGAGCAAGGGAGGTGCTTTCTTTGCCCCCCTGGGACGTACCAAGATGAAGAGGGGCAGGTGTCATGCGACGTGTGCCCAGGACCCGAGGGCAGGGGAATCCCAAGAACCGCGGGAGCACGCAACATCTCAGAGTGTGGAGGTGAGACTTCACAGAGACGCGCGCTCATGAACAAACAAGTCTATAGCCTTTCTGCTATTACACATTTCCATTGAGAATCTATTTATTGGTTTGAACAAGTGATACAGCAGTGCAGCAAGGATTGACGTTTGCCAGCAAAATAAATATCAATTAAATCAATCCATATGTAACTTAAAATAGAAATATGGCAGCTGTTAGTAATCTCTCATGGAGTTTAGAAAGGAGCCGGTTCACGCTTTAGTGTAGTTGGTAACACTTTACAATAAGGTCTCTTTGGTTATACAATAAGGTCAACATTAGTTATGTATTAATTAACTAATAATGAGCAGCACATTTGTAGTAGTAATAATTCAAAAACAGAGGCCGTCCTGAATATTAAGGCATATTAAGCAGTCAGAGATGACGCAAAGATGTCATTAGACCAGAGATTATCTTAAAAATGGAGGATTTATGGAACAGGCACAGTCTGTATTAGAAAAATAATAATATCAAAATGTTAAAATATTTACTTATTTATTTTCATAATCGGTAATAGTAATAATATAAATACAGAGTTTACTCCACTGTATAAGATGTCCCACTTTTCATCCTGTTATTTATTTATCCTCATAGATGTCATCCACAAGGTTGAAAAGGGAGAGTATGAATAACATCCTGTTTTTTGTTTATGCAGTTGGCAGGAAGCATACCTGTATCGATACCTATCTCACAGGCTCATGGTTTGTTGAGCTTGAGTTGAGTTTTGTGGTTGTGAGTGTGTTGGGAGGGGTCATTTCATGCAGTCCTGCAAATCCTCAAATGTCTGATTCATTCACACCAACAAAGAATTCCAGATCCGTCTTATGTGTCAAGAAAAAAGGCACCACCATGTTTCTGTTCCTCAAATGTGGTCATCAAAGGCAGCTTGCGGTTCAGATTCCATCTTCTGCTTTCTGCTGATAGACACAACAGAAAGGGCTATTATTAGGGTTTTTCTCAGTGGCAGCCAATTTATTGTGGTCACTAGAGGGATGAGGGGAGGCCTGCACTTTCTTAGATAATGAACTTACATTACGTCATTGTAGTTTGCTTTCTTTGGAAGGCGATAAAGTACTCAACTTCGTTTGTCTGGCATTTTCTTAAAATGTTTCTGATCCTAGGTCAGTGCCGTCCTGGTCATTTCTCCCATGATGGCTTTGTGCCGTGTCTGCCCTGCCCACAAGGCACCTATCAGCCTGAGGTTGGCCGCACATCCTGTTTCCCATGTGGAGGAAGCCTCACAACTAAATATGATGGTTCTGTGTCCTTCCAGGACTGTGAGACCAAAGGTGAGAAAAATGTCTCTTTCGTCTTTGTATAGAGTTTTAAAGTACTCAGTTTTTACTGTTCAAATATTTGGGGTTGGTAAGATTTTTAAAAAGAAAATTCTAAGAAGTCACCAAGAAGTCAAAATTTAAAGAACTCGCCAAAGCTACAATTATTTGACCAAAAAGACAGTAAAATAACAATTTTAAATAACTGCTTTCTATTTTAATGTATGTTAAAATGTAATTTATTCCTGTGATGTCAGCTGAATTTTTAGCGGCCATTACTCCAGTCTTCATGATCTTTCAGAAATCAGTTTAATATGCTGAATTGATGCTCAATAGACATTTTTTATAGACTCTTTTCACATTTCCGGGTTTCTCAGAGTGGAAGTCGTCATAGCAGGGTTAAATATTATAGCTGTGAATGAGAGAATACATTAAATATTTTTTTGTGTGCCGATTTGCTCAAATAGCAAAAGAAAAACGCCACAATAGGGATTTCACAACTTTCAAAAAGAGGGAAAAAATAGAGTGAGACTGATAACGGCATTTAAAAGAGAGAAATATGTTAATTTTTACCTTCACTTCCATAGACACTGTATTAGAAGCACCCTCACAGCAGCAGTAACTTGTTTTTTGTAATTTGATGCAAAAGTAATAAAATACAAAGTATAAGTGTTGTATAAATTTACTTTTTTTAGTTTTATGAAATTACAAAAAACGTTGCAGGATTTACGATATTGATGACCGTTAAAACGCGTCATTACAGTCTGTGCAAGGGGTCTATTATTATCAATGTTGAAAACAGTTGTGCTGCTAAATATTTTTGTGGAAACAGTGATACATTGAAATCTTTTGTAACATTGTCATTGTCTTTACTGATCAATTTAATTGGTCCTTGCTGAAAAAAGTATTCATTTCTCAAATTTTTTTTACTTTAACATTTGATAAATTTAATGCATCCTTGCTGAAGAAGAAGTTCATTTCTTTCAAAAAAGAAATTTGTACTGACCCGAAACTTTTGAACGGTAGTCTATTTTCACAGTAATGAAGGATTTCCTGCTGAAAACCGGGCTTAAACCAGGCTAAGCTGGTCTCCCAACTGGTTTGTTTACTGGTTTTAGAGGGCTTTGCAGCACTTTTTAACTGGTCAGGCTGGGACACCTAAACTAGGCTTTATACATTTAAGGCAATTCCCTGCTTTTCTAACACCATGTCCTTAACCAGACGCGATGCGGTAAGCGACAAGCAAACTGTCTGTCCACACTGGACGTGATGAAACTGCGAGACAAAATTAATCAAAATTCACAGCCAGAAGAGCATGTGGGCGGAGTCTCTCTGTAAACACACGGCTCTCTCAACTAAATTAAGAAGTACATAATGAAGTTCAGAAATATTACACCATTTTAACATTATTAAAAAATACATACTGAGTGACTGAAACAATCTGTCATAGAATGCACTTGTGGTGTCACATTGAGTTGACAGTAACTAATTAGGTGAATTATCCATTGTCGCTTTCAGTATGGCTATAAAGGTCACACAAAATGATATTAAAACTCACATTGGACGCTTTTAACATGAAATAAAACACAAAAACAGTACCTGAGATTATTATTGTTGTACTTTGTCTAGCCGGGACATCTCAGAAATAGAAACTGGTTGCTTAGGACAAAAACTCTGATTAACATGCAAAATATACCTTTTATCGTGTCATGGCGTCGCATCTTGTTAGGACACTGTGTAATGTTCTTTGCAGATGTTATGTCACATTCTTCTATATTTAATGGTATTTAAGATTCAACACAAATACTGATTTCAAAATACTAATCCATGCTGTCCTTTCAGTTCAGTGCTCCCCAGGGCATTACTACAATACCAGCACCCACCGCTGTATCCGTTGCCCTATTGGAACCTATCAGATGGAGTTTGGCCAAAACTACTGCATCGCCTGCCCTGGAAACACTACCACTGATTTTGACGGATCCACAAACATTATGCAGTGCAAAAGTAAGCAGAATTAACCAAAAAATGATTATGGGTTATTCTTATAATGAAGCCTCCCTTTTTCTAATACAAATGTATTTTTATTCAACACAATTAATTCTCACTGAAGTCCAGTCTAAGTCGTTTCATTTATTGTTGCCAGACAGACACTGTGGAGGAGAGTTGGGAGAATTCACCGGCTATATCGAATCCCCCAACTACCCCGGCAACTACCCGGCCAACATCGAGTGCACCTGGACCATCACCCCTCCTCCCAAGCGCAGAATCCTCGTCGTGGTACCTGAGATCTACCTTCCCATTGAAGACGAGTGTGGGGACTATTTGGTCATGCGGAAGAGCTGTGAGTGTTGCAGGGCTGTGATCTGGTGTTGAATGCATGGGCTTAGCAGGGTGATTGTGAATACACATGTGAGGAAATGGGGGGAGGAGCCGCATCGATGGGCTCATTAGGGCTCTCCTTCATCTCTTGGGGCTCGAATAAGCCACTACAAAGGTCTTTAGAAGTTTCTTTACTGTTCCCACAGCTCTGCCCAATTCAGTGACGACTTATGAAACGTGCCAGACGTATGAGCGACCCATCGCTTTTACCTCCCGCTCAAAGAAACTCTGGATCCAGTTCCACTCCAATGAAGGAAACAGTGGGAAAGGCTTCCAAGTGCCTTATGTGACGTATGATGGTGAGAACTGAATTGCTGACATTTTTTTATTGTATGAGAAGTATTCATGTTGAGTATTAATATGTTGTGTAATATGCTTCTTTTAGAGGACTACCAGGAGCTCATTGAAGACATTGTTAGGGATGGAAGATTATATGCCTCCGAGAATCATCAAGAAATTCTTAAGGTATAGTGCACAGTGAATTTGTTCATTTTTTAACAGGTCTCTCATTATAAATTGATTTTAAATAATAATCAAGAGGTTTGCCATTGCAGGTCCCTGTAGTAAAAAAGAGGCAATAGTGCCACCATGTGGAAGATGGGAAAATATATACTGTGCTGGCGTTTTTGTATATGGCTTACAGTTAATTTATGTTTTCTTATTAACTTAACAGGACAAGAAGCTAATGAAGGCACTGTTTGATGTCCTGGCCCATCCACAAAACTTCTTCAACTACACTGCACAAGAGTCTAGAGAAATGTTTCCCAAATCATTTATCAGATTCCTCCGCTCCAAAGTTTTGAGATTTCTACGGCCCTGACTGTTGTAAAATAATCTTTTACTGAATGAATATTTGACGCTCTAGCCAAATTTAAATGACTGCCCTGGAACAAATATTCCTGAATGTTCTTGGCCGCCTGCATACTTGTGGATTCAAAACTTCTTGGACCTGACGAGATGAGAGCTCATGAAAGATTTTCCTAAATACTGTACGTCATTGGAACATTTTTCTCCTGAAGAAAATTAACTGTTTTTCCGGTGAATGGATTGGTTGCTGCCCTTCTTACAATTATAACATGAGCCACTACCTTTGAAGAAAAAGATCCTTCCTGTTTCATTCCTTTATCGCCCAGAAGTGACTGTTACAGACACATGTTAATTACAGCTGGAATGAATTATAGTCATAAAAAAAGAAGAGCAACTAGATTGCTTGTTATATATTAAAGGTCATTTCACAACATTTTTGTGAAAATGTTTGACCAGCTTATTTTGAAACTTCAGAGAACTACTAAGGATGTAGTGGAACTTAAAGCAGTTAAAGTCATTTTTTTGCGAGTTTGAATGTGTTGTACATTATGTAAAAAAAAATTGCATCAGCTCTCATGTTACTGTATTATATTATTTTTTTTGCATTGTAGCCTTCTTCATACATCACATATATGTATTCTTCGTTTGTCTCCAATAGGAGACATTAGGTGTACACAATATTTTCAGTAGACATTATGGTCATTTTATCCATTATCAATTTTTCTCTTCGTTCACACTACCATCACCCAAACTGATTTTTGGATTAAGAGGCTCTTGATGTAGGATTGATTACCCATTAATGACATGCAGAGTAAATTAAATGTTTATATTTTTATGGTTGTACATCTTACATGTAAATAAAGAAATACACTCAAAATGTATTTGTTGTTTAAAATGAACAGAAGCAGCCTAGATCAGTGATTTCCAAACAGAGGTACATTCCAGGGGTTCTTGGAGAGATATCACTTTTCTTTGTTAAACATATAAAACAGAAATTATTAAATAAATATATTTTTAAATAATTTCTAATATAATATTTAAGGGTCAGTAGGTTAAAATAAATGAATATGATTCATCTCTTTGTTTCTTTTATGAATGAAAAAATATATTACCAATGTGGCGTGCATAAGGCAAAAAAGGTTGGGAATTACCGGCCTAGAGCTAGAAGTAGAACATAAATAGAATGTACCAATGCATTTTTATGTGGCATTGGATCATGTCCATAGTGGCGTCATGGATGTAAATCCCGACTACTTGATGATATGAGTGTTTTATGGAAAGATGTGTAGCTTATAACGCGATGTAAGAACTCGTGCGTACTCGTTTATTCGTACGGAAGAATGGTTCCAGCTCACATGTTTCCGGAGGAAAGTGATAATGCGCGGACCGGCTGCTGATCGTCAGCTGATGTGTCAGACACAGTCCATCCCTCCTGCTTTGTTTTGTTGACGTTTAATTGGAACAAACGTCTTCTAGCCATTGCATGCGTTGCTAAAGGAAGATTAACTCGTTATTCTGGGACATCTCTCTTCGGTATTTGGCAACATTGTCTTAAGTTGAAGCGAAAAAGATGAATCGAGTGACGCCAAGATGCGCTTACAATCTGTTGACGTTTTCATCGCTTGTGTGTTTTCTGATATTATATGCGCAAACATCAGAAGCCAAGGTACATTAGGAAATTTATCACTCTATTTTAATACATGAAATGCTTTTTGTTGTTGTGAGCATATTGTTTTGTTGGCCGTGCTAACTAGCCGTTAGCATGTTGCAATATTTCTGCAAATTAAAAGCGTAAATAAACACTTTTCTGATCGCAAACCATGTAAAATGGTTTCTAAACCGACAGAAGTATGGTAGTATGGTCATTGTTTTCATGGCTTTCTTTGTTGTAAATGTGTAAGCTTGTGTATCTGTGGTGAATTTTCTCAGAATTCAGAAGACATCAGGTGCAAATGCATCTGTCCACCCTATAAGGAAATTGATGGACAGATCTACAATCAAAACGTCTCCTTGAAGGACTGGTAAATGATTTACTAGGCTTAATTCGAGAGTACAATACTTTTTGTAATGAACCAGCTCCATGACACTATTCACTGATCCATAACGCCTCAAAAATAATCATTTGCACAGCAATTGCCTTCACGTGGTGGAGCCGATGCCTGTTGAAGGCAAGGATGTGGAGGCATACTGTTTACGCTGTGAATGCAAATATGAAGAAAGGAGCTCTGGAACCATCAAAGTAAGTTCAATATCTTTATATGATATGCAAACTTAAAATAAGTCGAAATATTAGCAAAATAATCATCTTCCACTTTTTTTACAGGTCACTATTATAATATATCTGTCTATTCTGGGCCTTCTGCTGTTGTATATGGTCTATCTGACACTGTTGGAGCCTATATTGAAGAGGAGGCTGTTTGGCCATTCACAGCTCATTCAGAGTGAAGACGATGTTGGGGTAAGTGTTTTGTTTCGTCTTTATGGATACAAGATTAAATTTAAGTTGTAAATGTTGGTAGTTTGGAGGAAAAGCCTGTTGTATTGGATGAGAATAACAGAATAGATTTTGTGTTTTTAATTATAGGCATATAGTTTAACATTACACTCTTTTCTTACAGGACCAACAGCCCTTCGCCAATGCCCACGATGTGCTTTCCCGTTCTCGCTCTCGCTCCAACATGCTCAACAAAGTGGAGCACGCTCAGCAGCGCTGGAGGAGGCAGGTCCAAGAACAGCGCAAGTCTGTCTTCGACCGCCACGTGGTTCTCAGCTAAAAGCATTCACAGTCTGGACTGTTATATGTGGGTTCTGGTATTGTGCTGAAAGCTGGGTCTTCTCCATGATGTCTGAGCAGCCCCCAGTGACCCCAGTGTGTACATCTCTTTTTGGTGTGTGTAGGTTTGTCGTCTTGACGAATGCATTCAACAAAACCTCGTTTATTATTAGTCTTGCTTGTTATACAGACTGTTTGCATTAATTATCACTGTTCCTGCATTTTGAAATCATGCACTCTGAAATTAACAACAACGACAAAAACGTTTACTTCTACTGCGGTCCAGTCACCACCGAATGTGATGTGGGGATAGAAGTGCCAATTTTCCTCATAACATTAGGTGATCCATTTACTCACAAAACTGTTTTTATATAAATTCCAGAATTCATACTAAACCCAACATATTGATATCCAGTCTTTAGTAGTTTATTGTACAGAGTAAAATTCCCCTCTCTCGCTTTTCTCTTTCTTACCTTGCAATTTACTGTCAACTATTCTATGTAAATAATAATCTGTGAATGTGTTTTGTCATCTTCCCCCAATGATATGCTATTTAATGACTAACTTCCCAGTTCAGTTCTTCTCTAGCTTAGTGTAGATTCAGGTTTCTGATTCATGATGGTGTAAAAATGTTCATGATGGTGTAAAAATATTCACATTTTTGAATGGTACATTCTTTGAAGATTTCAAAATTATATTCTTTGGCATTAATGTGTATATATATGTTCGGGTACATGATTTAACAGAGAGAGCTGTTTTGACATTTTGATTTACATTACAGTTCTCATAATATGTGAACTATCATGGTTTCCTGACTCTCTCAGTTTGTTCCAGCCATAATACGCTGCTCAAACGAAATGACGCAGATTCGCTTAATGGTAATGGCATTTTTAATCCCCAGGAGGCGCTGTTTCCAAAGTGGCTTTTTACATTAGCACTGGGTTCATTTATTATTAAACGTGCAGGGCAGTTATGTTTAGTATGAAAAGGATAATAAAACTGAGTCGAATGTAGGCTACTTTAGACCTATTGGTAGGAAAATTCTCATATATTCACAGACTGTAACGTTACATCCAGACATGCAAGTAACTTACTCTTACACCGATTTTAAAATAGGCTAGTAAACACAGTGAACTGGTTATTTAAACTATTTAACTGAAAAAGCTATGTGTATTACCTTAACCGAAAGTATGTACCTCATAAACGAACTAGACAAAGTGAAATAGCTGCATATCACATTTCTCAAACAGCGGTTCTCATCATTTCCTGCGCTCCCTCCTCCTCCCAGCCAAAAATACTGGGACAGATAGACCCAGCGCGCACTCCACTGAAAGTTTATGCAAACTCACAGCATGGATATGTGAAATGGTAACCTTGGCAACGCAAGCGTCACTTAACCAGACAAGGTAGGATTTTTTTTTTTTATCTGACTGCCTTTATGTTCGATATGCTCCTGTGAGTTTCTTGCTTTGTAAATGGATAAAAAACAAAATCCTTACAATTTATGTAATTAATGCTAAAACTTTTAAATGAAACGAGTCTGCAGAAATATAAAGAAAAGCGTAATAAGAGAAAAAATATTGGGGGAGAAGTAAAATAATAATATAATAGCATAAATTACAGAAAAGATGGCATGCGTTTTGGTTTTGACGTGAACAATTAAAATTGACAAGAGACTCAAATGTGTTTTGAAGTCGCCAGAACAAATTCCTTCATAATAACAGATAGGCTAGCCTATAATACACGCGCTTATGAGAACATAACTAATCAGAATAAATAATTCATGTGTATTGGAGAGAGTCATAAACTCCTCTGTGGTGTTTTACTGTGAACCAGAAACAAGGAGGCGCTCTTAATCCTTCTAAAATCACCAAGAAAACGATTAGACAATTCTGAATCGCCGTTTTCACAATTATCATTATGATAATAGTAATATCCCCCCCCCCCCCCCCCCCCCCCCCCCCATAATTATATATTTTGTGCTCAGTGGTTGAGTTGTGCTATTGCTATTTCTTAGTCATATTTATATAAAAAAATTAGATTCCACTTTCAGTCTGACCTCAGACTACAGCAACAGTTGACTGTTTTTACACTTAAATAACACCCTCATCTGGGGTTGTCTCTCCCCCAGGGCCACAGTGTGGGAAATGATTAAGGCACAAACCACAGCTCTCTCTCTCTCTCTCTCTCTCTCTCTCTCTCTCTCTCTCTCTCTCTCTCTCTCTCTCTCTCTCTCTCTCTCTCTCTCTCTCTCTCTCTCTCTCTCTCTCTCTCTCTCTCTCTCTCTCTCTCTCTCTCTCTCTCTCTCTCTCTCTCTCTCTCTCTCTCTCTCTGTCTCTGTCTCTGTCTCTGTCTCTGCCTCCCTCAAGGCTGTCTCTGACTGTCCTTTCCCTTTGGCTTATCATGGTTCCTTGCTTGACAGATCTATCTTGAATGTTTCTTTTGGCATGTCCTTGTTCAAAATGTAATTCCTGTCATTGCAACATTGCAAGAAACTCTGAAAACAATGGTTTAAAGTGATGTCAAAACATAAGTGCATATTTAGACATTTTGTTTGAGTGTTATTATCTCAAGCAAAATAACAATGAATTATAAGCTAAATTATAATATATAATAAAAAATAATCAATTTTAGCTCAGGTGCTCAGGTTCATGCAATTACAAAATGTTATTAAAAATCACCCTTTGTGAAGAAATAAAAAACGTAAGAAACTATAAATATAAAGTTAAACTTTTTGTGTGTGTTGAAAAACATATATACATTTTACACATATGTAGGTTACATGGGGGACTAATGTATCCCGTCATAGAATGCCCTATAACAAAACATTTTAACATATTCTAAGCATTGCCATTTTTCGGGAATAAATAGAACATTGAATACAATATTGTGCTTTGTATTTTCAAATGCCTGAACAGAATGATTGTGACAGGAATATTTTGCGGTAAGGGTGTGGTGAACTTTCAGGGCTGTTGCAAATGGATACTGTTGTATTTTGGAGATTTTGTGGATTTTGCTGAACATGACTGATGAAGCCCTTACACTCAAGGAAGGGGAAACAGTTTAACAGCTCTGGCATAAAGTTTCATATAACTACTTTAACAGGTGTAAATTGTACTTTTGACTTGTAATTGACATGCTACTGGAAATGTAAGTGTATTTGAAAATAAATACAGAGACATAAGGAAATACCTTGTAGACCAAATATATTATGTTTTCCATCATGGGAACGTAACATGTTCATCTTATTGTATAATGATTGAAAGGTGCAAGTTCTGTTCATACTTTTTTGCAGTAATAATCCATCAGAAATAAAAAACAACAATAGAACGATTCATTATTATTATACCCTTGGCTGAAACACTTAAAGGGATATTTTGAAGAGTATCCAATACTTTGCAGTTGGTTTGGTTATCCATATTCTGCAAAATGTGTTCATAAATTCATACAGGTTTGGAACATCTTGAGGGAGAGTAAATAATGACAGAATTTTCATTTCTGCGTGAACTATCCTTTTAAGCTAGCATACACGTATAGCAGGACTGACATGTTAAAAAAAACAAGATCCTCAGATGCATGTATTTCGCCAACTTCCTCTGAGAAAAAGACCAAAGGAACATTGAGACTTCTGTAATTGCAATCACAGGGATGATGGGATACCCCAGTGGGATGCATCTCAAGTATTTATCACAGTCCTCCTTACCGGTCATAATCAAGACTTATTGGAGGGTTGAATGAATTCTTATTATGTGCTGGACATACATTTGGAATTTGATGCTGCCTATGGATTAAAAACAAAGGCCATGTGGAGAAGTTGTGGAGTTGTTTTTTTCTGCACAAAACAGAATTAAGGTGGGCCTATCTGCTCAATTTTGTGGTTCCAACTGCTGGGACCATATCAAGAATGCATTATGTTCCGATTGGGTCAACACTTAGCAGCAGCAATGATTAGAAAAAGGGCTGTTTGGCTTTTAGATTAGTCCATATCTAGCAAACATTTCCAGCCACATATTTTGGTGTCATGATCACCGTAACAGACATCCTCTACCATGGGAGATGTTTAGTCTGGGCCTCATGGTGTTCTTGACATGCGCTGCTCAAAATCAGGATGCAAGGTTAAATATAGTGAATGCTCGCTTGAAATGTGAGAGTAGCATGACAAGCTAGGATGTGACCTTAGCAAATACACAGTATACCAAATTTCATCCGTCTGATTCATAATAATATGGTTTTGCAGTAGAATCACTATTTTCAGCTGGTTAGTCTCTCAAGGTTTTGCAACAAAAATACATTTCTGTATTTCCCTATAGAGTCTGGTCCAATTCAGTATTTAGACTGAGCCAACACTAGAACTATTTCCCTCTCAAAACACCTGGAATGAATGACTGTTCTTGGAAATGAATGAAGTGATGATCTGTCCCTGAGCTATTATATCAGCAATTTAATACAGATTTGAGGAAAAGCTCCCACAGTGTGTTCCAGCACCAGAAACCGAATTTCTGATGAGGTATTGGTACAATTCGAAAGGGTTCCAGAGAAAGTTGTCATCATACAGCTTTTGTCAACCACAGATCCCTGCTTCTTATTGCGGTTGCTTATTTGGCTTACATGTGATTGCATACCACAGTTTAGACAGCTGTTTGCAATGTGTTATGCTTGTCCTCTGCTGCTGAGAATCCTAAGATGCCTGGAACATATGGATAAAGGTAAATCATGGATGACTCCATAGAATTTGTGTTTAAATTCAAAAGGCACTCATTTTACAATGTTCCCAACTAAAATTGCTCTAAGTAGCTAATCATTAAAAGTGAAACCCATAGCAACAAGAAAATGAATACATTTCAATATCAATAAATGTGGCTCACCATGGCAAGAATTTTTCACATTATCTTTTCTCAAGGCTGTGGTTTTGCCCTTGTGGTCATGCCTCGCTGGTGTACAAAATGTCATAATATTAAATCATCCACACAACCATTGCAAACATGTGACACGAAAGACACTGTTTGAAATGTTATATCGGACATAACTGTGCACACACAGATGCTTGGTGTTTTTTTCCTTTCACTCACTAAATAAATAGTTACAAAAAACACCATAACCAAAGCAAATTTAAATAACCACAAAATACGATTTTCAGTAACAGTTACTTATTTTTCCATCACTTTTGATCAAGGTGTGGAATCTGTGGATAACAATATTGCGATAAATGCTCATTCGAGTTGCCAACAATGCACCGCAGCATGAATAAATTATGCAGATTACTGTTTTAACGTTTATTGTTTTACCGATAGCTGCTTTTATAGATATTATATTGTTGTTGTGGGTCTATTTGTCATCACTTTCAGTGTTTATTTGCGATTATTCAGAGGTATTTTTGTCACCGTTAATGTTATGTTTGTGTTAAATATTCGCGAGCGTTTTCCTCAAGAATTGATGACAAACAAGAAGAAATAAGCATAATTATGTTAATGTATGATTATATTTCACCCACTTTAAGTAGAAGGCTATGTGTTCCAGCTGAAGTTACTTGGGTACCCCGTGGGACCGTTTTGTACGATGAGCTTTTCATGTACAAATAAGGAGCTATTCTTGGATGTTTTTTCCTGGGGAAGGATGAACGAACCATCCGGCAAAATATGTGTGAAATGTATTTATTTTAACCTCGCTTAATTTGCCACTGCAGCGTGTAAAGTTCAGATCCATGTGGCTCATGTGAACAGACAGTTTAGTTTCGTGTGGGAGGCTTGGAGCGCGAGAACCTGGAGAGGCGAGTGGGGGCAAAACAATCCGTATCCATGGCAACTAGCTCAGCCTTCTGCCAAGAGAGAGTTTTCAAGTAGGGAGGGATTTACCCCGCTTGAAGGACATGCCTGGAAGTTTAGGGAAAAGTTCCAGGTATTACCGGCAAATCGATGAGTTTTTGCAATCGCTACGAGTGTTTGTGAGACGCTGAACAAAATGGCACGATCAGCGGGACATTTCGTTCAGGTAAAACTTTTATCTCATTCTAGCGGGTTTACATTGTATGTCAATGAGCACAGCCAATCGCAAACAAAGGCTGTGTGTCAAAACCTAGTGCGCTTCCTTGATAGAAAGCATTTTTGAGCATCATTGGAGTAAAATGTTAAGCGCGTGATACCTGAAAATGCTCAAAACACAATTCCCATAAATGCTAGTTTAGTAAATAGTAAATAGTAGATGTTTCAAATGCAATTGCGGGTCAAAACATGACTTTTTTTTTGTAAAAATGTGGTTGAAACTGTACTACGTCAAATGTGTTTACCTTATTTGGTAATTTCCCAACTCAAATGCATGTTGGTTGTTTCCTCAAACGTTTTTTTTTTCTAAGTTTAGTTTTATTTGAGGAATAGTTTAGTGTTCCAAGGTCAAGTCTAGTTTATAAATGTCCCTGATAGAGCACACACACACAAAAAAAAAATGTTTAGTGGTCAAAATACTGTTGAGTATTGCAGCTCAAACAGTTGAACTAGCAGTGCCAAGGTCATGGGTTCGATTCCCATGGCACGCATACATTGATTAAAACAATGTATACCTGGAGTGCAATCTAAGTCATCAAAAAAGCATCTGCTAAATGCTTAAATGTAAATGTTGAATGAAAGAGAATTGACAGCAAACTATTTCTTCCTTAATGGCATATTTCAGTTATTTCCACTAAAATCATGCACTCATTTGAGCACACCCACAGACATGTACTGCACATGAATGTTACATGATCACTGTAGATCACAAGTATATAGTGCCCCCTGCTTTCAGCTTTGGCTGTTACTGCAGCTGCAAGCCCTTTTTTCCTGAACTTTCTAAACAGACTGTCTATTGTGCTATTGGAACAATGACCCTTCCTTCTCATTGGTCTGGATTGTCAGCTCAACCATGGGAGCCGCTCTGTTCTCTGTCCAGTGCTTGTGCAATATGGATAAGGGTGGGATGTCACTAAACCTTGAACAGAATGCACAGCCCTGTCATCATAATGTGTAACAAACCTTTTCGTTAAGCTGCAGTTGATCCATAGTTTGTTATTCCAGTGTGAATGTGATTTCGTCCACAAACTTTCAGATGTAATAGCAGTGATGCAAGGGCTCTTATTTACACTGGATATCATGTGTCAAACAATGCAATGCAGTACGTCATGCAATTGTGCATTCATGCATTGTCTTCCCAGATTCTGTCTCTTGTCTTGTTATCGAGATGCAGAGCCGCTTATGCACTTTATCTTTTAAATAATTTAGTAGTTTGATAATAGTGATTGTTATAGGCTACTTTGTGATCACATTTTTTTCTAAGGATGTACATGAAAGCGATTAATCCATGAGAGCAAGCATGATTATAACAAAAGAATAAATTAACTTGTGAAATCCTTTTCAATGTGGTACATTGAATGGACATCATTGCCTTTAAAGGACTGTGCATTGTGGTTTTTGTTTTGACGCACCTGTAATTTTCAGACACTTTAAAAAGGCAACACGTTGTGACTTGCATTAATAGCTGGATGGCTGACCTTCAGATTACACAATGTGCTTCAAAATGTGTCCAATCTAGGCCTTAATATAACACTTTACTATCATCCCTTGTCTAAGCAATCGTTTTATTATAGCTGTCCTTGAATAACTTTTTTAGTCTAGGGTTGGGAGTTATTACAAGGAACTTACTGTAATGTTGTGTGTCATTGGTATTACACAGAGACAGCAGTCACAGCACCTGCCACCTGTCAGTCCGACAAGGCTAGGTTGTGATTATACAAGGTTTACATGACTCAGTTGTTATTCTAATGGGAGAGAAGGTAGCTTTTTGTCTTGTTGTTGTGTAACATCCTCCAGGTCTCTGAGATACATCTCTGTAAGCTATCAAACACAATAGACTATGATGCATGTCTGATGCATCAATGGATATATGTTTGGTTTAATTGTATTACTCAAATGGCTTTTTTAAATATACAGTTAAAGGCATAGTATGTAAACATAAACGTGTAGCTTGATGCTGTGAATGAGCGTGGAATCATGGGAGTTGTCGTCTTCACCTTCACAGCTGATGGAAAACAATCCAAAGTTTTTGTTACGTTGCTGTTTCTATTATGCTGTAGTTGCCCACTGCTTCTTTAGTTATGTTCTTTATGTCTATTACAATTCAAGTTACGTTTAACGTTTGGCAGTTCCAGTCTCCTCCTCCCCTGAACTTGAACTTGGTTACAGTTACGTTTGAGCATTTCAATTCACATCATTTTCTCATTCTAATGAAATAGCCGTGAGTGCTGAACTACTACTCATACAGGTCACTTCATCTGACAAATAAATTTTTTGGGGTAACGCAGCGCTATTTTACTTGGTCAAAACAATCATACTAAAATACGTTTGAGTGTGTTGAAAGTTATGTTACTCTGTGCTTTTTGTACTCTGTACTCTCAGAGGTACTTTGTTACACTGTATTTGCACGGGGTGTCTGCGTCAATGCTTCTCATTTACTTTGAATGGGTGACGTCATGTTTTGCCGATCTGAATTGTGGGTTCCATTGCGTCGCGTCACTGCCGTTGCTCATGGCAGAAGTTGAAAAGTTCAACTTTTCAAGCGCCAACACAGGCATCAGCCAATCAGATTGCCTGTGCAAATACCCTAGCGCAGACGTTAGCCAATTGCGTTCATGCAACACCGGAAAAGTGATATGATTGGCTGTTGTCACTATGATGGTCGCGTCAGCACAAAGCTTCAGACACGCACTCTGTCAAGCGTTGACGCAGACGCCCCATGTGAATGCAGTGTTACTCTCTAATGTTACTCTTTCGCATTCACTCTGTGGCTGGTATGAGGCACTTGTTGCACACTGCAGTAAGCTAGATCAATGTTAGAATATCTTATTAATAAAAGCTGAATGACTTGTGTTGCTAAATTGCATACAGTTAAATATATATATATATATCTTAAATATATTGTATGGTGGAGAAAATGTTGTATTACTGTTACTTCAAATAAAGCTCTTTTTGATTATGCTATGTTAGCCACACAAAATAGTGTTGTCTCTGAAGCATACAAATATGTTACTCGTGGTAAAACAAGAAAACAAGAGATTCAAACAATAAGACTAACCGTGTTGAGCTATATAACAATAATACGTTTTCTGTTGATAAAGGTATCCAAACAGTTGCTCACCTGTCTTTTAAAACACATAATATATTAAAGTGAAAATCTAATCGGTAGAGTACCTGAAGAACTGGAAATTGAGGCTAACGCTGATATGATGTCATTGATAGGCGATGCAATGACATGGCCCGTTACACTGGTTAAAATGGATTGGAAACATTTGGTATATAACTATAAATATATAACACTGTGTTAGTGATTTTTGGATATTTTAGTGAAAAAATCTTACATATTGTGCCTTTAATGTGTCCTTGCTGAATGAAATATTAAGTATTTCTGATTAATTAAAGGTCCCATGGCATGAAAATTTCATTTTTAACATTAATATGAGTTCCCCTAGCCTGTATATGGTCCCCAAGTGGCTAGAAATTTTGATGGGTGTAAAACGAGTTCTGTCTGTCTTTCTCTGCCTTTGAGAAAATGACAGCTCAGACAAGCTGATCTTGAATTTTCCTGTTATGACATCTTACCAGGAAAGGTTACCTCCCCTTCCTCTGTTTGCCCGCCCAGAGCATTCAGAGAAAATGGATTCAGTTTATGTCAGCACAGGCTTTACAAACAGACTTTACGATATGGATTCGACAGCACCGCGACAAACAGTGAGTAACAGTGTTCATTAATGGCTGATCTGTGATCAGTGATTTCTGATGTGTAGCTAATCATTCAAGTTCACGCAGACTTTCTTTCTAGATCGTTTAATGATCGCCGTCTTGATGCCCTAAGCATAGTGCATCAGTGAATCAAGCCAGTGGCTAAAAACGATCGTTTCTGTTAGTAGCATTAACAAATCCGTTTTTTAAGTGATTAAACTACAGAGAGCGATCAAAGAACACTCTTTATAATGTCCGGAGCTGTCAATCACACGTCGCGAGTGTATCTGCACACTTGCCCAAACTGCCGTTATAATGAATGACGCTGTTATGCTGCACAAAGCTCTTACTGTATTCATGTCCATGTCGTGTTTGCTGTTAGTTGTGGTGAAAGCATTTTGTGAGAGAAAACGCGTTGCAATGAGGAGATCACTGCATTCACGTGATCAACAGACTGCCTGTGTTCTCAATGCTCACCACGGTAGCATTTCATGTGATAGAAATAGATCATAAAATAATGCTATAATCCACATTTTGACGATTCGTTCATCTCGACGGCTGTAATGGTACATTACATTTGTTACAAAGGTGGAAGACAGAGTCGATGTGACTGGGACTGTATTCAGAACTCTGATACAAATAAGCTCGCGCTAACCGCACAGCGCTCTCAACAACTCAGTACAATAAAACTTCCTCCAGCTCTCCATGGTTCACGAGTGCCCTGTCAGTCTCTCTCTCTCATGCATGCAGTGCGTGCAGTGCCTTGCTAAACCACGGCCCCTCCGCAACATAATCTAACACTCATTTCAAATGCAAAGATATCAGCCAATCACAACAGTGGCCGTTTTCACTGAAGTCTCACAGCAGACACGCCCCTTGAAACAGGGCATTCAGCCAGAGGGGTAATAACAGTATAGAAAAAATGCCTTTTATTTATAAATTATGACATTTTTTTATGTAAAAATCATACTAACAATATAAGTACACCTCAGGAAACATTATAAAATAATAGAAAAATGCCATGCCATGGGACCCGTTAACTTACTTTTTGAAAAAGTCGTTACTTTCGTTTCATAGTGACTTTGCACTAGTGGTTGACCAATATACCGGCAAGGCCAACATTTTTATGTTTATCCGATGTTTCGGAAGCGGGACATTTATTTTGACAGTGCTGAGAATGCCATCTTCATTAGTTTACGGCCTGTGTTTAACAGTTTTTTTGTCCAACATGTTATTAGACCGAACTGTTAAACAAAAAAGTAAATGGTATTTGAAAATGTGTCATAGCCACTGATCCATTTATAGATCAGTGGTGATAGCGTTTGCGTTTATATTATTAGTAACAGAAAGGTAAACATAATACTTTTTCATTTACATTCAGCATTCAGCAAATACACATTTCATATCATTAAAACAAATCATTGAATATCTAATAAACATTTAATTTCACAAACCTTGCAGACTTAGTCGACTCCAGCTGTGAGATCTTGCATACAAACGCGTGTTACTCTGTGCGTGGCGGTGGGAATGTTATAAAACGCTTAACGTGGCTTAATGCATTAAGACAGTGATATTAAAAGACACAATTCTGTACTAATAGAGCATACTATCTACAGAAAAGCAGATAAAGACAAGATAGCTTGTTGGAATATTTCTCCCTCTGTGTTTATGATAATCTAAGTGTGAGTACAGATTTGGTTTTTACATATTTTTTTATTTGAAAATATATGATTACCCAGTGCACACAAATTTACCAGATTACTGAATGTCCTGTTGGTCACAGTGGTTGTGGTACCTCCTTTTTATTCATATATTTTTAACAATTTCTTTATTTGCTAAAATACTGTAATAGGAATTATTTTTAATTAATTTTCAAATTATTTATTTCTAATTTATTAAATAATAAGTAAAAAAATATATCAGAATCAGAAAGAGCTTTATTTTCAGGTATGTTTACACATGCAAGGAATTTGTTTTGGTGACAGAAGCTTCCACAGCACTAACAGAATGACAGTGACAAGACACAGATAATAAAAAAGAATATATATATAGAAAAAGTAAATAGGAAATGACAATATACAAAAATGTAATACAGAATACAGTATACTGAAATGTAAATACGTGTGGTGTGTTAAATAAATAAATAAATGTGTGTGTATTGCACATTTTTATTGCCGAAGGCATTAACTGTTCGTGAGATGGATTGCCTGAGGGAAGAAATTATGTTCCTATGCCTGGCCGTTCATTATAAATATACATTTTATATATGTCTGCTTTATATTGGCCATCAGCCACCCTGCTCTCTCAGATATAGGCATCGGCCATCAAAAAATCAATATCGGTTGACAACTACTTTCAACTTAAAGGTGCATGTTTACCATGTTACTTTTGTTTTTTGACTCATCATATACATAAACAGAGAGTAGCTCCGGCTACAATGTTGTTCCATGCAACGCATTCAGTCGCTAGAGAGCCAAAAGTTACATAGTGAACCTTTAAGTCTATTTCTTACACAAAGTTATGATATGGCTTGAAATAAAGTACTAGAGTCATGTAGACTAATATTATGCCACTTTTGTATTTGTTTGTCTTGTTATTTTTTTTGTTTTGGAGCTTGACATGAATGCTAAGTACTATGAAGAAAATCTGCACATTTTCTTTTATGTGCATAAAATCTATGACTGGGATTTCATTAGGACCTCTATAAGTTTTATGGCTCAGTGTGAGCAACTGTTCTGTCTTCAGTCTGCCTGATAAAGGACAAAATTGTAAATCCTGATAAGAACAGTGTACTGAATTGTTTAAGGAAAATGACTGCTTTGAGTCTTTTGAACCGAATGCACTCATGTTTCCATTTACATGTTTCTATTTTTAGTGTTTGTATAGTAGAAGGCTATTAGGACAAATATGGTTTTGCATTGCAGTTTTGATTGAAAGTCATAAACGAATGGAAGAAACCCAATTTGTTTGTTTAAGAAACACTGCTGTAAAAGCCATCAATTACAAATGAGCACTGAAATCAATTTAGCCACTAATTTCTAGTTTCCCGCATGTCACTTTGTTAGCAGCATTCCGCAGTTTCCTCATTGTGTGAGGAAAAGGATCTCTCCTTTTGCTAGAACTATAAACAGCTGAAAGTCAGGGAAGACAGAGACTGAAAAGGGCTTAAAAATTGGTTCCATCTGGCCTGTCCAGTCAGCACTATGGGAGCAAGGAATCGTGGGTATTGTGTGGGGAGTGTGCAGCTGCTGCGATCTGTGACAGGCCAAGTTCCACAGTTCATGAAAGGCTCAGAAGGAAAGACGTTTAAGCAGCTCGACAGGGTACAACTATTCCCTCCACCCCACAGCCCCCAACCTGGATATAAACCCTCTGTCATTATTCACAGGCTCTGCGGACTTGGGATTGAAACTGAGTGAAAGGGAAACAAAAGACGCCCCTTCTTATGCTCTGCCTCTTCCTTTTTCCCTGTCAGACTTTTCAGGGAAATTTTAATTAGCAACGCCAGAGGGATTCATCCAGGTGGGAGCGTGTTTAAAAACTCCTCACGATACCACAGACGCATTGATCATCTTTTCTTGCCTCAATCTAAACACAACGTGCTTGGCTGATAACAGCAGCATTAACGTACCTCGTGCAGTATATAAATCTCAGCGAGAGCCCTGATGAGGACCATATGACGGTGCGAGCTAAGAGTCTGGAAGGGGGGTCCCTTTTTCCTCTGGTATTTATGCTGTAATCTAACCCCCATTCTCACACAGTCATGTCTGATTTGGTAATAACAACATAGACTTGAAGTTTACAGGCTACGAGGAAAGAACGGAGAAAGAATAATCGTCTCTGGTGCAAAATGGTCTCTGGTGAATGCATAACCCTGTTCATTGCCTCTTAGGGGTTTTGAAGTGTAGGAGCAGTTGTGAATTTGCAGTGGTTTACACTCCAATCTGCTGCTTGTTTTAGAGATGTTAAAAGCTTAGTGGCTGATCAGCAAATGTGAATTAGGATAATCTGGCTCACTTTAGATCTGATCACAGTAAATCGGAGTAGTAGTCGAACATGCAAAAAGTCCCAGAAGACACTAATTAACCTGACAGGAAAATAGAATTAAAACTCTTTTTTTGGAAGCTTTTCATCTCATGTGCACACTTATTTTGACTGGACGCAACTTCTGCGATTCATGGTCAATGATCAGCAAAATGAGTAAAGCTTCAACCCCAGTTTTATGCGTTGGCTCGGCTGAGTTACTAAAAATCTACCTTGTCCATGGTGCCATGTTTATTGACATTGAATGAATCTCTCCCTATCAGTTGAAGAATTCCTCCTCTTTCAGAAACTCTGATGTGTTGAATGTGTGCTTTGACGGATGGGGCAAATATTAGTGCATTCCTTTTGAATAGAGTACCGCTCCGTTAGCCAACTGACCTGTCGTCGCTGACAAGACCACGGCCCGATGGTCTCGTCTTGAACCCTGAACATTCCTAACTGTGTCACTCATCTGAGGAAGCTGGTTGGATAGTGTTTGTTTGAACCACTGATAAAGGAGCTTACTTTTTAACCACACTCTGTTCAAGGACAAATCGAACAAAGATGTTCTGTCTTCTGTTGCTAAAATTGCTAACGGAGCTGTTTGGGACTGTGGAGCTGTTCAGTCGTGACGTCAATTTGTAGGTCAACCTAGAAGGCTAGTTCACCAGTTCCCTTGGTAATTTTGAATGCTGTTTTAAAATAGCCTTTATTGGTTTCAGTAAAATAAGCCATACTTAAAGAAACTTTCTCATTGGATTCTACATCATAAATTGCAATACTTTAAGTATGCATCACATTTGACAGGAACACTTGCCGTATACCTACCGTTAAACAGCCTTTCAAAGTATAATCCATTTGATAGTGTGTGTAAACACGGGTGCTTGACGTGCACTAGAAAGTTTGCCTTTGTCTATTGTCTCCGTTATTTCTTTCGAGAAGTTGTGACCACTTAGGGTGCTTTCACACTTGGTTCGATTGCCTGGACCGAACCCGAGTTCGATTGCTCCCCCCTCCCCCTGCCCCCGCTGGACTGTGTTCATATTATATTATTTGGATCCGAACCGGGGTGCGTTTGCGTCATCAAAGCAGCAGCTGTTTACCCGGTTGCTTAGTAACGACAGCGAGCGTGAAGGCGGCAAAATGCATTGCGTTGCTCACCTCACTTGTATATTTTTGTTTTTTAACCGTTGGTTTTGTTTCTAAAGCTTCAGTACGTAATGGCACTTGCGTCTATATGCCGCAAATGTACTGCAATGCTCTAAAGAATGCTGAAGACGAGCAGAAATGAGGTTTACAGCTCTCTGCTTGCAGTATGTCAGTCACGCTCGTCAGGAAAATGAGTGAAACACACACAAACACACATTTTTATCAAATCATACGTCATTAATAGCGGTTCACTTCCGCGATTTAGTACGATTGCGTTCACATCAGCAGCGAACTGTACCGGAGTTCACATGAACCGTACCCTTTTTAAGCGGACTCTGGTACGGTTCGCGGGTGCGCACCCGAGTTCGGAAGACCGTGTTGACATCATCCAAACGTAGCGAACTCTGACGTCAATCGAACCCGGGTGCGCACCAAAACTGCTAGTGTGAAAGCACCCTTAAAATGTCTTTGTACTCCTTTAAATTAGATTCACAAGTGCTGCATGACAATGGTTAAACTGATAATCACGATTATTTTGCTCAATTTTTAATCACGATTATTGTCATGTAAGGATTTTGTTTTTACATTTAATCAGAATTTTTGCACTTTCATGTAAGCACACATTAAAGGGGTAGGCAATTTTTGGAGAGGCTAGATTTTAAAGCATAAGATCCCACCCTCGCTTCAGAGCCAAAGCCACGCGTCCTTCAAATCGCATAAAGGCACACAGCAGGGAGAAAACAAAAGCGTTTCGAGAGACGGCGTTAAAGATGTTTCAAAGCACATAACATTTACAGTAATAATGAATATAAATAACTTAAAGAGTACTGACCTGTATCACCTGACTGCTGCAGATTTATTTCGGCGGTGATAGTGTTACCATTGAAATGCATAAAATTGGGTCACGAACCGCTCAAAATAACGTCAGTATACCATCTCTTCCAAATTACAGTAGTTATGGCATGAACGCAGCATAAGCTCATTGTTTTGGATCAGTAGGAACTTTAAAAGGTGGATGCTGTTTCGGTAGCGGTGCTCGGTGACTGACATCTCTCTAACTCTGCATAGCCTGAAACACACAGATTACATGTGATGTCTGTGGTTGCGCGGAGGTATGAAAATAGATACGTTGACACAGGCAGGTCGTCATCGTATCATTGCATTCAGGCCGATTGGACGTACATTTGATTTTATGGTCCTACGCCTCCTTCCACAGACGATTAATACATACATTTAGACCACTTAACTTAGTGATTGCTATCAGAATGTGAAGAGACTTTCAACCAGCATAACAAAACATTTTAAAAGCGTTGTGGCTGATCAGCAGGGAGCGTTATGGCAAATGTAGGGTGAATTAGGGTAATCTTGCACACCTTAGATCTGATCACAGGAAATTGGAGAAGTCGGAAGTGCAAAAAGTCCCAGAAGACGCTAATTCACCTGACAGGAAAAAAGAATTAAAACTCAGGACTTTTTTGGAAGCTTTTCATCTCATGTGCACAATTAGTTACACAGTCTTTACATTATGAAAAGAAAAAAGAAGCTTCTCAAAAGCTAGACCTGTGAAATTTCAAATATTAACTTATATTATATAAATTCTAAATTATGTTAATGTAAGTTTTTCCTATTAAAATGTTATTACTGTTTTTCAAATACTAGCCTATGTATTTGGGCATTCTAATCTGTTGGCATACTGTTTTTCGCATACTATTTAGTAGGGAAGTATTCAATTTCGGACACAGCTGTACTCTTGTCTGTGTGACCATAAATG
Source organism: Gobio gobio (assembly GCF_949357685.1). Lineage (NCBI taxonomy): Eukaryota > Metazoa > Chordata > Actinopteri > Cypriniformes > Gobionidae > Gobio > Gobio gobio. The sequence continues at coordinate 49,641,980 of NC_137098.1, forward strand.
ACAGAGCATTTTAATTGGTTTCCAGCAAAAATTCAAGCAGGTGCCTCAAGCGCACACTTTGTAAACATTATTTCTGAATGTAATAATAAAATGTGTTTAATACGTGACTTATCTGTTTTTTTTTTCTCTCTTTAAAATACACACATTTATGTGTATGATATTTTTTTAACCATGCAGCAAACATTTTAAGATATCTTAAAAAATATATACTTTTTAAACTGTTTAACTGATCGTATTAATCAGTCAAAATTCTTACTGTCGGTTAACTTTTAACCAGTTAATTATGAGCGTCCCTAGTAGTCTTGCTTTTTTTAAACTGTTGTGATAGTGGTTGACCAGTACAGTAAACTATTGATGTTCTTACAGATTTAAGGCCTTCAGACTCTAAAATATTATGTTATTCTATTGAATCTTTTGAATCTATGTCAGACATGATAATCCAATAACTATGATTCCAAGGATTTTATTGTCATCCAAGTCTAAATAAACATAAAACATTTATTGTCTTTTACAATATAGTCAGTATGAATTCTTAAGGTTATGTGGTTTTCTGGCCGTTTCTCAGAGAAATGGGAGCAGCTCTTGCTCTTCCTGTTGTAGATCAATATCTGAGAGAAAGAGATGATTGTTTCTCACTGAAATGGTGCCACTGTGCAGATGAAAGAGTCACATGGTTACTGAGAATATTAAACGTGGAAACTGGAGTAATGAATCATAATGATGAATGTTTAATGATGCCAGGTTTTAGTGAGCAAGATTAAAAAAATATGACCGTTGTTTCCTGTGAAATCAATATGTTGAATGCATGTATGCCGGCATTATGAGTTCATGGCTTCGGTAATTACATTTAATGTTTTAGTGATACATTGTTGGAACAAACCCTGCTTCTTTGCAGTCATCCATGCAGAGCAGACTGACGTGGAACAGCATCTTCAATAAGCAGATTGTCAATCACACTCAGCAGGTCTTTTTTCCCTTTCAATATTTCTTGACATAAGCAGGTTATACTTCTCAGTCAATCTGCAAGTCATGACTCATTTTATGACGAAATTACTTTTACTTTTCTGAACTGAACAATCCTGAATCCAAAACCATTTAGTATCTTTTAGTTCAATTCTAATTTTAAGTACTGTATTTTGTATTGTGCTTTTTGGAGGAAGTTTGTAAATGAAGTCAAGCAGTCTCAATGATAGTGATGCTTCAATAGCGGACTATATTTCCATGTTCAGCATGCTTTATTTTTACAGCTGTTCACCTTTCAACAGCTCAGTTTATTCAGTCTGGTTGGAAAAAAAGAGGTTCCGGAAAAATTGTGCCTCCCAGGTCATAGAAAAGAAAATATTTTCATTTTCAGTTATGTTTGGTCATAATTTTATCTTTTGTTTGTTGCTAGAGTGATTTTTGTAAAAATAACAACAACATTTTGAAGTTTTCAACTGGAAATATTCTACACTAATCACTACATATAAGTCAAAAGTAACCTTAGAGCAAACAGAGAAAGTCAAATATAACTATTACTGAAATAATGACCTCCCATCAGGATTTTTTAAACAATTTTAACAATGATTAATTAATTTGTGCGAAGTTGAACGATGTTAAAATCATTGCCAATCTACACTACCATTCAAAAATTTGAGGTCAGGAAGATTTGTTTTAATAAAAAAAGTTATTAACAGTGAAAAACAGAGAAATATAAATCTTTCGTAACATTATAAATGCCTTTGCTGTCACTCTACTGTCCTTGCTGAATAAAAATATTTATTAAATTCTTACTGACCCCACATTTTTCAATGTCAGTGTATGTACGATATTATCATATGTTTACTGCCAGTTTATTGGTATTATAGCAGAAGACATCAAGATATTATCATTTATTCATTAAGGTTGAAAATACATTATGCATATGAGCGTTAGAGGGCCCTCCAGTTAGATTGAAAATGAAGATGCATGTTCTTTGCAGTCCTCCGAAACAGGAAATGGCTGACAGAAGGAATGCTGTCTCTCCTCTCATCTGTCTCTGTTGGGCTTTTAGTTCTGCTTCTGGTTGGCTGACTACAGCATACAACAACTTCCTGTAAACAAGCCCCCAGTGCACCCAGTTACACCCAGACCCCTCTGTATTTGAGTGCTTGTAATATTGACCTTCTTATAAACCATAAACAGCAGTACGAGTGAATGCATGCCAAGACGGGAGGTGTTCCTTCTCCATGTGGAAGATCATTTTTTCCCACTTCGGTCTCTGATGAGGCCCTCTAATTTGATGGGAGGAAGTGGCAAGTGGAAGTGGTGGAAGTAGCACATGGTGCTGTGGTTGTGAGGGGTGGCTAGTTAAGATGTCTCTTGGTGTGAAGACAGTTTGCAGTGGTTGTGTTGGCGTGAAGAGCTTGTGATTGTGGCGAGGATAACATCTGAGATCATAGTTATGTTCAAAAGAAAATTCTGGATTCAATAAAATTTAAAATTGGCAGTAAATGGAAATTCACATCTAAATCGATCTTATTGTGAATGATTCATCCATTGAAATGCATGATTTTGTTTCAGCCATTCATGTTTCTTTTTTCTGTTCTTTTTTTTCCAACCGTGTAATTCTTAAACAAAATGTTATAACTTGATCATCCGGGACAAACAACTATCAGTCTTCCGGTGCTGGACTTCTTCAATTATTTAGACTTTAAAGTCATGAATTGAGAAATCAACTTTTCATGCAGCCGTTGATATATAAAAGTTCACCGTTATTTAAGAATATCCTGTACGTTTCGGAGCTGAAAACTTCCTTGTTATTCAAAGAAAAGCATTTATTGACACCAGGCCCAGCAAACGCTCAATCTCAGAATGTGCCAGGCTGTGACGTCAGAGTGTGGTGAAACGCCGCCTCAACAGAAGAAGAAGTATGCCTGAATCTGTAGCCCCACCCACCGACTCGTGCAAGATATTTAACATAAATAACATGGGCCTACGTGGAGTTAAACGAATCGCGCTACCGAACAATAAACATGCCGAAGATAGCAAGATATTGCGCTGTGCCTGGTTGTGGAAGAACACAGTCACTGCATAAGCTAAATGTAAAACATTTTTTTTATATGTGATAGTATTGCATTGTTACAGATCGTTTGATATCTATTGATTATGTGTACGTGTCTAACTTAACATAACAGGCTGGAGAATCCTTTATTTGAGGTGTTGTTGGTTCATTGTGCTGCGGTTCGTGATCAGACTCGGACATATATGGGCCAGGGCTCGCAAAGCCCAACTTCCCTGGGCTATGTGTTTTCTAGACGGGCTACCAAAACGTATCACCAGCCTGCCAACGGGCTATCTTAAATAGTGAAATAACATTCCTTTCTTGATGTGTGTTTTTCACTCTCTTGACTTGATATTTGAAGGAAAAAACAATTACGCAAGTTTTGAAAATACTGATTTGTCTGACCCTGCAGTGAGGCTTGTGCGTGTTAGTGATGCACGGTTTGCGGTTATATCCACCGATCGGGCCGGCCAAGTAATAAAAAATAACATTACAATTAATTGCGGGTGGATGAGAGATAAATCATTGTGTTTGTTTGATAAAGACATTTTGCGAGCCCTGTGGGCGAATCATCATTCCGGTTGCCGTTTTCCCTCACACTTTCAAAACAATTCCTCATGTTTACTCACGGGGGAGACGGAGCTCATTATAATATGCAAAGCTTATCCAATCATAGCAGTGGGTGTTTACTTCCAAGTCTTCAGTGCAGCATGCCCATAAAACGTTCATGAGAGAGGCTCAAAACCAGGGTAGAAAATAGCCTATTACTTATTCATTATGATGTTTTTGAATGTAAAAACCACGCGAACGTCATAATTTGACCTCAGACAACAGTATAAAAAAAGCCAGTTCATGACCCCTAGACCTCACCTCTTTCTTGCAAAAGCTGCAAGCATTTAGATCTGCCTCCATCCAATCAACAACGATGGATAGAACCAAGTCACCGCCCTAAATGTATTTCTTTATTTATACATTTATTACAAAATGGAAGATAATATTTGTTGCTACGTCCGTTACATTGAAACTTAAAGTATTTGTTGATTACTAGGGCTGTCATGTTTCCTCGATTAAATTTGAGTGCTTGATAAAAAAAAACAAAAAAAAAACATCAAATGCAATTTACTCATGTCGATTAACCAGCAAAATACCGGACGTGGCGCATTCCACGGGTGAGAATCCATGAACCTCATTATTAGACCGTTTTGTAAGGCTGCACGATCTATTAAAACCATAGTATAGTGCTATTTTGAAATCAAAAACGCTGCTATTTAGTTCAATTAATATATGTGCTGCGGGTTTCAGATTGAAGCGTAAAACGTATTAGAGCGCTTTCTGTTGTCCGTTCACATTAAATTCTGCTACACACGAACTCAGTCTCTGCATATGCTGCTTGTTTGGGTTTCCAATAACATGCATTTGGGAAAGCTTATAATATCTGACGCATTTGTGTTTCATAGCGAAGTGTTGCAGGGTTACATTTACACGCGTGGAGCGTGTCTATGCAGCTCAATTAAGAAACTCCATTTCTGGATTCGAACATGCTGTAAAGTGTAACAACAACAATAACCAGGCTGTTGGCGGCTTCTGCAGGCATTACATAATGTACATTTTGTAATCATTGTTATCAGCAATAGATAACTTGTCCCTTGTTTACTTAAAGGGTTAGTTCACCCAAAAATGAAAATTCTGTCATTAATTACTTACCCTCATGTCGTTCAACACCCGTAAGACCTCCGTTCATCTTCAGAAAACAAATGAAGATATTTTAGTTGAAATCTGATGGCTCTGAAAGGCCTCCATTGGCACAATGCACTGTACACTCTCAAGACCCTTAAAGGTCCCATGGCATTAAATTTTCATTTTATGAGGTTTTTCAACATTAATATGAGTTCCCCTAGCCTGAATATTGTCCCCAAGTGGATAGAAATGTTGATCGGTGTAAAACCGAGTTCTGGCTGTCTTTCTCTGCCTTTGAGAAAATGACAGCCCAGACGAGCCAATCCTGAAGTCTCCTGGTTTGACGTCTGTAGTAAAATGATGTTTGTACGGGAAGAAGGAGGCGGGAACCGGCGAACAATAAACAAACTTTTAATTAAACAAACACAAACTAAAATGGCGGCGACAGCCCCTCACGGACGACTGTCGCCTACAAACAAATAAACACAAAATGAAAATAAAAAGCTGCAGCCCCTCACGGACGACTGCAGCGAACACAAAATAAAACATAACACAAAACGTCCAGGCCTGGTCCTCTCTCGTCCCTCACTGTCGTCGCTCCTCCTTTATACTCCCTCACTCCTCCGCAAGGGCCGAGATCGCTGCGGCTCGCAGCTGGCGCTCATCCTCTCTGATGAGCGCCGCCTCGTCCCGCCCTCACGGTCCCTCGGCCTCGCTGCTCGCCACATACCCCCAACGTCCTTCGCAGGCCGGGGGGCACTCCCGAGTCTGCGCTCTACTCCCCCCCCCCCCTCCCCGGGGCGATCACGGCGGCCGCGGGACCTGGGGGTAAGAACAGCGAGGTGAGAGAACGGAGCGGGGAGCATGAGGAGCGACAGAGACGAGAGAGTGGAGAGAGGAGAAAAAAAAAAAAAAAAAAAAAATTCTGGTCCGGTTCCCAGACACACTGCCGCTCGGTCCTCAGCCAGCCGAGAGGCTCTTCTTCGCGGTGCCATGCGGTGGCACTGGACGCTCGGTGGACGGCCCGAGACTCCTCCGCCCCCTGGCGGCCGGCGGTGGCTCCTCCTTCTGAGGGCGGCCGGAAGCGAGTCCCCATCCCGCGCTCCCTGCTCCTCCCCTATGCGGCGGACGACAGCAGGCTCCGGCTCCAGGCAAGCGCTGGGGACTCCTTCGCCCCCTCGCGGACGGCAGCCACCCCACCTCGACCCAGGGGCGCGGCAGCGAGCTCTCCGTCCCACCGATCTTCATCCGCTCCAGCACCACCGCTTCGGGCAGCCGCTCGCAGACTTCTCTCCTCCGCGCTGCCCGAACTCCGCGGCACCGCGATCCCCCTCAGCTGCGAGGGCTCTTCGACAGCGTGTCCCTCCTTCCTCCCGGGCTTCGGCACCACTGTAGTAAAACGTTGTTTGTACGGGAAGAAGGAGGCGGGAACCGGCGAACAATAAACAAACTTTTAATTAAACAAACACAAACTAAAATGGCGGCGACAGCCCCTCGCGGACGACTGTCGCCTACAAACAAATAAACACAAAATGAAAATAAAAAGCTGCAGCCCCTCACGGACGACTGCAGCGAACACAAAATAAAACATAACACAAAACGTCCAGGCCTGGTCCTCTCTCGTCCCTCACTGTCGTCGCTCCTCCTTTATACTCCCTCACTCCTCCGCAAGGGCCGAGATCGCTGCGGCTCGCAGCTGGCGCTCATCCTCTCTGATGAGCGCCGCCTCGTCCCGCCCTCACGGTCCCTCGGCCTCGCTGCTCGCCACAACGTCCAAGCAGGAACGGTTACCTCCCTTTCCTCCGCCCAGAGAATCTGGCACACCCATGCAAATGCTCGAGAGAATAGAGATCATTGCTTGTGAACGAGTGAACGCTGGCAGTTTCTCAGTGTTTGGATGTACAAATGAAAACAGAAGTCTTTTTTCAGTTCCTTCTGATCTGTGATCAGTGATTTCTGATGTGTAGCTAATTATTTATTATTCGTGCACACGCAGCGGCTTATCTCTCCCGACAGAACGGTGTTTTCTATCTTGTGAGTCAGTGTTTTTGTACGTCCTCATCGCGTCTATCGGTTCTAAAATGTGCATACAGTCATGAGTTTCTGCTCAACATCGGCAGAGTCAGATCTTTAGAGATAAACTTCACACAAGCCGAAGCTCGGGCTGCACTGGCCGTTGGCCTTCAACATCCCCGACCCCCAGTACTGCATCTGGCCCACAGCGGAGGCACCAAACGCGGCGTGAGATTAAGCAGAAGGGGGGTAAGCGTAAGCCAGCCTAGCCCCACAATAAACTGGATTACATTCGATTACTGCTGTTGTGTCTTTGTTTGCGCTGTGTACTCAACGTGCGTCACTGACGCTTTTATTTTATTTAAAAAATAATGCTATTATCAACACTTACTTTTAACTTGTTCATCTCGACAGCTGTAATGGTACTTTGCATGTGTTACAAAGTTGGTAATAATGATGAAGATGGACTCGGTGTGACTGGGACTCGTGTTTATTCAGAACTCTCAAATACAAACACAATAAACTCGCGCTGACTGACAGCGTTCTCATAACTCAGTAGTTACTATAAATAACTTTGTTAGCAATCGCTGAGCTCCATCTCTGGTATGTTAGTGATGTCCGGTTCGCGAACGATCTTTCTTTTGAACCAGTTCTTTTTAGTGAACCAAATCAGTTCACCAAATCAGACTGAATCGTTCTAAACGTTTCGCGTCTCCAGTCAGCGCTGATCCATAATTTACTAAAGTTACTAACTTTCTGACATGAGTGACAGCCCCTCCGACTAGAAATAGACTAATAACCTGAAGTATATGCTGTAACTACAACAGTTCAGACATGCTGAGAACTGATGTGAAGTGAACTCAGGTCCATCCGTCTCTCTGGCAGCAGCTCGTGCCTGCTCCTACCTCGTTAAACCACGCCCCCTCCGCTCATTTAAAATGCAAAGATATCAGCCAATCACAACAGTGGGCGTTTTTACTGAAGTCTCACAGCAGACACGCCTCTTGAAGCAGGGCATTCAGCCACAGGGCAAACAGCAGTATAGAAAAAATGCCTTTTATTTCTAAATTATGACATTTTATGATGTAAAAGTCATACTAACAATATAAGTACACCTCAGGAAACATTATAAAATAATAGAAAAATGCCATGCCATGGGACCTTTAAAAGGTACTAAAGACGTCGTTACAAAGTCCATCTCACTACAGTGGTTCTACAATAACTTTATGGAGTGACGAGAATAGTATCGAATTATACAGTGATGACGATTTCAAAACACGGCATCATGAAGCTTCGAAGCGTTATGAATCAGTGAGTCGAATCATGATTCGGATCGTGTGTCAAACCGCCAAACTGCTGAAATTTGGCGATCCAAACTGCTCGACTCACTGATTCATAACGCTTCGAAGCTTCATGATGCCGTGTTTTGAAATCGTCATCACTATATAAGTCGTTATTTAGGGTTTTTTTGCACACAAAAACTATTCTCGTCACTCCATAAAGTTATTGTAGAACCACTAGTGAGATGGACTTTGTAACGACGTCTTTAGTACCTTTTAAGGGACTTGAGAGTGTACAGTGCATTGTGCCAATGGAGGCCTTTCAGAGCCATCAGATTTCAACTAAAATATCTTCATTTGTGTTCCGAAGATGAACGGAGGTCTTACGGGTATCGAACGTTATGAGGGTAAGTAATTAATGACAGAATTTTCATTTTTGGGTGAACTAACCCTTTAAAAAAAGAGCAACAATCTATTCTAGGTTATGATTAGGCACTTACAATAGAAGTAATTTGAGGCCAATTTTTGGAGGATTGAAAAGCAGAGAATATAATTTTATATTAAATTCCCATCATTATATTAATTTTATAAAAACATTAATTCTGTTAAAAACGGTGAGCTGTAAAGCTGTTTTAGGTTGTAATGTTGTCATGGCAAGAAATAAATTAATGATTTCTTTTTTTGCACACTAAAATCATGGTAACACTGTTTATTTATTGCGACAAAAGTGATCCGAAGTTTAGTGCCTCACTGTAACCCAGATTTGTGCTTTTTTTGAAGAAGAGGACATTTATTGCAACATTATGCCATACGTTCTTTCGATGAGCTTAATTTGTATTTAGTCTAGAATATTCCTTTAATAGTTTTTGGGATATAGAGTCAAGTGAAGAGGATCTGTTCATCCAAAATCATTTAAGGGACTTGCTGTGCAAAGCATGGCCTTTTAAATCTGATTTACTGCTCATCAAAGATGTTCAAGTCTTGTTATGGCTTCAACTGACAAAATGAAAAACCAGCCCCCTTCCCTCTCTCAACAACCAACCTGAGTCCTTGTGTGCTCAAAGCTCCCAAAACCACAACTCCCTGACCCAGCTTGTAAAACTAATATCTGTCATTAAACAGAGTTTTTTTTAGTCCTAAGGTGCAAATGTTCATGGGAAAAAGCAATCACTATTTAATGAGCCAAGAGACTAGCTCAGCTTTGTTAATCTTGGCTACTCTATTCTAACAGACGTTAATACAAACACACTCCAAACATTGCTTCATAGACTGAAGGCATTTGGCATGGCTCTCTGATTCCACAAACAGATTTTTTAGAACCTCTCTTATACTAACAGGCCATGTAAACCTGCTCTGTAATTACCTTTGGGTCTTAGTGCTGCTGTTCTCTAGACTGCATATTCAGGTGTTGTAGAAATCAGTTCACAATTTAATGTTGCTATTATTAGTGGTGCTTGGAAAGAGTCACTCTTATTATTGCTCAAACCTGGGGGGTCGGAAAGAAACCCCTTAAAAAACCTAAAACCAATATTTGCCTTTACATTTCTAGGGGATCTAGTTTAGGATTTTCACCTGACAGTTAAAGGAGTAGTTAACTTTAAAATAAAAAATTACCCCATGATTTACTCACCCTCAAGCCATCCTAGGTGTAAATTACTTTCTTCTTTCTGCTGAACACAATCGGAGTTATATTAATAAATATCCTGACGCTTCCAAGCTTTATAATGGCAGTGACGGGGTCCATTGAGTTTGAAGCTCAAAAAAGATGCATCCATCCCTTATAAAAGTACTCCACACGACTCTGGGGGGGTTAATAAAGGCCTTCTGAAGTGAATCGATGGGTTTGTTTAGGAAAAATATCCGAATTTAAAACGGTAAAAAATTTAAATATCTAGCTGCCGCCAAACCGCCTTCCGCATTCAACTTATGCAGAAGTGTAACAGTTCAAAACGCTTACGCCACATCCAACGTCATACGTCGCACCAGGTACACTTATTCCGTAAGTTGAATAAGAAAGGTGTTCTGGCGGAAGCTAGATATTTTACTTTATAAAGTTTTAAACATAGATATTTTTCTTACAAAACCCCAAAACCCTTTATTATAGCAATGCCGTCAACCACCCTAAGATCATGACAGCAACTTTTTAATGGCTAAATGCTGACTTTTTTTTTAATGAGTATAGACATCTGTTTTTAAGCTGGAATGTATTTCTTTCTCTGAATGGTACGTGGTAGGATATATACCTCAGTATCTTAAACTGGATTTATTACCTGCATCTAGAAACACAAACCAACATGCTGGGGCTTTCTGGGTTTTTTTGTGAGGGTCAGAGATTAGTTTACTTGACAGGGATAATATTGCTCTTCTTTTGTAGAGATCAAGGTCCATATTTGTTGTGTTTTGACTCATATTTGCCAGACAGGGTTAATCCATGGGTTAGTCTTGTGGGCCAAGTATTTCAAATTTTGTGTGCCATGTCACTAGAAAGAAAAATGTCCCACTATGCATAGCCAGTTCTCTCTCTACATTGTTTATTGAGTATGTTTGAAAATTGAAATAGTATTTGTCATCTGCATTTAATGCGTCTTGTTCATAGAGAGATTGTCTGGTTAATTGTTGCAGTACAGTAGTGTTCAGTGTTTGTATAATCATAGTACATTTACTTTAAAGGTCATGATAGAACTTTCTTACCAAAGTAAGTTTTGTTTTTAATCAGGTGAGGGGGCCGTCAGAGGGAGATGACTGCCAACAAGAGCTCCAAAACTGCACCGAGAGCAGGAGCGGCTAAAGATCCACAGGAAAACTCAGACAGGTGAGAGTCATGATGATGAGTCAGCAGTCTTTGTCCATTGTTTGTGCTTATTCAGTTATTTACAGAAAGCTATTGTGGTAAAACAGCAACACAATATGAAGTTACCACTATTGCAAGTTGTGATGTACCTCCTGAAGGCCCGTTCACACCTTGGATGAAAACGAATACTAGTTTAACAGCAATAATGATAACGACATAGAGGAACAATATTGTTGGAATCACTTTCAGAATGATTTTTTCCAGCTGATGAACAGTAAAAACATTGACAGCCAATCAGAATCTACCTGAATTAAAAGAGCTGAACACTAATCTATCTAGATATCTTTATATATCTCTTTCTTGGTGTGAACAGGGCTTAATACTAGTTTAATTTAGAACATTTTTTAGAACATTAGAACAATTTTTAGCTCTGTTCTGAGGTAAATCGTGTTTTAATTAATGTTTAGAGGATTTTCAATGTATCAGAAACAAATTTGGACCATTATTTTTGTTGCAATTCACATTTACTCTGTATAAAGATTTTATTTTGTCTATTCATAGTTAGATGTGCTAGATTTGACAGCTCTTCATCTAAATTTTCATAGACAACGATTGCTTATGATAACCAAAACGTTTATCCATAATTGAGGAGTTGCTGAAATAGACACATGTGTCCATCGATGCTTCATAGGCCAAACTGTTGTATACAAAGCTAAAGTAAACATCCTGGTTATGAGTAAAAGCCAGGAAGTTGATTAGAAAAGAGGCTTTGTTCTATTTGTGGCCTTTGCTTAACTATGGAGCTTTGCAGTTGCTATCAGAACAAGTGAAGAACGAACAGTCTTTGAAGAGTGAGAGGAGTAACTTACATAATTACCTCTGAACACTCTCTGATGTCAGAGATATTTACCAAAGAAAATTGTGATTTATGCGAATAAGTGTGGGGGGAAAATGATGGCATAGTTTCTGCTAGCCTCTCTTCCCGAGACATGGATATTACGGCTTCAGAATGCTGAAGAAGCAGATTTATGTCAGATGAGGGTGGCGGTAGGTAGGCCTTGCACTGAGAATATGCCCTTTTTATAGCAAAGATAATAGCTGAAAAAATAACTCAATCACAGATGAAATATCCACATTTTTGTGGGGGAGAACCCACTGGATCTGGCTTGACATATTTCTTTTGATGTGTGTTCCTGGAACCTCAAAGTTTCACCATCCTGGCACAGCTTTCCAACAGGAAATGGCCTGTGGTTGACATTGCCCTCAAGACCCAGGATGAGCCAAACCAGCTCTGGCATCCCACTCGGCCCATGTGTGGCCAGACCAGCTGGCTTCCCCAGAACTGGCCTTGTTTTTACTGGCCCTGTCCGGCCTCTCGGAGAACCTCGTCAGACCACAGACACAAACTCATGGCGAACTCAATGAAAGCATTCTCAAACTGATGCTTTCCTTTGAGCAAAGTATTTTAATGAGCCTAATACTGCAGATATAGAAACAATCATTTATGCTTTGTTGGAGACTTCATCCAGGCAGTTGCGTAGTTATTTTTAGATATGCAGGGTTATTCTATAGAAAACATCTGAACAAAGATTATAGAAGTTTAATTGTGCAATAAATCCCAGCCTTGATGCAAAGATTGTCCTCCTAAACAATATCCTCCATCTCCTTTTGACAGATTTTGGCATCTGTCCAACCCTCCCCTTTGATTATACAGGATTAGACTGTTTGTCTCAAGCCGGGGATCCATTGTAAAGGCTGAACCTAAAGAATCTGTGTTAACACACATTACATATTAGTCAGACTCAAATGTAATGTTTTCCTGTCACCATTTCATGCAAAGAGGTCTACAGCTTTATCTTCAGAGGACGTACTATACCCGTTTCTTTAACCCTTTAAGCCCTGACGGCATTTTAAGAGTTTTTCTGAGTGTCATACACAAAAGTAAAGACTCATAACTCCAAAACTATATCAAAAGGTGGGTATCATTTGATAGAAACCTTTTAAATGTTTTAGATTTTTTTTTTTTAATTTGGACATTCTCCAACTGCTGATAAAAGAGTCAGTGTGGTCCAAAGGAAATTTTTACTTGACATGCTATAACTTTAGGAAGGAAATAAGGTAGGGGGACAATTCTTTTTGGTGAAGTTCCGCTACATGTGATCTGCATCTGGATAACATGTTGTGGTGATAGCATGGTAATCAAAAGTTACAGCATTTGGAACCAATGTAGCCTGTTTAGCTGAGTGTCCAAAAACCTCTCCAAACAAGTGGGCATTTTATTATTATAACTCCAGGAGGAATTTCTTTAGATCTAAGTGACAGATTTTGGTGAATTTGGGCTCTTTTTAATCGCAAGAATCTGCTGTAAATCTGCTGTGAATCTGCTGTAAATGTTGGGGTTGGGGGAGGTGTGGAGTTGATTAACACACTACTTAGGAGTTAATCAAATTGGCAAAGTTCAGACTCTAAGCTTTTAAATGCCACCTGACACCTATCAAATGACACTTGATCAGCACAAATATTTTGATAAAAATATGATTGTTCATTTCTTTGTGGCTAGGCAGTACACTCCGGTTTAGAGGGACGAATCAGCACTCGTTAAGAGTTGATCAAAATGGTTAGATGCATTAAAAAGCTAAGCTTTAAAGTGATACCTATTTTGTGTTATTCCATTCAGTGGTTGCTTAGGTACACTTCTGGTTTAAAGGGTTAATTCCTTTCTGAATCTTCTTTTGTGTACATCATTTTGATGATTCAAGTTTTAGTTAAGAAATACACGTTTATTATGTAAGAAATCTGCCAATGATTTTGCCAAGATTTAACACGGCTGAAGATACCATAATATCATTGAAAACAGCTATGATGCTTAATATTTTCTTTAAAGCCATGATAATTAAATAGTAAATTTAAAACTGTGTTTGATATGTAAAATTAGTTTAGTTTAATTTTATTGATTTATATAGCCCATTTAATAACGTCTAAAAGTCGTATAAACTGTATAAGTACAAATAACCAGTGTTGGGGAAAGTTACTTTGAAAAGTAATGCATTACAATAATGCGTTACTCCCTTAAAAAGTAACTAATTGAGTTCCTTAGTTACTTTTTAAGAAAAGTAATGCGTTGCGTTACTTTTGTTACTTTTGTGTTACTCACCTGGGCTGGGCTTATTTTTGTTTATAACAAAACATTTATATTTTTGTGCAATGGTAAAGACCTCTTCATGTCAAAATTGAAATAATAAGCCCCAGGCTGAGGTAAAAATGCAAATTCACGCATGAACAGTAGAGGGCGCAGCTCTGCTGTGCTGCCATTCTGGATAATGGTAGAATAGGATGCAGGAGAAAAAAGTTTTACCAATAAAAACAAAAAATCTAGTAATTTTCATCATCAAAGGTCAGCAGCAAGACATTGGTAAATTAAATATAAAAGGTAGATTATGCATAAAAATAGTTGTTTTATTTAACATTTAATTATTAGAGGTTTGCAATGTACTCTGATTTTGCATTTGACTGATTTTACAGAATCTGAGTAGAGAATCTTTATTGTGCAAGTGAGATAAATAAATGCTCACATCTAGTCTGGAAATTGAGCGTCAGCGTCAGTTCTGGCAGATCAAGTAGTCAAGACGCTGCTAACGTGATTGACAACACCACGGTCTCATCGCTGCTAATGGCTATGCTAAAAACAGGGCGCCTATTTAAAGCAGATTCAGTTCGCTCTTACTACTTGCTGCCTGCTGCTTTGCAACCCACCACCTCCCCACCTCCTCCTGTTGTGTATAACGTGGCATTTGTTTATGGCATTGTTGCTGCTCTGTTCATAGGGGGTATAGTTAAGCTCTCGCAGTCCTAAACTGTGTGAGCGTTCCCTAATGCTGCTGCTGTCCTCTGACTCTCTGCTATTTCATGGTGCTCATGAAAGGTCAGAGGACTCCCTGAACAGAGCCATACCGCCAAAACAAAATTTAATTCAGAATTCATCAACTGATTGCAATTCAATAAAAATTTCTAAATAATTTGTATTGTCATGTGTGTTCTTGACTTAATGGATCTGACAAAACTACAATAACCATCATGTTTACACACAACGCCTCTGCACTTATTTTTCTCAACATGGGGGCAGGAGAGCTGTCAGTCAAATTAATGTGAAAAAGTAACTCAGATATTTTGTTGTAAATTTGAAAAGTAATGCGTTACTTTACTAGTTACTTGGAAAAAGAAATATTATTACGTAACTCAAGTTACTTGTAATGCGTTACCCCCAACACCGCAAATAACAGAATAAAACAAAACACAAAAATTTACCCAAAAATAAAATTCACGCATTGAAGAGTAGTATACAGCAAATTACTCTAACTCATTAGCCGTTTTAAAGGGGTGATGAATTGAGAAATCAACTTTCCTTTGAGCCTTTGATATATAAAAGTTCATTGTGATATAAGAATATCCTGTAAGTTTCAGAGCTGAAAACTTCCTTGTTAGACAAAGAAAAGCTTTTATTGACACCAGGCCCAGAAAATGCTCGATCTCAGAATGTCGACCCTTGACATCATCGAATGCTGAAGCACCGCCTCCGGCCTGCCCACCGACTTGTGGAGTTAAACGGGTTGCGCTACTGAGCAATAAACATGCCGGTTACAGCTCACGTACGTAAGACATTGCGCGCTTAATTTCACGCGGAGTCGATTGTAAACAAGATACAGGTCAAGACTGGATTTGCAGACATATTGAGATTAAAACACAATGCTCTGGCTTCTATATTGGATCTGACAGGAATGGTGCAACACATTTGTGTGAGTAAAACATGTTTTTTTATATGTGATAGTATTGCATTGTTACAGATTGTGTTGATTATGTGTACATGTCTAACTGAACATACCTTAGCACGCTGTCAGGCTGGAGAATCCTTTATTTGAGGTGTTATCGGTTCATTCGTGATCACACTCTGACTTGTAACGTTATGGGCCAGGGCTCGCAAAGCCCAACGTCCCGGGGCTATGTGTTTTTCAGACGGGCTACCAAAACGTAAGTCTTAAATAGTGAAATAACATTACTTTCTTGCGCGCGCATGTGTGTGTGTATGGTTTGCGGTTATATTCACTGTTCGGGCCGGCCAAGTAATAAAAAAATAATATTCCAATCAATCGTGGGTGGATGAGAGATGAATCATTGTGTTTGTTTGATAAAGACATTTTGCGAGTCCTGTGAGCGTTTCCCCAGACGCTTTCAAAACAATTCCCACATGTGCTGAAGCTCATTAAATATGCAAATCGTATCCAATCCTAGCCGTGGGCGTTTACTTCCAAGTCTTCAGTGTGGCACGCCCATAGAAACCGAATGTTTCTTCAGAGAGCCTCAAAACCAGGGCAGAAAATAGCCTATTACTTATTCATAATGATGTTGTTGAATGTAAAATCCATGAATGTAAAATCCTCTGACAACAGTATAAAAAAATGTAAAAAGCCAGTTCATGACCCCTTTAAAAAGATACATCTTGAGCAATGAGAAATTTTAAAACCTGAAAATGTATTTTGATTTGTGAAGTTGTGATGTGATGCGTCTGCATTTAATATTTGGTGGTGATGCTTTTTTTGTGGTATAATGTTTTTTGTGATGCAATATTTGGTGGTAATATTTTGTGAATATGGGGGCTGACTGTACACTCATTTTCATGCAACACCTGCAAGGCTGCAGGTGGCATGGTTTTTCTCTTCCCTTTTTCTTGGGAAGGGCATTTTGGTGATGTTTTTGGTTGATCTGTCCCAACCTGCACCCTGGATCATACTCTTGGCTTTCTCCCAGCTTCCACTTGTTATTCTAACCACCGCTGTGACATCAGATCTGCCTGCCTCAATTTCACTGAGGTGTGGGCCAAGTCGAATTCTAGTTCCTGGAAGCTCATGAGCGTCATTAGATTTTAAGGGTGGATGAGAAAGTGTTTGTGTCTGAGGAGACTGAAATGAGGTCAGCAGTGTCTTTAATGTCATTGCTCAGCAGTGAGCAGCGTCTGTTTGCTGAGTGAACAATGGGCCTGAGAAAAGATGAGGAGGCTGAGGTTGACATGTAGTTGCTACAGAGGACATACGGCTAAGAAAAAATGCTGAGGGTTAGTGAGGGTGAGTTCATTTATATCCTTCAAGTTTAATAGTTTCAATGCTTTTTGTTTGGGAGGTCCATAAAAATGTTCTTCAAAATTATTGTGTGGAATGATTTGTTTTTCTGTTTATGTTGGCTTGATGTGAAGGATTCTATACCGCCAAATTTATGTCAGATTGTTGTTGTTCTTTCCCATATTAGACAACTAACATTTCCTTTTATCTGATATCGTTTTTGATGTTCTCCTTTTGCATTACTTTTGTATTTTGTTACTTGTTCTGTTTGAAACACATTTTGTAGTAACTAGTATTTTTTTGTGCCCTTATTCATAGTAACTGTTTGTGAGGATATAACACTCTTCTGTGCCAAGCATACTTTACTGGAGGGTTTCTTACACTTTCTGTTCACTTTTGTTTCAGGTGTCAATCTGTGTCCCCACCTCCAATTCTTACTACTGGAAAAGAGCCAGGTTCCTCTCATCTCACTGGCAGTGAGGACGCCAGTAAGCCAGGAAGGTACACTAAAGCTGACGCTAAACTCTGGACCCAAAAGAACTGGAGCTGTAAGACTGCCAGCTTGAGAAGTGGTGCCTCTCTCTCCACTGACTGTGAATGTCAAAGCAGGCTCACCAAATCTAGGAGCATTAGCTGTTTGGACAAGAGGCTCACCATCCATAAGCCACCAAGCAGTGATAACCAGGATCAGAAGGAGACCCAGCCGCACCAGACCCCCCCTGTGGGGGATGGATTGAATACTGGACCCCTCAGCTGGAGTACTCTTTCAGTAGGACCTACCACCAAGCTTGGGCACAAGCGCACACTCTCACTTAGTTATACGGGGACCTGCGCCTCAACCGTCGCCATACGCAAAAAGATCTCGGAATGGGAGGGTCGGAAGGCGGCTCTGCCTAGGATGAGCCTTTGCCTGGAGAAGAGGCCTGGAGGTGGGAGCGAGGATTGTCCAAGTCTGCTGTCCTCACCCTGCAGCGAGAAGACCTTTGACTTCAAGGGTGTGAGGAGGATGAGCACAGCATTTTCCGAGTGCTCCTACCCTGAGACTGAGGAAGATGAGCATGTATCGGATCGAGAAGCTCCTATAAGGTTCCAGAAAAGGTCTTCAAAGACAGAGTCCTCAGGAATTTTCCTCCGCACGCTGTCGGCACGCAAGGAGACCTCAGCCGTGCTCAGCCGTATTCAAAAAATTGAACAGGCATTAAAGGAAAGTCCCTCTTCATCCCCACCACAGTATCTTAGCAATTGCTACGGACTTGACAAGTCCAGACATAAGTCTTTCACTATAAGTGGGACCGAGGACTTGGACAGCACTTGTGGCAGCAAGCGGAGCAGCATCTGCTCTCTGGCCACCGAACCCGAAGCTTCTCCAGGCTCTGACAGACTCTCTAAGATCAAGCAAAGGTTCAGCATTAGCTCTACCAGGTCAGAAAGCCCAGAACTCCCTACTGCACAGGACTCTTCAGGAATTACAGTGAACCCTTTGCCCAAACCCAAACGTACATTTGAGTATGATGCCAACCGGAACCACAAAGGTTTGTTGCCTGGTAATGGACTACCTCCCACCTCTGAATCTCCGCCTCCACTTCCTTCCACCCCAGCACCTGCTATAATGAGAAATTCCAAGACAGATGAAAGCTTGCCTAAGAAGACTCAAGATAGGTGAGAAAGATTCTCTTCCACATTGTATGAATGGCATGCCTGTCAGTATAGTAGTATGTTGTTTGCCAGATTAATTTATCCAATAAATCATGTAACAGATGCATAACGTAAGTTGGAGATAAGTGTTTTGCTTACTCAATGGTGATGGCTCATGGCTTGCTCCTCGTAAGGATCTAACTGACAACCATCTGGTTGCTAGCTGTGATGCTTAAAATGTTCCAATATTTCAATTGATATTTTACGTACAATGCAAGCATATAGTCACCATAGTCTATCAAGCTTCAAAAGAAGCCAAAGACAAAAATAGCGTAGTTAAAGTGGTGTGCTATATTCCATATGACTTGTGTGCTGTATTCCAAGTCGTCAACCATATATTTCGGTTTGTTGTATGTTGTTTTTCCATGAAAACCACAGCTGTCACATCTCATTTGCATTTGTGCATTTTCAGGGATGCTGCCTGAAGATGTATTTTACATTTGCATTCATTAATTTAGCAAATAACTTATTCAAAAGTATTGCACCATTTTTGACATCAGAACGGCATTGACTATTGTGCAGTATGAATGTGAATGAAATATTAGAGCTATGGTGCAGGGGAAGATTTTCAGTCAATATCGACTAAAGTAATTACAGATTTGGAAAGATTTGAAAGTGTCGGGCCCACTAATATCTAGATTTAAACTTCCAATAAGTCCAAACTAAAGACTAAACAGACAGATTTGTGATGGACAAAGAAAAAAACATGTCAGAAAAGCACTGAATTTGTGTACTTCCACTTAGTTGGTTCCCCCACGAACAAGAGATCATTTATTTTTCTTGGATAATGAAGTGTATAAAACTTGTCCCAAGAATGTTGAAAAGGATAAGGACCACAGGCCAAGCATTTGTTTTGTTGATATAGCTCTGGACTTTGAATTATTGGCTTTTGTTTCTGACTTCATAGTCTCTCACAGTAAATTGGCCTCTACAGTTTCACAGATTCTTATGTTACAAATCAAGTAAGCAAAATTAAATTTCCTGTCAGGCATTTGATGGCAAGCAGAGATCAACATGGAAATGCTAGTAGTTTTCTCAGGGTTTCATAATTTTACCATATTAGGTGAATTTGTTGCTATGTTAAATGTTACACAATTGTTCTGTGTATGGCTTATATTTTTCTATCTTCACATTGAGATTCAAAGTGATACTACTGAAATGGGCAATGCGTAATGTTTAATTCTCCAAATTTAGTTCAGAAGTCCAAAAATAGCATGAGCAATAACCTCAACAGTTCCATAAAACACTTTTGAGTTCATTTTTAGATACCCACCAGTGAAATATAGAAAATTTAATGTTTTTGGAGGTTCAAAGACCTCAGAGACGTTGCTTCATCTCTTCTTGTTAAGTTGATATAACACTGCTTCGTGGTGCAGCTTTTTTGAGGGCTCTCATGTTGTTTATAGCTCATATTCTTCATGGCCTTGTGAATGATCTTTGGCACTTGGACTGTTTAGCCCAGTTACTGGGTATGGAGAGCTGCCAGGTTCTCGTGATGGAGAACCTCATGTGCTGGAGCATTTCTACTGCTCGGCACTGGAGCCCATGTTTGACATTCCTGTGGCTGGTCCAGAGTCGAACGTTTAGAGACTATAGGCAAGCAATTAGATTGTGTCATGTCAAAGTACTAATTTGGGGTTCCAACTTTTGGTTAGCTTTCCAACCATGTTATTGTGTGTATATTTTCATGCAAATGTTTTTCGGCCCCTTTTACATAAGCAATAAATTACCATCCGAGCAGAGGTGAGAACTATATAGTTATGTTTATTTAAGCACGTTGTTAAATCCTCTCTTGTTGCTTATCATTTTAATGGGTGTCTTCCAGAAGAACTGTTGAGCAATTGGACACATTTAAGATCCTCATAAGTGAAAGATGCTTTAATCTTCGCAGGTGGTCTGGTGATCATCCAAATGAAAGATGTTTGCCTTAAGCCAAACCAACAGAACTACTCTTCACTGGTTCATCAAGAGTCTTGTCCAAAGCTGTGATTTTTTCTTTATCTCTGTTTGTTTCTAGAGAATCGTGTGAGTCAGAAGATGCTGTCAGCCTGCCTTCCTCATACCCTTCCTCACCCACAGAGAATGGCACAGAGAAACACAGTCGGCCCAGCTCCAAGAGTACACTCGAGGAGAATGCTTATGAGGACATAGTGGGTAAGAATAGCCAACAGTTGGTGATAGATCCTACTTGCTCCCTTTTGATTGTATGCTAAAGTTGTAACTGAGGAATATGAAAATGACTTGCATGGGAAAACTTTTTATTAGTTAAAGATATTTTATTTTAGAATGGTATAAAAATATTTATTTTAATTTTTAATTAAAATATTATAAAATATTTTAAATTTTTTATTTTTATGACATTTGTACTTTTTATAACATCAATTTTGTAGAATATCATAATTTTGTATATATATATATATATATATATATATATATATATATATATATATATATATATATATATATATATATATATATATATATATATATATATATATATATATATATATATATATATATATTATATTTCAAACAATTTATGTAATAATTATAACATAACATTTTTTTATTTGTATATTATTTTATTTTTTTATATATAATAAATACATTTTCCCTTTCATATTTATAATTTCATGTTTTTAACTAAAAACATATTTTATTAAGTTGGCTTGAAAAAGATTGAAGATTTTTTTTTATATATATTTAAACTTTTATATCATTATTATTTTTTAAATTATACTAACTTTTATTTTTTATATGACAATAATATATTTTATAGCATTTTATTGTTTGCTGATTGTGCACTCTTTACAGAAGCCCTGGTTAAATTCTCTTTTTTGTCTACTGAAGGTGATGAAGTACTGGCATGTGGCGCTGGCTGATCTCATGTGCTAAATTCCGTCCTGGCAGGAAATTGTCTGTGTGCACTAATGCTCAGACCCTGAGGGGCTTGACATTGTTACAGTGTTCATGGGTCTTGCCCTGTGGCCAGACTGTAAATCTCTGTCTTACTATTGCTGATGAGGCTAGGGCATCAGGTGCTGTAAAGAAGTCTGCTTGAATAAGTGCCCAGTTGGCAAATGAGTTGAAGGAGTTTGTGGTTCGGTAGGCTTGACGTTTATGTGTCATATTGTCAGTTCTACAGCCAAGAATACAGCCTTTGCGGCATTTTGTTCTAGAAATGATGATGGCCACTAGGCCCAGGCGGTGCATGAGTCTCTAGCGGTTGGGAAGTGTGTGACTCTCAGCCTTTTCCCCCTGACAACGGTTCCATTGTTCCAGAACACCTCGGGTGTGGGATCAAGCATTGCGGTTACACATTTTTACGAATGCTGATTAGTTCCAGAGAAATATATGGCCTCTATGTGCCTCTATGCTCTAACCACTGAGCTGGGGATTGGTGTAACAGAGTCTGACAGAGGCATCTAAAGGTGGTCTCCAGAAGCACCAGGCTGTGGTTAGCACATCAGATCAGATCAGTCTGTTTCTCAGGCTGTTGCCAAATAACCCAAGGTTTCAGCCCTGTTTTCTACTAAAATATCACCAAAAGTTCAAAATTGAAACATTATTTATGATATACATATAAACCTTTGGGCATCACATTGCATTTTGACACAGAGCCAGTATGGTCTGGTGGCAGTTATGACATATCCCCCATATGCAATGACCATTAGTATAGTGATAATGGATTGGCCAAATATCTCCAGATGGCCGGGTCATATTACATTTACAGTGAGATAAATCACTTATAGGGAAACCTATTCATGTCACAATGATATACAGTCCCCAACAAAGGCTACTTTCTTCCTTCAGTCCTTAAGGTCCCAAATATACTCACAGCAAAGTTCTTCGCCTAGAGATGCACAAGCTTTGCAATATGGCACTTCAGTCAAGTCAAGTTGACATCACACCAGTTTGTTCTTTGATTTTTCTTGAAGTTTATTTAGGCCTTTACTGAGTATCTTATAAGTAGCCATATTTCTGTGTGTGATTGTTTTTGAATAGACTACCCATCTTTCATTCCTGATTCTAGGCTTTTCTTGGCTTTTCTACACGTCACAAAGCCATTTCATGTGAAGGCCATTCCTCTTTTCACTTGACTTCATGGTGTTCTTGGGAAAACCGCAAAATGGTCATAAAATAGTTGTGTCTACTGTGTTGCTTTTATTGGTAGTCTGATACTGACATTGTGTTCTGCTCAGTCACTCATCAAGCACTCAACGTCCATTCCTTTGAAAATCCTATTGTGTAAACAGAAGCACAGTATGTTTTGGTTAGGGTGCACACTCTCTCTCCTTTTGTCTGTGTGTTTTGTGGAGCTCCTGTAAGTAGAGAAGTTGATTAGTACCCTCCTGTATGTGAGTGGTCAGGGAGGCATATATTTTCTCCAGCATGTTGTCATTACATTGCTTCGTTTGGGAGTCTCACAGAGCACTCTGGGCAATCGCTGGCCTGTCATTGTGCCTCTCAGCCTTAATGGCACTAGGGCAAATCTCAGCAGTACATCTCATGAGGTCAGGCTGTAGTTTGTTGTTTGTATGGTAGTTATTTTCCTTCTTTCAAGCTATTCACAAGAAGTTGTGCTGTGATTTATTATGGCCGAGTTCACTTAGTGGCACATGTTGTCTTGTATTGTTTTTCTTGTGAACATGTTAATATGTACAGCATATTACAAAATGGTTGCAGAATGGGTAATGTTTTCTTCGACAAGATGCTACATGAACTGAACAGATCTGATTGCTTTCTTTTGTAGGGCACCTGGAGCTGTATTACAGAAATGTCCTATCTTAGCCTTAAGTTATACTCTGCCAAGATCCAGGTTCTAACTATAATCTGTGTACTAGGTAAGGTTATTACTGTAATATTGCCCCTGTGGTGTATCTAGTGAAGGGAAACGGGGCAGAAAGATGTGTGATATGCCAGTGTGCTACAATAAGAAAACAACAGAAAAGTAGGGCACTGTTTATGTGTAGGATGTGCACAACTCATATTGAAACTGGGAGCATTTAGACCTTTTCCCAGCAAGCAGTAGCCGCCATTTCACCGTCTCGGTATAGTCCGGCTATGAGTAACCCACTTCTAGCCAAAATAACCTTGAATTTAGTTACATGTCGTTTTTGCCAAAATAACTTGCGAGGTGTATGATATTCCATCATGTAAGCAAAGTCAACAGTGATTACAAGGTGTTTGGTTTAATTTCTTTGACATGTTCTAGATGACTAGTCTATACTTATACTTGGGCTATGGTTAGACGTCTATTACATTTTCACTGACAGCCCACATTTTGCTGACAGCCCACATTGTTTTAGCCTAGAAATCAGGGCTATGTTTGGACGGCTATTAGACGTCTTTTAAATGCAAAATTGTTTGCTGTCTTGATAGCTAGGAATTTGTGACTATGGAAAGATAGTATATATATATATATATATAAAATATTTACATTTAATAAAGATTTGGGTTCAATATTTTTTGAAAGAAATTAATACTTTTTATTCAGCAAGGACCCATTAAATTGATCGATCAAAAGTGAGAGACATTTACAATATTACAAAATATTTATATTTAAAATGCTTTTCTTTCTATTCATCAAAGAATCCTGCAATGTATCACAGTTGCCACAAAAATATTAAGCATCACAACTGTTTTCAACATATTTGGTTTATGTATATGTAATGGTAGTATGCTTCCACATTAGAGTTAAATCCTCTTGCGGGCCCTATTCAGGTCATCCCGTCCTCGCTTCTCGCAGTTCATCAGTCTTAAAGGGGAAGCACAACTTTACTTCTGTCAGGACCGCTATTAGCATACAGTTTGGATTGGCAGTATGATTTCATTCTGGACAAGAACTCCCTGCCCATCCATGCAGCCTAGAATGGATAAGAGCAGGGAGAGCAGCGATAACCCCCCTTAGAGTTAATGGAACAGAACCAACATAGATGTATTGCAGATATCATTAATGTTCAATAATTAAATTTACAACATAATTCAAGAAAAATTTGCTTCATGCGAAGAGGAATATCAGAAGGCTGACTGGACGAGAAGAGCTGGGGATTGAGGAAGGTAATTCGCTCCTGGGCAACGTGATAAAGCTGCAGTTAATGCTGAATGGATCTTATATGTAGTGACGCTCTGATAGGTGTTGTATTCCTATAGGTAGACGTGATTAGCTGAGAGTCAGTTGATGAGAGCTTGACTGACGTGACCTGCAAGAACTAATGCTAAGGTTGATTTATATTCTGAGGTGAACAAGTGATTCACCCTTTTACATGAGAAAACATGTTAGCGAAAAGAAAAATCATCCTCAACACATTGAGTCTTGTGCAGAGTCAGACTAGGGTTCTGTACTGTCTGCATTCTCTTATCTTGACTCATCACTGGCCCTTATTTCAGGAGACAGAGAGCTGTCCAAAGGCTTACGTCCAACAGAAACTGTTTTTGGAGACGATGCACTTGAGTTTAAAGCACGCCAGCAGTAAACCTCCATGAATAATCTTTTCCCAGAACTCAATAGCTTCCCCGTTGGGTGCCTCTGGCTCCTTCTTTTCATTATCATCTTCCACCGCCTTCCATACCCTCTGCCCACCCTTTCCCTATCAGTTTGCCTCACTCCTTAAGGAGACATGTTACCTCCCTACCTTTTAAGTCAGCTCCTGGGCAGCTGGTGTTTGGTTTTAGTCTGAGTTGTGCTCTCTCTGTCTCCTCTGCTCTTCTACAAACAGAGAAAGAGAATCCATATGAGGATGTAGATCCAGTGAGGAGATGTCTGGCCAGAAATTCCCGCCTGTTACCCGAGAGGTCTCGGGACTCACTCAACAGGCTATGGACCTCCCAGGACAGGAAGTCCATTACATCTCCCCAGGTAATTTCCTTGGCTGTGCAAGATAGTGATGATAGCACCTGCTTTTCAATATGATTTTTATTTAAAATCAAAGTTCTGTATTAATGCATTAATTCAGCATATTATTAGAAACAGTACAACACATATTGTACTGTATTTTATGTATTTTTAAGTGGACAAATATTGAATTTACTATATATATCTGCACCTTTTTAGTTATGCTTAAAGTTTAATTTCTTATCAACTTCCCTCTCACCAGCTGCCCTCTAAACCGAGTAGTCAGTCTCTGCGGCTGCCAGGTCCTGCTGACAGGAAGAGCCAGCGCCCATCCCGCTTGTCTAAGAGGCACAGCCATGATGACATGCTGCTGCTACCCCAGCTGGGCATGCCTTCCTCCCCCTGTGGCCTGTTAGATGACAGCCTGAACCCTGCCACTGATACCTTGGCCTCCCACAGGCAGAAACGAGTTCCCAAGGTAAACAATGAGGGTAGAATGGAGTGAAATGAGCAGTTGAACATTGTTGCTTTTTTGTCATCCAAACTCCTTTGATATACAATATTTACTTGAGGCAACTGAGATTTTAAGTTTATATATTGACAATTTAACAACACATTCGCTTGTTCGCGGTTCTCTAAAAAATGTTACATGACATTCATTTGAAAAGACATTAATCATGACAAAATTTTTCAACTAAATATCCAAATAAATCTAATTATTAAACTAAATTAACCATATAAACTAAATTACTGATATAATTACTGATCTAAAGCCAACACTGTCACTGTATGATAAATGAAATGAACTGATGACATCACCGTTTTCTCCAGAATGGCTATACGGCTGAATAAAATTTTGTTGCATTTTTAACACTGTAAAGCTGCTTTGAAACAATCTGCATTGTTAAAAGCGCTATATAAATAAAGTTGACTTGACTTGACTAATTTAAACAAACAAAAAAAATCTTGTTTTATTTTGAAATTATTTAAATTATTTATTTATTTTAATTTTACGTTTTTATTATTAGCTTATCAACTTAAAGGGTTAGTTCACCCAAAAATGAAAATTCTGTCATTAATTACTCACCCTTATGTCGTTCGACACCCGTAAGACCTCCGTTCATATTCGGAACACAAATGAAGATATTTTTGTTGAAAGCTGATGCTGAGAAAGGCTTCAGTTAGGCCTCCATTGGCATTCAGTACACTTATACTCCCAAGACCGATAAAAGGCTCTCAAAACATCATTACAAAGTCCATCTCACCACAGTGACTCTACAATAATCTTACGATGCGACGACAATAGTTTTTGTGCGCAAAAAAAAATCAAAATAACACCTTTATCCAGCTTGTTATTGCCTTCCGCGTGTGCCTCCACGACGCATGCGCGAGAATATGACGTAGCGCCGGGGCTCGGGATTCCATGAAAAGCACACTCTAACCCCATTTTGAGCACTACGCCGAGACCTAAAGCACGATCAATGTAGAATCCAACAGCTGAGATACGCGCGTCTTCCTCTGATTGTAAACAAATCACTTCTGGGTCATCTGTCCGAACGCCGGATCTGCGTCATATTCTCGCGCATGCGTCGTGGAGGCACACGCGGAAGGCAGTAACAAGTTGGAAAAAGGTGTTATTTTGATTTTTTTTGCGCACAAAAACTATTGTCGTCGCATCGTAAGATTATTGTAGAGTCACTGTGGTGAGATGGACTTTGTAACGATGTTTTGAGTGCCTTTTATCCGTCTTGGGAGTATAAGTGTACTGAATGCCAATGGAGGCCTTTCTCAGCCATCAGCTTTCAACAAAAATATCTTCATTTGTGTTCCGAATATGAACGGAGGTCTTACGGGTCTCGAACGACGTGAGGGTGAGTAATTAATGACAGAATTTTCATTTTTGGGTGAACTAACCCTTTAAGAACCCATTTAGGGAAACCCTGCTTTAAGGTGAATGGGTGCCTGGAATAAATTGCGAATACACAGACAAAAAGCAGTCTATGTAGCAGTCTTTGTATGCTGTGAATAGTAACAAGATTGCAAGATTAATTGCAAGATTATTAGCGTTAGTTTTGTCCTAATGTACTTGCCAAAAAACAAAAATAAATAGGCTATATTTCAAAATATGTTTTTGACACAGTTTTGCCAGGTAGGGTTGTCAATTTTTTTTATTCTGGTTGAATCTCTTTTCACATCCTGATAGCAATCAATAATAGGTCTAAATATTTAATACCTATAAAATATTTAAATACCTGCCTGCCAACTTATGTATTTCCATACCTCAGCGCACCCTGCTCACGCAGACATCACACGTCATCAGTGCGTTCCAAAAGGCTATGCAGAGTTGTAGACAGACAGCCACAGAGCGGCACACACCAAAACAACGAGCTTATGCTGAGTTCACGCCATGTCATAATTGTAATTATGAGATGGCAACCCTTGACATTCTACCAAGAGTGCTTCACATATTCAGACTCAGATTTATGCATTTCTATGTCAACACTATCAACTCTAAAATGAATCCGTAACAGTCAGGTGGTACAAGTAAGAACTCTGAACATTATTATTGTAATGTTATGTTCTTTGACACATGAGGTAATTTAACGTCTCTCATCTCATGACACTTTGCAGACTCTGAAAGGAGGGTGGGATCTCATGCAAAGCTAGCTTGCTATTTCTAGCCTCTCTGAAAATTGCCTACCCTACCTTTAAGAGTTAAAGTTGGCTCATCAGAACTAGGTGCAACACACCCATTAGCCTTACAGCTACTTTTTCCGCTGCTCCTGGATGTTTTTGTTGGGAAAACACCTTCAACCACACACAATTGTAATGCCCATAACCTTAATGTGTACATGCTGCAGGGTTTAAAAAGAAAAGTCTACTGCCCTAATTCACATATCACTCTCAAGAAAAATGCCCTGAAGGACTGAAAGATTAAGTTTCACTGTTTTTCCTTTTCCAGGCATTTTACAAGTTGCTATAGAGTGATCCCAGTGGCTTTTAAAAGCTCACTGATAGCTAAAATCAATAACTTTTCCATCTGGACACATCAGCCTCTTTAAATATTATTATCAGAACTTTCCAGGGTAAATGTGTACATAAGGGGCAGTTTGAAAGTCATTTTCAATTTGTTAAAATGCTTTTTTTCCCCTGTCAGGTGGTGCAAAGAATAAACTCTATCTACTGTACAAAAAGAGGCAAGAAGAGACTAAAGAAGCTTTCACTTTCAAACATAGAAACTGCGTCTCTAAGAGGTAAAGATTTTACCATGATGTTACAGTTTACAGATTTGACAGTTGTTCATGTCCAGACCAAAAAATGTTGTCAGTTGACCCTTTGACATCAAACAACCTCTTTTCTTTGTTTGTAGATGACAACAGTGAGAGTGAAAGTGACTCTGATGACAGGTTCAAAGGTGAGGGAGCAGCACATATGCTGAGAGGGCAGTGTGTTTGAGTTGAGCGCTGCTCAGATACTCTGTCCTTTGAGCAAACATCACATGACCCTATGATTTGTCACAAGTAAATGTCAAACCTGAGCAGTGCTATTTTACTTATACTTATAAGTAAATTTTATTTGACTTATTTGACTTATTATTTATATACTAATCTACTATGTATTAATATTTTGAGTTGTCATTTGTAGTAACTTTTTTGCTTTTATTTGTATAATTTTTTTATATAATAATTCTATTTTCTATTTTATTATATTTTGATAAATGATAAATGATAAAAATGTGCTATTTATATGAAAATTAAATTGAAAATAACCATGTACACACAATATACAAACACATTTTATATGCTGCCTGTGATATCATGTGGATCTTTTTTTACACAGCCCACACTCAGAGGTTACTGAAGCTGCAGTCTATGCTGCGAAGTGCACCCAGTTACAGGACGCTGGAGCTGCAGTTGATCGAGTGGCAGGAAAGGGAGCTCTTTGAGTACTTTGTGGTGGTCTCCCTGAAGAAAAAGCCCACCAAAAACTCTTATACTCCAGAAGTCACCTACCAGTTCCCCAAGGTGAATATTCTTGGTAAAAAGGGGGAGATATTATGTTTGTTTTACATCTGATGCCTACTGATGTGTAGCTGAAGAGTGATGTACATCACTGTTGGTTTAAGGATCCCTTTATCGGCCTCTTTTAGGGTCAATTTTCACAGAGTTGCTATCAAACAGTTTCAAACAGCTTGATGTATAATTGTATATAATCCTTACTGCTTTCTGAATTTTATTCATATTGAGTGTTTTCATTCAGATTGTGGATTGTAGTTGTTTGGATATTTGATAACATATTTGTACACTACTGTTCAAACTTTTAGGGTCAGAAAGTTTTATTTTGAAAGAGATTAAAGCTTTTATTCATTAATACTTTTATCAAATAATCCTGAAAAATGAAATGTATCAGTTTCCACAAAATCATTAAGCAGCATAATAATAAGAAATGTTACTGCAGCATCAAATCAGCATTTTAGACTGATTTCTGAAGGATCATGTGACATGGAAGACTGGAGTAATACCACCGCATGATTGAATTACATTTTAAAAGATATTCGAAACCAATTTACTTAAAGCCTTTATGTGTAATGAATTATATCTTTATATCTTTTCATAAATAATTGTAACCAAAGTCAACATGCTTTATAATATTTGCAAATTCCTTGGTACACCTGAAATTGGTTGTTTGTCATTTGCAAGGCGTAACATAATTATTATAATGTATTATAACTGCTGTTATATTCATGAGACCATACAATGCATTATAAGGTGCATTACAAAGCATAATTAATGCTTTAGAAATACTTTATAATGCAGTATATAGTGCTGGGCAGTCGATTATTCCCGATTAATCACATCCAAAATAAAAGTTTGTGTTTACATAATATACGTGTGTGTACTGTGTATAATTATTATGTAAATATAAATACACACTCAATGTATATGTATACATGTATATATTTTAGAAATTTTTGCATATAAATACTGAATATATATTTATATAATTTATCTTGTATATAAATATTTTATATATCAATATATATATATATAAAAAAAATAAGAAATTAAAATAAGAAATCTAAGATTTTTTTCTTAAATACATGCATGTGTGTGTTTTTATATATACATAATAATTATACACAGTACACACACGTATATTATGTTAACACAAACTTTTATTTTGGATGCGATTAATCGATTGGCCAGCACTACATTATATGTAAAGGTTTTAAATAATGTGTTACCAGATATCCAAATATAAAGCAATTATTTAAATAGTTTTATTTAAATAACTTTTGAATGATGGTTATGTATGCCATTTATATGCATTAGAAACAGGGCTGAAAATCCAGATGCTTTGAGCTCTTATCGTTGGGAATGTATTGACAATAAGTGCAGGAAATCGTTGCCATAGCAATCATGTTTAGTTACAGAGATAGGTTTTTAATTAGCTGAGATCTGCTTCAGTGATTGTGTTCTCTTGAGAGGCTGAAATATGTTGACACTCTGCCCAACCGAGGGTCACCCCCGTCATTGTGCTTTTAAACTAGAACAGAGGGCCGATGGTGGCATGGGTGGTGGTAGGAGCGGGGGATTGACCCCTTGTGGGGTGGAAAAATATTCTGTACATACTTGACATAGTAATGAAGGTCTGAAGGGATACTATAAAGAGGCTGTGTAAATATGCTAGAAGGATTTCTTACCAGGTTTTTTCATCTAACCCTCACAGTTAGAGAGACTCACCAAGCAGATGAGGGAAGCTGAACAGAGACTCAAGGCTATCCCACAATTCTGCTTCCCAGATGCCAAAGACTGGAGCCCTGTGTCTGAATACAACAGGTATCACTGTTTCCTTGTATGTAGGGATTTACTGATATTAAAATTCTGGCCGATACTGATAAGCTGTTAATTGCTATAATCACATTATGATGTGCAGTATGAAATATGGATAACTATTCATGATAAGAAAATGTAACAGTTGAGATGAGAAAGTTTGTATAAATTCTGGCTTGTGGTTCTTCTATTTTGCTACCTGTCTACTCTCCAGCTGTCATATATCTGAATAAAGGCATAAACATGACAAAAATAAATCACTAATATTGACTGATAACCGATATGGTCCCAAAATGTGGTCTCCATTATCAACATTTGGTGGTATCACTGTACATTTAAGCAAATTTCAAGCAAATTTAAAAGCACAAAGCACATTTTGTCTACATTCAAGAGCAATTTTACATAGATTTGTTGGAAGGTACTTCCATCAAGACAATTACACAACACTATCCCACTATCAATTTGAACAGAAACATTGCAATTTCAATTTAACTTCCACAAGTATTCATAGTCAAATACCCCAAGTCATAAACTCTGTTAATTTGAGTAAGTTCTTTAGATTTTTGTTAACATCTTAGCTGCCTGATAAAGTCTTCTAACCACAGGATACGCCTCAAAGGCAAAGTCTTCAGTCTCAAGAGCATTTCTTCTCAAGTGGTTTTAAACACTTTTTCTTCTTATCACCTGATCTACATGGGGGTTTGGGGACTAATGGTGGCTGTCTTTGATTTTGCTTTAGTGAGACCTTCTCTTTCATGCTCACCGGAGAAGATGGCAGTAGACGCTTTGGGTATTGCAGACGGCTTCTGGTGAGACTTTTTCTCATATTATGGATTCTTTTCTTGCTCCTTTTGTTTTTGCTAGTATAACCATATGTATATTGTATATTGCATCACATGTAATTAAAGGCCAAGCATATGGATAGAGGTTTTGGTCAGTCACTTGAGTAAAAGTTTTGTTTGCTCTTTTTTTGTGCTCAAAGAGAAACAGATTCTCATAAACGTGTCTCCTCCGGTTTAATGAGAGTTTCTCAGGAGACGAATGGAAATGCAAATCATCAAAAGATGTCATTGTACCGTAAGAATCGGTCATATATTTGTGTGCTTTGGAGTTTTGTAGTGATTAATTGTTTTTGGATGTTGTGGTGAACTGCATGTTTCATGGTTTTATTTGTGAATGTGCAGTTAAGAATGTGCTGCTTTTTTCTGTACTTTATTGTTATGAGTTATACATAAGTTTTGCATTAAAGTGCATGTTAAAAGGTTTTCTGTGGTTTGAGAATGAAATGTTAAAGCATTTCATACATCTAACAAGTGTTCTGGAAATAAAAAAAAGATAAATGTTTAGTTGATATCCTCTAGTAGTTGTTAATAGTTTTAGCTGTTGCCTGTTCAGAACTTGCTTTTATAGATGTGGCCTTGTGTTGTTCAGTTTCAGATTTAGAGTGATTGGCTTCATTATTGGCTTGTAGGATTTCTTTAGCTTCTATTATTTCTCAGTTCGTCTTTTTGAGCGTCTGAATAGCCCAGTGGAGAGAAGTGTTGACTTCGTTCCCTGCAGGGAGGAAGTCCAGGGGCTGGCATGAGGGCGGCATTCCTGAGGATTTGAACCCAGCTCCACATGCTTGAATTAATCAGCCATTTGTAAAAAGTCAGCAGAGGAGAATTGCATACCTAATATGGACAAGAGGAATGGGATTCTTTGTGTCTGTGTGCTTTGAGAGACACTAACCTGGTTGGACTCCTAGAAAATAGCCAGACTTTCGATTGTTTAGTGAATTGCGTGTGACAACTCATTCATTTTGTGGAACTGCACCTGTGCTGTGTTTACACTGGAGATTCTGCATTCATTTTAGACTCATACCATGCACTATTTAAAGTGTTTAACTTTAGGTTATGAACTGAATGCAAAAATATAGTTCATAAAATGTTGTCTAGGATGACAATTATGTGAATAAAATAAAATAATGATTGTTTTAATGATTCCATCCCCACGTTTTAAAGAAAAGCTTTAAAAAAATCAATTTAAACAGCATGAAGCTATGGCTCTCATTTTAACTCTCCTAAATCCATTTGATGTGGCTTTTAAGTTTTCAAGCTACAATTTTGTGAGCAGCAAAGTTCTGTTGCTCTCTCTCTCTCTCTTAAAATAGACCAACACTATTGCTCATTCTTATCAAGTCACACATCCAACAACGTTTGTAATACAGACATGAATGACACCTAAAATATGCAACATGTTGAGAAATCTGCACTATTGTTCAAAAGTTTGAGGTCAGCAAGTTGTTGATCAACTTTAACTGATCAAAAGTGACAGAAAATACATTTATAATGTTACAAAAGATTCCTATTTCAACCAAATGCTGTTCTTTTTAACTTTCTATTCATTAAAGAATCCTGAAAAAATGTATCATGGTTTCCACAAAACAAATTTAATATTTCACATTATTTCTGTTTTTACTGTATTTTGGTCAAATCAATGCAGCCTCTGTGAGCATTAAAACATCAAACCCAACCCATACTTTTGAATGGTAGTGTTTTTGCTACAGTAATAAAACACGCAAAATAATCCTATATTCTTGTGTTGAAGGACCCAAGCCATATCTAGGAACATGAGAGACTTATGGGTTGGGCTTTCAGCCACCCAAAACACCTTAGCAACTGCATAGCGCAAAAATTGGCCTTAGAAATGCCCTGAGAACAGTCCACAACACCCTGGTGTCATGGTGGTAACTTTTGCAGGTGCACGCACCACCAAAATCTGGGTTCTTCTCAAATTCAGCTCTCACAGATATGATTTAGTACCTTATACAATTTACTGAAATCACCTGGATGCTTTCATGTGTTGCGTACCCCCCAGTTACTTCATGTGATGATTTAATTGCTTGTGTAATCTTTTTCCCCACACCTGCAGCCGAGTGGGAAAGGGCCTCGCCTTCCTGAAGTGTATTGTGTCATCAGTCGACTGGGCTGTTTCAACCTGTTTTCCAAGGTGAGCTCAGGCTTGCTCATACACACACACACCTCAACACTGTCTCTCTGGCTGTTTGACATGGGCAGAGCTGAAGCGAGGCTTGTGCTGGCATTGGGGAACATCTAACTTAGTACATCTGTCTTTCTCCCTGGCCTATTAAACCACTGTTATTTCCTTTACTTCCACCTTCCACTCATGGGAAAGTAAGGAAGAAGTATAAATCCTGTATCCAACCATGGTAATCATAATATTCAGTGGAAATCTGAACTGCATGTTTTCGTCAATCTTGGAGAAAAAAAAAAAAAACTCATGTAGCCGATGAAAACCATGACTTGCTAGTGACAGGTTAGAATTCCAGAGACTGCCACACAAAAAATCTGAAAGGAAAAAAGAAACAGACCACATGAAATCGATCACTGTTCTGTAGTGTATAAGTCTAGTGTATAAGTCTGTAGTCCAGCAGTGTCACAATCTACATGTAATGCCTGTTAGCTCTGGTGTGTTCTCCTAATCAGCTAATTTGGCTTTAATTTGTTACAGATCCTTGATGAAGTGGAGAGGAGGAGAGGGATCTCGGCTGCTTTGGTGTATCCTTTCATGAGGAGTGTGATGGAATCTCCTTTCCCAGCACCAGGCAAAACCATAAAAGTCAAAACCTTCCTGCCTGGAGCAGGAAATGAGGTTAGATCCTTTTCTCCTATAATTTAGACTGCTGTGTTAAATTAGTACACGTTTATTCAACACTTATGAAGCAAATCTGAGATCGAAACCCCCCTGTAGTCAATAGTTTTATGCATTAAAACTCACCTTTGATCACCAAAATGATATATTATAAATTATATTTTTTTTCCTGTGAAAATAATTTCTTCATGCTTTAAAATAGCTTGAATTGAACTCTACAATTTCAAACCGCGTTTTAGAGACTGGCTTTGTTTCACTGCAGTTTTTAGGAGAAAATACTCAGCAATGGTGTTGACGGATGAATTTGCTCATGGTTTGTGTTTTAAAAACACCACATAGATATAAACAACATTAAAAACTTGATTTGCACCAGAGGGGTGAAAATCTTTAAAGAATACATGATATTAAAACTGACTCTATTCAGGGTTCAACAGTAAGGACTTTTAACTGCCAGCACAAAATAATTCATTATTATTCCT
Source organism: Gobio gobio (assembly GCF_949357685.1). Lineage (NCBI taxonomy): Eukaryota > Metazoa > Chordata > Actinopteri > Cypriniformes > Gobionidae > Gobio > Gobio gobio. The sequence continues at coordinate 49,677,370 of NC_137098.1, forward strand.
TTTTTTAAAGAATTAACATTTAAAATAATACATTAAATGAATAATTTTACATATTGAATTCTCAGTGTATGTTTTTTATATTATATAATAAAAAATATAATTATTATTAAATATATGTATTATTATTAATGATAACTGGATTTCATTTATTTATCAATAATCAAATGTTAAGTTTTCTTTACATCGAAAAGTTGCAATATTTGCTGGAAATTATACAGTTTTTATTACTATTATTATAGAGGAAATAGCCATAAATTCATAACATTTTTGCTGGAGAATGATGGCCTACATGGCAAAACATACTTCCGTCATAAATGTCTCTGGTCCTATTGTGCACGATTCATTAGTGTATGTTTAAGATGTGTAAGATCTTTCAGCAAAATGTAATACGTTTCTCTGCCTCCAAAATGACCTTTTCTGCTGTATGCATGGGGACGGGGAGGGGGGGACAATTTTAGCCAATAGTAATATTTTCAATTTTCTTAACAGCATGCATATTGCTCCTTGGTTTAATGCAGTGTTTTCTTTTCCACAGGTGATTGAGTTACGGAGGCCTATGGACTCCAGACTAGAGCATGTGGACTTTGAAAGTCTGTTCAACTGCCTGAGTGTACGACAGGTGGTACGTGTTTTTGCCTCTCTGTTGCTGGAGCGAAGGGTCATCTTTGTGGCTGACAAGCTGAGGTGAGAAACCCTTGTGTGTTAGCTCAAGTGTCTGAGTTATCATGCGACGACAGCCTTTGAGCCAATGAATATGAACCGTCAAGTGTAGGCAGCATATCATCTCATGTAACACACTCTTCATTCCCATGAGAAAGTTCTTGCTTTTTCAGCCCAAACATGGTCAAACAGTCCTCCCAAATGGTTATGTGTTTCTAAGACAAGCTGACCACTGTGACAACAGCAGTCTGAGTGTGGCCTAACAGCAGATGTTCTCAATAACCTCTTTCTTCACTGATGTGCAGTGTCACTTCCAGTTTTCCGTCTGCTCATTCAGAGCCTGTAAAATAACATCTGCTACAAATAAAAGAATTTTATCTTTTTAGGTCATGGTTTTTCTCCTCCTGTTGGTGATTTTTGTTGCTGTAGTCTTTGTTTTCTCAGACCTATTCCTTTCTCAGTTCTCAAGTTAGAAATTCAATCTCAGTAATCATCACAATATAAGAGGACAAAGTTTAGGAAAACATCATTCCATATTTGTCAGTGACCATGGGGATTCTGAATGGAATACCAATCATAGTATCTGTCCGAATGTTCCAACCAATCTGTCTTGGCTTATCTGGGCAGAAAATGGCTGTTTTCGGGCCCAATTCAGTTTTGTCTGTCAGTGTCCAAACAGTGCATTTGGTAAATAGCAGCCTTCACTGCGGTTTTGGTTAAAGGGTGACCCAACGGCTGCTCCATGCAGGCCACTGCTAAATTCATCAGAGGAGGCATATTTGACCACACCCTCTAACACTGGGCTAAACTCCCAGGAGTCCCTGCTGATCTAAATGCAGAAGTGGGTCAGGCCAGAGACTGGGCTTTGGTTCTGTTAGGGATGTTATGGTCCCCGGAGGTTTCTTCACCCCCCTCCGAGCCTTCGTGCTTGGTCACGGAAGCTTGTGGCCGGGCATGGGGGGTCATTAGGGAGTAGGTTATTTGTGAAAGCTTAATCTCCACAAATCATCAGCCAGTTTAAACAAACAGCAGCGGGTGATGTGGGGTGGGCAGTTACTGTGAAGGAAGGAATGCACTTCCTGTGTGAGTGACTGCGCGTGTTTCTCTCTAATTGGTGGCCATATTGTCACAGGGTGACGGTTGTTACTTAGTTACAAAAGTTATTAGGACAAGCTCATTTGTACAGTTTCCGGTTGATTCAGTCAATAAGTGCACTTCTACCATGAAGACTCGGGAGACCAGATAAAGTATGATAACACCACAAGTTTATTAGCAGACCAGCAAGTATTAATTAGAGGTTCTTTGGCGTAGGCCCCGTCCGTAGCGCTCGTCACGAGGGTAACGGACTCTGCATTTCCTGCCTGAAGATGAAGGCAGGGAAGCAGCCGACCCCCGGGAGGTATAGACAGGGACCGACCTGGTGGTGGTGGGGAGGATGGAGGCAATGCTGGCGTCAGCATCTGTGAACTCAGACATGTGTTAATTACCGATCTTTTATACTCTGAGAATTATGACTTGATTGGATAGGTCTGAATGTGATAAGTGACGTAACATTGCATCTTCCTGCCAGAACTTGCGCATAAGCTTCATTTTCATGCATTTCAAAAGTATGAATAATTTGTATTTTTGTAATGACATCAACACTTAGTCCGAATAAAATCATACCTGTATGGCTTTTTCGAAGTTGGACTATGGTTATGCCATTGTAGCTTGACTTCATCCAACATGTATGCATGTTAATCCAGGCATTCTCAATTAGTGGGCCAGGACCCTCTAGGGGGCCTCAGCAAACTTCCAAGTTGGCCGCAGTTCTAGTTTTAAAAAAGATTTAACTTCGTTAGAATTATAGCAGAAATACTGGGGGAAATATTGTATCTTAAATGGGGGGCCTTCGTGTCAGAAAGTACGTTTGTAAAAAGTATATATATATATATTTTCTGTGTATGTGAACACACTTGGTGTTATTGACCTTGTAGCATGTGTTAAAATCTAGGTAAAATCAAGATATAACCTTCTTACATGGTACACCAATGGTTTAGTTCACATACCTAAGAATATTTGACTCAGAATAGCAAAACATGTTTTTTCTTTGAATCAGAGAAACAAAAGCAGTATGTTCTCTGTTGTCGTTCAAAGTACGCTTTTCAAAACCGCTCTTTGTGAATGGGTTTGAATCACACCCATTATCATAATAGATAGAGCTCTAGTTACAACATATTATTCTGTTAAGCCAAGTATTGACATTCCATGGGCTTGGCTCTGTTCAAAACAGGATAGGTGGATTGATGGGATTTGGTCCAGACCTAGCTGTGTTGCCCAGCAACCTTAGGTGGATTATGGGCAACGCTAGGCTAAGGTAGAAAACTCTCCTTTCTCCCACATCAAGGACATTGCTGCAGCTCTCCTGAGAATGGCCACTGCAATCCATTTCCAAAAAATGCCTGCCAACAGTGTATGATGTATGCTTCGGTAGCTTGTAACATACATTTGCTGCTTAGGATCTGACAGAAAGAAAACTCACTTCATGTTAGGCAATGCTTTCTTTGGGATTTCACGTGCATTTGTGTTTTACCCCTTTCCACACTGCATAGGTGCTCTGTGAAGCTTAAACCATCCTATTTCTCGTGGCACAGAAAGTAATTGTTTTCGAATCATAAACTTTTCCATTAGCTTTGTGATTGTCTAGGGAGCTCCTCTGCCCAAACCAGACACTGATATTCAATCATGCTGCTGAGTGAGTTTCTCTGGGGGGGAGCAGCTTTGATTGCTTTAATCACCCAATATTACATAAAAGAATAAGCAATAATGCGTTAGTTTTTTAAGCATTAGTTTTAATTGTAATTGTTCCTACTGAAATTTCTGTATAATGATACTGGCATTCTGCGTGGTTATAAAATGACAGGAAGGATCGAGTTAAACTCTCGGATGTGTTGTCTGGTTTTGTCATTTTCAAATTACTTCCTTTTTCATGGGTACATTGTGTGCAACTTTTGGTGTAGCTGTAGACGTCTTCCTCTAGTAAGTGAATGTTGTTTTTGAATTAATCAGAGCACACAGAGAGCCAGGTGGAAAAAAAATGTTCTGTGTCCCAGACAAGTTGAAAAGAAAAGGAGACGGAAGGCCTTTAGGTGAATGTAATACAGTATTGCCAAGTTGGCCAGAGACTTTTGTGTGGCTAGTTTCGGAAATAAACAAGCCAAAAAACATGAAGTTTGAATAGATCAAAAAAGGTTGACTTTTGTTTAAATAACCTGGCCATTTTACAATATCTGTCTTATGTCCTACCTAGCTGAAAGTTCTAGGTATTTTTTCTTCTTTCTGTTCTTTTATTATCACAGGAATATGCTTCAATATATTGCATAATGGTGGGAACATAAACTTTACATCAACTTTTGCATAAACCTTGCATTTTTGCAGCCTTTTACATCCACATACCGGACGTCACCAGTGGTTAAACATGCAGAAGCTCTCGTTAAATATATAAAATTACTTTCAAGTCTCTCTTTCCAAAGGCCAGCCAGCCAGCCATCCAACATTGCCATTCTTTTTTAGGAGTTATGAAAGATGCAATATTGTTTAGAATCTATCCAGTTCAGTTTGGATGGTTAAATGAAAGCATATGTATTTTTGCACAGATTAGGATCTTGAATTTTCACCCTTGAGCTGCTTCTGTTGCAAATTATTCTTTTTAGGGCTAACTCACATTGCTCACAACAGACAACACATTCTAGCAGTTTTTGGTTTCCACTGGATCAGTGTTATTTTTTTCTCTGTGCCATAGTCATTATTATTGTGGTGTGGGGAATCTCCTATTCTTTTAAATTTATAATGATTTTTATAACTATATATTTATCATTGTCGTTATAGTTATCATCCTTGAATTGATCAGCAATAATAAAGTTCTCAAATGGACTTATAATAGCAGTTATAGTACAATATACAATATAATATCTCTTGTATCTTTTGTTCAGTGTAAAGGATATTTAATTTGGTTGGTTTGTAGACTGCTTTTGTGTGCATACCAGCTCTGTATGACGGTCCGGTCCAGGCAAGAGTCAGTCACTAGCTTGCAGCAGTTTTAGCACAACCCGTTATCCAGGTTATTTGGTTCCTGGAGGATTTGGGCAGCATAGAACAGTGTTTGGACAGGTCTAAAGTTCTGTCTTCAACTTTTCCCAGGAGTACTTGCCTCTGAGGACTCCGTTATGCTGAAATTCCAGGTATCAGCTATCAGAATCTGCCTGTCTCGCCTTTGGCTAGTTTTTTTTAAATCTGCTTCTCCCTGTTCCCAGTGTGAACATGCCAGAGTGCAGGATGCAGGCTCACACACAGACATTCAGACACCACCTAGAGTGTTTTAAACACAGCCCATGAAATTCAATATTTTGATTTGAAAAGGGCAAACTGATATTTGTCTCTCTTTTAGACGCACAACTGAGCACTTTTGGAGCTGCAATTATATTTAGTTTACTGTTCGCATACCAAATTGTATCACTGGGTTCAGTCCTGATCCTCTCTAATTCATGGCTGGAGTCAGTGTGTTTCTGATGGTTTATTTTCTCGGCCTCTGTATACGTGGGCTTGTGTGGTGGATGGGACAAAAAGAAATGAGAGTTAGAGAAAGGAGGGTCAGCCACTATCAACAAGCTTGGGACCGTGAGAAGGCCACAATGGTATTTGTGACTTTGTGCTTAGCCTTAGCTGTAACATCTCACGGCTGTTTTGATGTCACAGTAGTTTAAGGCTCTGAGGAGCATGATTTACAAACGTGATTTTTGAATGAGAATGAGCGTGTGTGGTTACAGTGTGGTAGTCCATCATGATATCATCTTCACCATATCACCCTGAAGATACAAAGACTTACGTGCTGCCTGTTCCATGTACAATGGGTGATGTGGTATTGTAGACGAGATACCATTTTTAATAACAAACCACACACACACACAAACACTGATTTGCTGATTGTCTTGTGGGAACATTATATTCTTTGTTTTGGAACATTTCGATTGATTTACTGGTAAAGTTTTGACAGTATGTAATTTGTATTTTTTCCCCTCTGCTTGTTTCTTCATAAAACAGTTGCCCCATAGATTTCCAAGTGCATTTCTGTACATGTATTTGTTTGTTTATAAACTATATTAATCAAAATGATTTTCTATGGTAATGTTAGACACGTTAGCATGTTTAGATTCTCCCCTTCTGCTACCTGGGGAAATGTCATTCATTCATGTCATTCACCTTGCAAATTCATGTACACTACCATTCAAAAGTTTGGGGTTGTACATTTTTTATCATTTTGGTCATTACAGTTTTTGAAAGAAGTCAAATGCTCACAAAAGGCTGCATTTTTTTAAACACAGTACTAGCAGTTATATTGTGAAATGTTTTTTCACAATTTAAAATAACTGATTATTTTATACTCATTACTATGAAGGCAAAGCTGAATTTTCAGCATCAGTCTTCAATGTTCCTTCAGAAATCTTTCTAATATGCTGATATGCTGATTTTTTTTTTACGATTTGATTTGATGAATACAAATTTTATGAGGACAGTATTTATTTTTACTTTATAAATGTTTTACTGTTACTTCTGAGCAGTGTAATGCATCCTTGCTGCAGAGTATTACATTTCTTAAAAAATATTCTGACCCCAATCTTTTGAACAGTAGTGTAGTAAAAAATACACGTTATGTCAACCATTTGAGAGCAGAATATGTAGTGTTTAATGTATGTGTACAGTGTAAAGTACAGTGATTCCTATAACCTTTTATCATGTTTTTTTTCCTCTGTGTTCTCCATGGGGTTTTATGTAGCTGATGTCTTGAATGCCGCTGGCACAATGTCAACGACATACAGGAGTCTATTGAATGCCACTGGATGTTTTCTTTTGTTGCTCTCATAATCACAGATTCCATTGTCCCCTCGCTAAAGCCAAAATAAACCTGGAAAATCTGGGCTCAATATACTTTTTCCAGAACAGGATTTGCTAAGAAAGTGTGTGAGATTTTGTAAAAGCTTGGTGATTGACTGTGTGCTTCTCTCTTTCCCTACAGTACTCTTTCCAGCTGTGTTCATGCGGTGGTGGCTTTGCTCTACCCGTTCTCCTGGCAGCACACCTTCATCCCTGTGCTGCCCACCTCCATGGTGGACATTGTCTGCTGTCCCACGCCTTTCCTAGTGGGTATTCTGTCCAGCTCACTGCCAAAGCTCAAGGAACTACCAGTTGAAGAGGTGTGAACACTACCCCAACACTTGATATGTCTTGTCACAAACATTGCAACAGCTATGGTGTTGTCAGTTTTTTTGTAATAGGACACTTTGTCAAGTGTGTACAACATGAAATATGTTTGTCTGAAAAACTGTCATTAGATTCAGGGAGATAGCTCATGCAGTTTGTGCACAAATACATAAATTCATACTAGTAAATACTAGTAAATAAAATTTTGACAAAATATTTAATATTTTTATTTCATAATAAAATCATGATAATTATTTTAGTCATAAAACTGAAAGAGGTTTGGGTTGGTTCTTGTAACAAGTAGTTTAGCCCTAAAAACACTTTTTTAGCCCTAAAAAAAAGTTTAACACTCAAAAGAAATCTTAAAGGGTGAATAACACATAGTTTCTGCTAATCTCATGTTAATCTTGAGTACCTAGAGAGTAGTATTGCATCATTCATATCTCGGAAGAGTCTTAGTTTTATCAGATTTACCAGTAAACAGCCAAGCTCCGTTGCTGCTCCGGAAAAACAAAATGCGTTTCCTTTAACGCTGAGTTCTTTGGGAAGCCGAACAAGGTTATCTTTCCCTCACAACCAAAAGCCCACTTCTTTAGTGACAGTGGCTTCCCTAACCTGAACGAAGCTCGTTGGTGAAGCTCTTGCTTTCGCTCCTGTTGACGTGCACATGGGAGAAGTGCTTATATAAGGAATTCCGCCCTTTATGGTAAATGGTAATGGTATCTTTAAATGGCATTACCTCACATTCACCCATTCATACACCGACGGCGGTGTCAGCCATGCAAGGCGCCATCCAGCTCGTCGGGTTAGGTGTCTTGCTCATGGACACCTCGACACTTGGTCAGGTGGAACCGGGGATTGAACCATCAACCTTCCGGTTTGTAGACAACCTACATGAACCACTGAGCCGGCAGTGGAAATTTTTTTTATGACGTCATACAGGACCATACTCAGAAAAAACTTTCTGAAATGTATACGAGTTTTGAAGGAGTGTATTTGGAATACACCCAACTCATTTTTGAAAACTTTGGCCATGTTTACCATGAGAATTCAATTTTTTAACAGTGTAAATAGGTCAGAATACATGAAATAACATTAGACATCCCCTCAAAAAAAAGAATGTAAATTTGTTTAAATTATTTTTAATTTATATACAGATGCACTCCTTAACAAAATAACCCCGCTAATTCTAGAATAATTCAAGATTATCTTTCAAGATTCAATCATTTCCCCTCACGTTTGGAGGTTACTATTCTGAGAGATGTTTCCCTGATTGTGACTTTGCATTCCTGTGAATATGGTCACACTGGCAGCTCTCCTTAACAGTTCAATTATGCTCTTACTCTAATAAGCTGCCTGAATATTGAGCCCTCATGTTTTCTTGAAGTGAATATGGGGCTAAAGTCATTTTCCCAGGTTCAGAATGATGCTGGAAAGAGTGAGAAACATGCTAAGTACAATAACATGCCCAAAACACAGGCCAATTTTTGTGTATGAGCCTTTAATGTGGCGTCAGCTTCATAAGCCTAGCTCAGCATTCCTGGCCAAGCTGTTGTCTTCTCCCCTCTAAACTTTCCCAACTGGGAGAGTGTTGTTGTTCCCAACTGCCCACAAGACAGTGCCAGCTACTGTGTCTTTGGCATTTAGTGCGTTTGGCAGGAGTCGTCTTCAGTACGTTTTTTCAAATTGCACTTTGGACATAAGTGGACTTGTAATGGCCATGAGGGCTGACCCTTTGCAGGGAAAACATCTGGAAGCGCACCAATTTGTGGTACTTGTCATTTTTAACACTGTGTTTTTAAATGGGTGTCAAGCTCCATCTGTTGTGGATCAACTTCAGGAAATATTGCAACTGAATACAGTGTGATTAAACAGAATGATGCAACTCAATGTTTCAGCCAGTTGAGATTAACGATATTGGAAATACTAGTCATTTACATTATTTTTTATTTATTTGTACTTATTGGTACATTTATGTTTTGCTTTATATCTGTACAAAGTCTATATTCAAATTAGTTTCATGTTACTGTTCATTTTTTAAAAATGATACGTTATTTTTGAAAGTGAAACATGTCATGTCAAACTGGCATAACAATTAAGCTTGCATATAGGCTTGTTATATTACTGCTTTTGAGGGATAATACTAAAGCTGAAACATTATGAATGAAACTTACTTGACGACAACAGATCCTATATCAATATCCTAACGAATAGAATACCATTAAATTTGTAGTTGCTAGTACACGCCAAGCTTTTCTTATGATTTTTGTCTCCTGTCATGTTTACAGGTACTTTTAATACATAAGAATCACATTCAAACCTGGATGTGCAACTTTGGTAACACTTTATTTTAAGGTGTCGTAGTTACACATTACTACATGTACTTACTATAGTAATAACAGTGAATTATGCATAATTACAAGTAACTAACCATAAACCAAACCATAACCCTATAGTAAGTACATGTAGTTCATTACTCTGTACTTATTTGAGTAAATACAATGTAACTATGTCACCTTAAAATAAAGTGTAAAAGCCCGTTCACACCAAGAACGATAACTATAAAGATAACTATATTAGCGTCCACACCAGCGGACGATATCATTCTGTTTATTCTACGAGCGTGTTTGTCTGCCGCTTTAAATGCTCGAGCTCGTTACAGCAGGATGGATTCTGATTGGCTGACAAATCGGATAAAATTGTTCAGAAAGTGATTCCAACAATATTGTTTCTCTATATCGTTATAGCTGTGGTGTGAAATCTGCTATTCTTTAATACTGAGAACGATTTTTAGTACTGAATCTTTAGCGCTATCTTTACAGTAATCGTCCTTGGTGTGAATAAATCTTCTGGGGATTTGTCAGATTAGTCGACCAGTCAATTACATAATTTCCGTTGAAATTTTACTGAAATTAAACATGGCGCACCTAACCTAATTGAGACCGTTTTTTCTTTATGTTTCAGGCCTTAATGGTCGATCTTGGAACGGACCGCTTCATCAGACAGGTTCGTCCATTAACAATCTCTCCCCGAAAGGTTTGGCACAAACTCCCCCATGGCTGTAGTGCAGCTAATTGCGTGTTGTCATTAAGATCTGAGAACAAGCGCAATATAAACAAGCGGGCTGTGTCATGTTATGAATCACTGAACGTTGTTACAATGTTAATCTTCGTACTCTTCCTGTATATAGATGGATGACGAGGCCTCTCTATTACCACGCAAACTGCAAGCTGCTCTGGAGCAATCTCTCGAACAGAGAAACGACATCATCAATCAAGACTCCGACAGCGAATCAGATGAAGGTGAAAAGCCTGACGTTGTGGCCTTGCCCATCTGTTTTCAATGGACTCACTGGCTATTTGCATATATGCTCTGACTGTAAAGCAGAACATATGGCTTCACTGTTTAATTTCCTATTATTTTTTTTTTCTCCACCATGAACATGAACTGTATCTCATCTTAGATTAATATTTTTTTGTCGGTGCTTGATAAAATTAGAAATGGCCAGTTTAGTTGCTCTAGGATATTTGAATTTATTAGTAGGATTAACCCCTTGAGATGTACCATCTCGTTTTCGAGGGGGTCCTAACATACACACGGTGACGGTGAAAATTAACCTTTCTGATATCCCCTCTTTCACAGAATGCACCACCTCTTTGAACAGTGTGGTGTCGGAGGCCTTCATCCGCTTTTTCCTGGAGACCATTGGCCACTATTCCCTGTTTCTTACCCAGGGCGAAAGAGGGGAGCGCATCTTCCAGCGAGAAGCCTTCCGCAAGTCGGTGGCTTCTAAGAGCATCCGCCGATTCCTGGGTGTCTTCATGGAGTCTCAGATGTTTGCTGGATTCATCCAGGATAAGGAGTTGAGGAAGTATAGGGCCAAAGGTACATCGTCCTTGGTCAATTAAAGAAAATGGCTTCTCATAAAACATGATGTCCTATTAGCTTCAGGCCATTATAAGTGTAATTTGAAACCCATACCCAGCATAATTATACTCTATTTGTGTGGGTCTTTTTGAGATAGAGTGGAGGGGTATTATGTTTAAGTCAGATCTTTACTGCCACCTTCTGGTCACCAAAAACAATGCTTTTGACAGAAGCTAAAAATATTTTAAAAAATAATAATGGGCATTATTTATTTATTTATTTATTTATTTATTTATTTATTTATTTATTTATTTATTTATCAGGTCTATTTGAGCAGAGAGTGGAACAGTATCTGGAGGAGTTACCAGACACAGAACAGAGTGGAGTCAACAAATTTCTGAAGGGTTTAGGTGAGTACAGCGCAGCATTTATGTGACACTAACATATGTAAGGCCATGTGTCCACCAAAGCGTTTTTCTTTAGTAGCGCCGCATATTTAAAAACCTCAGCAGCGTGACAAGCCGCTTAGGGTCTATTTTACGCTGAGCGCTGCCATATTCTGCTGTTCATTAGAATGTCTCAACCAGATGACTATATCCAAAATCAGATACTAGTAACGGAAAAAAAATACCCTGCTGCACCGCTCTCAAGCACCTGCAGCTATAGTGTGTCTGGCGTTTTCAGCTTGCTAAAAACACTTTGGTGAACACGCGGCCTAAGTATCAATCTTGTTTTAAGAAAAGGCATATCAATCATAACAACCTGATACACCAAAGTTTAATCTTTTTTTTTTTTTCAGGAAATAAAATGAAGTTCCTTCATAAAAAGAACTAAAAAAAACACTTTATCGTGAAACCAAAAACTGTGGACGTTTTCTACAAATGCTACATCTGAAGACCTAACACGGCCGAGTCACGTATGTTGTGTCTGTTGTGTTGACACTGACGTTCATATTTTTGTACATATTTATGGAAGCTGTGCTGTTAATCTCACATGTAGCTCTGTTGTTACCTTTCCTGGTACTTGTATATGACACTAGAGAAATAATAGGATGGTACTGCGAGTATGAATGGTTATATTGCAGTATAACCTCCACCCTTAGAGATAACTGTGCTGAGCTGGATGAGATGTATGAATGGAAACTTGACAGGTGGATGTACAGTGGCTGTGTAGTATTTAACGCTAGAACTGTATTTTGTACATTTATTAACACATGAAGAGTATAATTACCTTATTTACAGTGTTTTAATAAAACAAACCAATAAAGCATTTTCTGTTAATTTCTCAATCTGCATTAATGAACGAAACATTTGGATCATAGAAGCAGGCGCTATCTGTTCAGTGGAGTTATTCCAATCCTTTTAGTCTGGCTTTTTTGGTGTTTAAAATAGCAGCAATGAATAATACACTGGGAATGTTTTGAAACTTGACACATTTTTTGCTATATTAAAGAAACATACAAAACTCATTAAATGTGTCCTGAATTGGTCCTCTGTGTACTTCAGTCCACGGCCGGTGTCTGTAGAAGAAGAAAAATGTATGTAAACTAAAATGTTTTATCTCAGAGAAACACATAATAAGCGAAATTTGGACATGCTTTGTTTATTGCATAACATTTTATGCCATTAATGTTATAGTATGCATAACATTTTATCCAGTAAAATTTTCAATGAACAAAGAAATCTGAATTACATTTTAAATCTTAAATCTCACCTCCAGAAAATTATGAAAATTAACTTTATATAAATACCAATCTTATGAGCACACAACTTGATGATGTATAATTAAATATGCATTATACATTATTTTTTGACACATTCGTGGTTGGTTAAATGTATTTATGTCTGGTAAATGATGGGTCAATTATGGAGTCCCAATCAAAATTGAAGAATTTAGGGGTGATCTTTGATGCAAATCTAACATTTGAGCCACTTGTAAAAAAAATATACAGTTAAAACATCTTTTTTTCATCTTTAGAAATATTGCCAGATTACGCCATATGCTTTCTTTTTCTGTTGCTGAGAGGTTGATTAACACTTTTGTCTTCACCCGTATTGATTATTGTAATGCCTTGTTGGCTGGGGTGTCAAAAGCTACCCTAAACAAATTTCAGCTAGTTCAAAATTCAACTGCTAGAATCCTTACTAGAACTAGAATGAGAGATCACATCACTCCTATTTTGGAGTCTTTGCATTTGCTCCTGGTTAAGTTAAGGGTTGATTTTAAAATCTTGATGCTTACCTACAAGGCTTTACATGGGTTGGCACTGCAATATTTGTCTGAGCTTTTAATCCCCTATACTCCGATTCATAATCTGCGTTCATTTGAAACTGGCCTTTTAGTTGTTCCAAAAACTCGTCTAAGACTGATGGGTGATGGGGCTTTTTCCTCATTAGCTCCAAAATTATGGAATTCTTTACCGATTGAGATAAGGCAAGCTCAATCTCTTTGGATTTTTAAATCTCGCCTTAAAACTCATTTTTTTTAGGGTAGCTTTTAATTGAACGTTTATATCAATTTTATATAGTTTTTGAACTGTTTTGATTTTACATTCTTTTTCTTTTTTATTCATTTTTCTTTATGTTTATTGTTTATTTTTGTGTACTCTGTTTTATCTGTTTCTGTAAAGCGCTTTGAGATGTACATTTAAAGGCGCTATAGAAAATAAAGATTTATTATTATTATTATTATTATTACATTTTCTCAATCCACTCTCCTTTGGTAGGTATTGCCAAAAAAAGAAGAAGTTTATTTTGGACCATGCCTGTGCAAGAACAGTCTCAAAGAATTCCATTAAAACCAGTGAGAGCAAGTGCAGAACTGACATCTTTCTCCATAAGTGGCACAGAAGGTGCCACAGCAAAGGTGTCTTCTAGCACTACCAAGAAAGAAAAAAAAAAGACAGTTCAGGAAAGCTGTCAGTCAAATATCTACCCAGAGGGATTTCTTTTTGTCAACAAAACGTGTTCAAATCTGTGACAGAAATTGTAAGAATTATAAAAGCTGTTGACCTGGGTGCCAAAGAATAATTACATACAAAATACTAAATACAGTCCAGATACTGTATATCCAATAAACTAGCCAAAATATTTTTCATGTGTTTCCCAAATGGAATTTTTAAAAAATATTAATTTATATAAAAATGTAATTTTATTCCAATTAAAATGATCCTGATAAAACATGTTGAATACGTGTGATACGAATAATAATGTGATTTATGATTTAGCCTAATCTGCCAGCACTAGACAAGCAACTGAACTCTATTGTTTATAGCTGACAGCTCAAATCATTATAGTGTGGTAAAAATGGAAAATCCAAATCGGTATTTCATTTTATGAAACCTGAGGCAAAGGCGACATCTGCTGGATTGGATGCAGGCGACATTTAAAGGTAAAGAACTTTAGTGCGCAACGCAGGGTGCGTATCACGAAAAGAAATACGGGAGGTGAAGGACAGGATTGATAATGCGGTCGCTTCCATTATAACTTTGATTACGCGCGCCTGCTATTTTCCCATAGATGACAGATCTATTGGAGTCTGCACACTTAAAGTTGTGCATCTAGACTAGAGATTTATGCACGATTGTGCTTTTGACAGTTGCGGTGCTTAAGCGGTAGAGGGAATATAATCATAAGCGTATAAGAAATATTGTCTCCAGGGGTGGAAATACTTTTAAGGATATGGTTATATGAAGCTGTTTAGGCACTGAAGCACTGCTGAAATCGCTATAATCTTCCAGCCGCCGAAGAGGAGGAGGATGGTTTTTGGATTTGTGCCTCTTCAAGAGAAGCAAGGTGCGGTTCAAACTCGTTATGTGTGCATGCGTTCATCACTATTTCATTTCCTCTCGTCAGTGTGATATATGTCAGTGACGCTCTATATTGCGCTAATCTCAAATGTTGCACGTAGCCTATATGAGCAGTTTGTGCGGGATTTTGCGGAGTCTCATCCCATCTGTGAGGTGTGCGAGAAGATTCTCCCCAAAACGCAGAGGTCTATAGTGCGCATTTTCACATATTACAACTTACACATGTGCATGTGCGTCGGATCATGCTATTCAACGCGTTCATTTTAGCACCATTCATTTCTTTTTTTAAAGTATTTCTGGGGAGTAGACTATTGACTGATATCTTTACTAGGCTATTATTCATTTTGTGCAAGTAAATGGCGCGAAATAACAAATCTTATAGAGGGGCTGAATTATTTCTATTAGCCTATTATCTATTTCTGTAAAATCCCTTAACAAGAATTCGTTTCACTCAAGAGGTATTTCCCTCCCATAATGCCTCCAATTACTGTAATTTACAGGTTCAATTTGCACATATCGGTTGATACAGTAGGATTGATTTCCATGCTTCCCTATTAGGTGTTCGAGTTATAGGCTACTACCACTTTCTGTGTAATTTAGATTTTTTTTTTTTAATTGCTACGTGTTAAATTATTTAATGTAGCCTAAATTACAAGGTATCACTGGGAGCGCGATCTGTCAGTTTCTTGTCTTGCAACGCAAATTGTAGGCTATTTTGGAGCCTCTTGCTAAACGTCACTTAGCCTATAAACTATTTTTAAACTAACTGAAAAAGGTTGTGTGTGTGCGTGGTGTTATATTTCTGTAATTTTATAAAGTGTTCCACAATGACTTGTCATGCTTTGTCGAAGTAGCCTACAACTCGTAATTGATCGTAATGGAAAGCGCGTGCGCAGCGTATGTTGTTATGGTGCCCTCCTTTGGGCGAATTAACTGTTGTTCATTAGCGTCTATTTTTTGGTTCTCACACTATATATATAATGTATGAATATGTCTGTTTACTCAGACTCCTTTTTTAATTCCCTTTTTTCTGGATTACTGTAAAGACCCCCCACTCTGGCCTGTAATTCACACCTAGCTCATAGCCAACGTATGAATATATAGCCTAACTTTTTTTAGCACGCTGATCATACGGTGTTTATTCCGCAATAGCTTTGTCTTTGTGGTAGCTTATCACAAGTCATTTTCAGTGGCTACAAACTATCTCTGATTATCACTGTACAGCATAATAGGGGCAAGATATCACTGCTTATCATTTTATCTCAGATGTTTTATCTTCTGTTATGTTTTCAGTGTCGCCACTTCCTTTTCACCTATTACAATGATATTGACAAAGTCCCTTTTCCTCGATTACCTATTTGTATTACACTTGCAACTATCGAGTGCATGAAAACATCCCGCTTTCCCTATGAAATAACCTCTCAAGTGTGTGCTTGAAGATCTAGGCAGTTTTTGTCTCCCATTTTAGCACTAAATCATGTGACTTTGACAGCCGTTTGGCTATTTGTAGCTTGTTTAATGGGACATCACATCATTTCAATATGCTACAGTTAAATGTTCTGTCTCACTAGACAAATGTCTTTGCATATTTACACATGAAAAGGAAATAATCCTCTCAGAGGCCCAATGGTAATTTAAACATCAGATTAAGTTTTTGTATGGGTATACTACATTCTTTCAAATAGCCAAAAAGGGCTTTTTATCTGTGTGTTAGGACTTCAATCTGCAAACCGATAATTGGCTAATTTAAGCATTCACTTGTAATGAGTGAAGACATAATGAATTGAATAGTCTGTAGTGAGACATTGCCATCTGCTATGGGCAAATCTGCCATTCCCCTGTCATGATCTCATAACCAATGATGTTAATGGATGTTACTAAGGTGTTCTTCCAGGGGAGGAACCTCCTCTCAAGTTTCTATTAATGTACTTTCTCTAGAGATGGCTGTGCCTGCTCAGGCAGAAAGATACTCGTGCTGAATTCACTTACTGGAGAAAAGGAGTCATCTCTGGCAGTAAGAAAGAGAGAGAGAGAGCTTTTTGTTTTAAAAGCCAAATGGAGTGGCATGGAAGGCAAGACGGGAGACGCAGGCACGCCTGTCTGCCCGAAGAACAAGAGAAAGACTGGCTGGGTAGACTAATTGTGTTTTAAAGTGGGTCTGTGGGTACACAATGGGGAATCGGATGGTTTTAAGCTCCCATGAGCAGCTCTAGAGGAAGAGAGAGTTGTCAGATTTGTAGGTCAGGCTGCAGGGGTTGTTGTCAGGCAGACTCACAGTGGTTTCTTTGTGGGGATCTGCACGACACTGATGTCAGTTTGGGTTACGCACGGGTTCATTAGTTTACGCCAATCCCGTTTGCCCCGCGCGCCCACCTGTCTTTTTCCCCTTTGTGCGTTGGTTGTTGAACATCTCCAACCTGTGAAAGATTTTGAAGAAGTCATGCCTCAAAATTCTTTCGAGAAGATGAAGTGTGATACGATCATAATTGATTTCACGCTTTGCAGGGCATTGTGCGAGCACATCTCAATTCCCATCTGCTCCTGGAGAAGGCTGACCCGGTTTCAGCGTGTTACGTGGGAGCGGGTCCGGTCTGGAGGGACCTGTCCCTTACTAGTGCTGATCTAAGGAAGTGAGGAAGGAGGGCACCAACGTGTGTTCCCTCATCCCCGATCCATCTCACACCCTTCGCGTGCGCTCCTCCGTGCGATTCTCTTAAATATTGTAGGTCATCTGGCACCTCTCCCCTTCCATTTTTGGCAACAAGGGCTGCCGGGGATATTTTGTCCCAGAAAAAAAAATAATTATCAGCCCTCCCTAATTCCCAATTATTATGAACAGGCTTATTTAAGAAGAAAGATCATGGTGGCTGTAAGAGGGAAGGATTCGGGATTCGAGCAGCTGCAGGAAGCCAATGAGGAGAGCTACACGCCGGCCACGGCTGAGGACACACGAGGAGGAGCACTCAGGAGTCTACTCCGTTGGGGTTAAAGTGTGCAGTGTGCACTACTTCCTGCCGCAGGTAAAGCTGTCACAGTGTGGTGTGGAGCTCTAGCTGTGTCAGAGGCTTGCCGTGTCCTTGCCTCACTGCTGCAAGAGCTGCTCGGCTGGATATTGAAATCTTTCTCACGCTCTCACGGAGGAATCTGGATCCCACCACCACCATGGAGAAGGTAAGACGGCCCTGCATTGCATTTTCAGGGAGATTTCGAGGGTTTGATAATGCACGATTTGAATTGTCTTTGAGTTGACTCTGAGGTAATCAGCAAACTGCGGCTTCTTGTGACACATGACGCCTAATGTGTAATTGTCTTGCTGGTTTTGCTTTTTGGGAATAATGCGGAATGTAAATGTGAATATTTTTAGCATCCTTTGAACGGGTGGGGTACAGAATGAATGCTTTATGTTGTTTTTCGTGATAACAATGCTTGGCTTATACATATCAAGTCCCAGTAGACATATCCAGTAGTTTAAAGTGATAATCCACCCCTCAAAAAAGAAAACCTCCATGACTTTCTTTCTTCTATAGAGCACAAAAGAAGATCAATGGGGTTAAAACAATATTGACTAACTGTATGAACAACAAAAAAAAAAACACTTCTTTTGATATTTTAAAGTGCTACTTGAGATATTTACAGATGCTACTTCAGCTGCTACTGCTAGATCAAGCCGCCCCCTCACTTGAGGCTGACAGATGTGTCAGCAAATCCCATTCTATCTGAATGCAAAAGATTCATTCTAAATGTGTTTGCTTGTGCTTCAGTGCTGTTCCGAGTGTACAGAGCCCCGGATGGCACAGAGCTTGTGCACCTTCTGCAACAAGTGGCTGTGTTTCCAGTGCACAGACCTGCACCAGCATGAGAGAGGCTCCACTCAAGCCTCTGATATGCAGCACCAGCCGCGAGACCCTCCATCACCGTCTGAAATAGGCAAGACCGTCTCTCTTTTACCAATCTGTAATTACTTTTAGCTCCTCTCCTCTTTTAGCTTCGGTTGGTTTTGCTTGCGCATTCCTGCTCTTAGCCACCGGACATTATCAGCTCTGCACCATATTTTTCTAACCCCTCTTCCTTAACACGATGAATAATGCATTTTATAATAAGTGTGAATAATTATCCTGTGATGTATTGTAGTGTTGTATTTTTTATGTGACCTAGTTTCTAAAACTGATTCTCTCTCGGCAAACGCAGCACAAATTTGGCCAGCCTGTCCAATCCTAGCTTACTTTCATCGACACTCCTGAGCTTTTACGCGAGGCGTTGGGAAATCCACTAAACATATGATAACGACACCACAAGTCCTCACAGAAAACGCGAGAAGGAGTGATAAAGTGACAAAAAGAAAGACAGAAAAGAAAGATGAGAGAAAGAGTGGTAGAGTGTGAGAGAAACAGAAGCGCGGGTGAGAAGCAGGATGTGGTCGGTCACCAGTATGCACTGAGGCAGTGGGAGCTCTTCAGTGTTGGAGCCTGTGGTCTCGTACTTTAACACCCTCTCTCCCTGTGCAGTGTGTCACCGCAATGTGTCTATTCTGTCACAGCATCAGCCAGCCGACGCTTCTGATGGACAGACTGTAGATCCAGTGTGACAGGTGCTGTCGTTCGAGGTCCTTCGTTTCTAATGGAGTTCTGCATTCTGCCTGACTAACTCTCTCTGGTCACGGAATTATATATATGCAAAGGGACTGTTAATGCTTTATTAAGAGTAGGATTTTTGGTATAATGGAATGGAAATGAGAATGCTTCAGCCCAGGTTCAAGTAGATTCAGGTTCAAGTGTATTTAAACAAACACATTTCTGGAGAAACCAAGCCAGACATCCTTGGTAGAATTTTGGGGTAGAGCTGAAACAAGCAGGTGCATGCATCTAGTTTATATTATAACAATAAAAAATAAAAATTAATAACTACATTGGAAAAACAAAATATTTGTAATTATTTAAAATAAAATGGTTGAAGCCCTGTGTGGGTACCCAGCTAACTGGGAACTTTCTCATAACTTTAGCTAACATTGTGGCAAGATTCTCTTCAAGTTATGAACAAACATTCTTCCAGTAATGGCCTTTCTTACAAAGTTAGCAAAAAAAAAAATCGTTCATGGAACGTTTTTACCTGAAGTAGTTGGATGTTCGTCTAGCATTAAAAAACAAAAAGTGACTACTTGTTTCAGAATGTTTAGAGAACATTCAAAAGTAACATTCCCATTATGTTTGCAAATGATAAAATGTAATGTTCCCTTAATGTTCGCATAACCAAGAAAAAGTGTTTTTAAAACATTTTAAAACGGGATGTTTTGAACATTCAGAGAACATTCAGAAATAACGTTCTCATAACTGAATGGGAGTGTTAGTAAAAGATTCTTAGAACATCTTTTTGTTAGCTGGGTAGTTTGTATAATAAAGAAACACTCTGATCTGATGGTTTTTTAATGTCCAGTGCTGGATGTATGTCAGAAATGTGGGCCATTCATGAACAGCATCTCTTCTTTACTTGAAAAAATTGTTAAAACCTGTCTATGTATGTAGTTTATACGAGCATACAACTTAGCTTTCTGATCTGATGGTTTTGAAATGTCCACATTGTGTCAGAAATGTGGGGCATTCTGAAGGCACACGTGAAAGCAGTATCTGTTACTTTATTTGGCTCTTCAAAAGCATATGTAGAGTTGCATTGCTCATATTGGCAGAGCTTTTAATGAGACATTAACTGATTGATCAAAGCTCTGCTGTGTTCCATTTTTGTCTGTTTTTCTTTTGCTGGAAAAATGATGCGTTTATACGTCCAGAAATATTTATAAGCGTTTTGATGTGCTTTGTTTTTCCACTAAAAATAAATGAAGCTAGCTGAGAGTGACTCACAAAGGCCAACAAGGTCTTTTGCTTTATATTGGTCAAAATGATTTGAACATACTTAAAACCTCATTAAACCTCTGAGAGATTCCACATGCCTATATTAACGCATTTGTTTTTATGCATTTTTCAACTGTACAATTGTATTATTTCTTTTAGATATGTGATTCTTGATTACAGACAATGTGTTCTTAATGGGCATCATCTAATTGGCCTTCATTTCCTTTTCTCAGGAGCCGGTTGCTGCGGGCATGCTTTTGTCATGTGTCCTCTCCATAAACAGGAGCCTCTGGAACTCCTGTGTGAAACGTGCGACCTCATGGCCTGCAGCATCTGTCACCTGTCCGCCCACAAAGACCACCGGTATGCGTAGAGGACACATACCCACTGACATGCATGCCTACGTTCACGATGCACTTGTACACATGCAAGCACTTGCAGACACGCTCTCTCTCTCTCTCTCTCTCTCTCTCTCTCTCTCTCTCTCTCTCTCTCTCTCTCTCTCTCTCTCTCTCTCTCTCTCTCTCTCTCTCTCTCTCTCTCTCTCATACATCTTTCTAAACACATGCTCAAAGATGCAGACAGAACAGGTGGCCGCTTTCTCACGTATCAACAAATATATGCTATCGAGCATGTTGTGTGTAAACTTTAAAAGTCAAAGGTGTTTTACTTGCTGTTTGGTTTCTTGTCTTTAGGCTGGTGCATGTTGGGAAAGCTCTGCAAGACCAGCGCTGGCTCCTGCAGAACCTCATGGCCCGAGTGGAGGAGAAAAGATCAGCTGTGGAGAGCACGGCCAAACAGATCCAGGGCAGGTGGGACAATATCCCACCTATTCCACTTCCTTGATGCTGCTAATGTTAGCGTCAATGCTAGTTAAGCAAAGGGTGTCCATTACTCATCTAAAACGTCAACAAGCATAGATTATATGAAGCACAATGACATTAACAAGATCCATTTCTTCCTTTGAATGATTTCAGCAGATGTTCAAGTATCCAGATGTACCTGCCATATCGGTTTGTTTATCCTTCCTTAGCCATCTCCCTGTTCGTTTTTCTTTCCATTTGTCCAGGCTTCACGGTATAAAGATCACGCAGAGGAAGGCAGAGAACCAGATAAAAATGGCAAAGATGATTATGATGAACGAGCTTAACAAACGGGCCAACCTATTAATAGAACAACTGGAGGTAATTACTTTTTCCCCTCGTTTCCCTCTCCGTCTTTCTGCGCCGTTCCAAACGTATTCATCTCCAAACATCCAGCTGACTATGGATGTACTGGTGATGGAGCGTGCGGAACAGAACGTCTTCAGAGCGAATCATGCAGTAAAATAGGCAGATTCCGCCAAGTAGTGACATATCCAAACAGATGGGGATCTTGGGAAAAGTGGTGAGGAGATCTATGTTTTTGTCGTTGTCTTCCGGTGCAGAGCATCTCCAGTGATTTCAAGCAACGTCTGGAGGACCAGCTGCAAGGGGCCATAGAGCTGTGCAGCCAGCTGGAGCACGTGCAGAACTTCATTACCTGGGCTACGGCCCACCACAGACGCAATCCGCTGCTATTCAGCAAAGAGCTGGTAGGATTTTCTCAGTGTCCAAGTAGGCTTTAGATGTTAAGATTCCTGGCAGCTGCCTGCTATGTTTTTGGCAGGTCTCAAAAATACGCCAGCGCTATTAGTTTAAGGCAGGCTGCCTTACCTCTTTTTGCCGCTGCATTTAGATCTCTTAGCCCCGTTTCACATACAGGGCTTAGATTAAAAGGGTGGTTGCATTCGATTTCACTTTTTTAACTTTAGTTAGTGTGTAATGTTGCTGCCTAAGCATAAACTGTATCTGCAAAGTTACAGCGCTGAAAGTTCAATGCAAACAGAGATATTTTCTTTTAAAGTTATGGCAGTTTATTGCCTACAAAAACGTCCGGTTTGGACTACAACAAGCTTCTTCCCGGGTTGGTGACATCATAAACCCTTGCTATTAACATAAACACTGCCCCCGCGAACACGCAACAAAGTGGGCGAGGCCACCTCGCAGTCATTACGAAAGAGAGAGAGCTGTTGCAGAACTACAAACTACATTTGGCCATCTAACCAATCTAAGACCATTGCGTTTTTCGGAGGGATGGGCTTCACAGAAGCAGGAAGCAAACGAGCCGTTCAAAGGACAGTGGAGACAGCGGTGTGAAATAAAGGTAAAATATAAGAAAAATATGGCGTTTAAAAAAAAAAAGAAGTATTAAGACATGTTATACTGCGCCCCATAAACACAACCAAGCCTAGAAAAAAAAACACAGAATCACCCCTTTAAGCCTTAGTTCAATTAGGACATCTAAGTAGCTTTTATAGACGTGCCCTAGAAAAAAACATTACTGGTGTGCATCTTGTGACAAAACAATGCCACTGATATATTTTAAGATATGCAAGAGCTTAATAATGCATTTTAGTCTAGGACTAGGCTTAAGCCTTGCCTGTGAAACCGGGGGTTAGAGTTAGCCTTAATCATGCTCTCACGAACTTAAAAATAGAAACAGTGCAGTAAGAGTTTCAGTTTCACTGCCAGAATTGCATGCAATATTTATAACTCGGTGTCTCTGTAATCATGAGGTTTGATCTATAATTCATTTGTCAGATTGCTCTTCAGATGCAGCAATTACTGGAGCCACTGATGCTCTCAGAGGCTTGGACCCCGTTGAAAATCAAGTTTAATTGGGATGCCAGCTTCTGGACCAAGCAGATGTCCACTTTAGGTAAACTGAATTGACCAATCACAATGCAGTATGCAATAACCATGACGACATCATCACTTCCGTTCATTTGGAATAGAGAACATTCTAACAATGTCAAATGGACCATTTTAAATGACCTTACATTTTATTTTTATTTTAAATAGCACATATTTTTGTTTTAGTCTTTTTGTTTGGATGAAAATGTCCTTTAAGTTTAGCCAGTATTTTGTCACGTTCGTTTGTCAATTTTACTAAAGTTACATAAAGTTACAAAAATACATTTTAGTTGACGAGAGTGAAAAGTTTATACATTATATATTCATTTAAACATGTATCATATTTTCATCAATATTATGTTTTAATTAAAATCATTATAATTTTAAATAATTAGCATCATGGTGTAACATTTTCATTTGGTCTTTATTATTATTAATGAACGCGTTTGTCATTAATACAAGATTAACACTGGTGGAGAAGAAAGAGGAAATGTCTGGGGAATACTGTATCTATTGCTGCACAATCATTGCAATGATTCCTCCTTTCTTTAGGTCAGCTGGTAGTTGAAGGTGGAAGCCGTTCATACTCGGAAGTTGTGGGTCACCCCAGTATCCTGCGACCCCAGCCTGTCCCATGCATAGCAATGCCTCCACTGTGTCATGCGGTGCGGGAACCTGGCTGTGCCTACCAGGCCTTCTGCCAGTCCCAGCTCTGCTGCCTTCACTGCAGACCTACACAATCCGTCCCTTTGGATAAATTCCCTTCCCAGTGTCCTCAAGCCGCCAGGCGGAGCTCCCCACCGTCCCTTCACAGCTGCTGGGAGGCTGATGCATCTGTCCCCATGCATCCAACTGGTGCTCAGCCTATACAGCAGTCCACCTCTCACTCTGCATCTGACCTCGTCCAGCATGGATCCAGCTCTGCTTTGCCTCGGCAGCCTGTTGGATCCAACAACCACCCGCTGCCCGAGCCGCTCTCTGCTAATTCCAACCAGACTGTCACGGACGAGAGAAACTCTGCACCAGGCCAGCCTCCTAACGGAAGAGGGCAAACATCTGCACCTGAAGCGTTCACAGGGCAAGAGGCATCACCAGACAGAGAGCTGCCACAGGTCCACAGTCAGACTCAAGTGCAGACAACCACAGAAACCAGCAACCAGCCCATGATTGAACTGCGGCCTGTTGTTGCTCGCAGCGATAATGACAGGGTGAGTTTCTTTAATGTGTCTGTATTAATCTGTACTTTGCAAAGCAATACCTTTGCTCTCAGTGTGCTCAATACTGACCGCAATCCTCAGGCTTGGCGCTCTTTAGTGCTTGCAAAGGTTGCATGTCAACCGTGCTGTTTACTGGTCCACACCACAAGTCCTAGCAGATGAAAGACCATTGAGCAGCACTGCTAATGTGCTGATGCATTGAAGAGGGCTGCAATGTGGGGTCCTTACAGTATACTGACTTTTTTTACTTTTTTGTCAGAATGTTATGTTAAAATTTAAATGAATGAATGAATCAATGGAAAGTATACATTTTAGGTGATGTCCCTGAGGGGCCACCGTTTACATTTTACTATTATTAATCATATTTTAACGTTTATGCAGATAATTTCAATTGTCCTTTACAGATATGCCATGTAGTCTCTCTATGACATTGGTTCTAACCCAGGGGGCCAGGGCCACTAGGGGCCTCAGCAAACTTCTAAGGGGGCCTCGAGAGAACTTAAAATGATTTAAATAAAGAAAAAAGCAAGCATTAAAGTTAGAAATTAAATTAAAACTCCTAATCACAACAGATATAGATTTCTTAATAGATTTCTATAAAGAACCAGGATTACCACTGTCTTGGAAAACCTAGGTAGCCTATTTATAAAGTATGATTTCTAGACATGGACAAATCATATAAATTAATACAAAACCGTGGGCATTTTTTTTTACATATGAATATACATTTTTATACATAAAATATTTTACCAGGTAGAAATTCTTGATCCTCAATTATTATCGTAAATCACAAACGACCTTTGAATATTGTTGTGGACAATTGGGCCTTGAAGTCAAGAAGGTTGAGAACCACTGCTCTGTGAGGCCATACAATTGACGACATGTATAATAAATTATAAATGAAAGTAAACAATTGGTTTAATATTAAATTATTGGTTATTTTATATATATATTGAATTACTATATATAGTTTGCTTGTTTGTGTGTATATATAATCTATATTTTGTTTGCTATTTCAATTCAAACATAGTGTTTTGCTGTGCTTGTGCTTTGAGTGTATTTGGAGTGGGTGACGGCATGAGAACAGAGAACTCGACATCGCAATGGCCTCGACCACTCTCTATATTAATTTAGAAAGCGGAAATCGAATCACACCAGGCAGTATCATCTCTATTTATACGGCTGTAATGTGTTTTCTTTTTGACTGCTGTAGACAGCACCTCTGCAAGCAGATGGTGAGACATAAGTGAGAACAACTGTGGTGTGAGCTCAGAAACAATTAAGACCACACAATAGCACGCCACATACAGACTCACTCTGCTCAGCAACCGCTCCTCGAGCTGTATTGGATGAGAACCAAATCAGGCAATAGAAGTTATTATTAGATCTCTTGATGTCAGTATTTTGATACATTTTCCTTGGACAAACACCAATCAAAATCAGTTTCCCTGTAAGATTTGGCACTCCAGAGGCAAATTAGTGTAATATTTATTTTTTTATGTATCATCTTCAGCCCATAACTGTGACATGATTAAAGGGAGGGAAAAAAGCGCTTGGGTGCAACCACATATTTACTTAACCTGGCATTAATGAGAAGCTAGGGGAATTGAAGGAGCCGACTGTTGCATTTTTCTTCATCTCGCTGTAGAGCCCACACGATTACCTCTAAAGTCTCTGAGACCTCCTACCTTCTCTCTGCACCCACACATGCTTGCAAGACATACTCTCCTCAGCTTGATTCATTCCACCCTCTCCTCCTGGGCTTCTATCAGGTGAGTGTTTTTAATCCTGAGGTAATTATTATAGAAAGACGAGGAAGGAAAAAAACCAAGAGAGGGCTAAAAGACATGTGGAGGAGGGGCTTCGACAAGAGCACGGGCTGCTGCCTCCGACTCTGACATTTGTCGTGTTAGTGAAGGATGCAGTCGCTTGGGCTTTTCTAGAACTTTGCGCATTAGTGAAATCATGACAAGAGAAGAAGAGGGCCGTGGAGGAGAGAAAGTCTAATCTCTGATGTGTTAATGCTGCTTATTCAAAGAAGCCTTTTCGTGCCCCAGATGTGGGATTTACATAAGATAATTGGTGCTGTAACTAAGTCATATATTATCAGGAGAATTATTTTGTAGCGTTCTGAGCGTTGCGGCACTTTTCTCTCCGTTTGATAGATGTGGGCTTGTTATTGTTCTTTTTCTTTTGCTCCAAACTAGCTATTGTGCATTGTCATACTCAAGGTTGTTGTTACTCACCTCCATGTCATCTGTTGTCACTGTTGCTATGGTTGTAGTGTGCCTCATACGCTGAGATCACTTTTAGCCTAGTGTTGCGCTAATGAGAGTTTGGCTCTCTTCCGTAGAGATCCCCAGCACTAGAGATGTACGCGCTGACTCAAGGCCGGGGAGGTGACCGCCGGAGCCGCTCCGGTTCGAAGAGGGCAACCAGGTCTCAGAGCACTGCGCTAGGACCCAGAGGACCTCCTAAAAGGCTCTGTAAAGACAAGCCGTCCAGGGTTGCTCACAGCCTGGCAACAGTGGCTGGGGACCAGGCATGCACAACGCAGCAGGTAAACTTTCCAAATGCGCGGTGAGACAAACAGAGACATTTCGGTATCAGTGCAGTGGTTCTTGACTAGAGGGCCTCAGCAAACTTCCAAGGTGGACTCGAGATGATTTAAAATGTTTTAAAATAAGGCAAAACAAGCTTTAAAATAAGCTTAAACAACTTACAACTAAAAAAAGAGCTATTTCTTAATTGAATTCACCCCCTAAAATTCAACAATTATTTTATTTTTAATTATAATTATTTTAGTTACTTATTTTATTCTATGAACACTCGTAATTTCCATTAAAAAACAACAACAACCATAAAATAAAATAAAAAAACAATGTGGGGCCTTGGATTCCAAAAGATTGAGAACCACTTCATTCACAGTAGGTTTTAACCCAGAGCTCAGCATTGTTTCTAAGGGTTCTTAAATGCCTTTCTTAAAAATACATTTCCAAAAAAGTTAGAGGTTCCATGTTTAACATTACTAGCATACCCTAAAGGGCAAGAACAGTAAATTGATATGAATAATTCACTATATTAAAATTAATAGTAATTGACATTGATGAAATACTCTTGTCCTGAAGTGCTTTTCATTATGATTCCTTTTTAAGTCCATTTCAAACATGCTGTCTCTGTCATACAGTCCAAAACACCTTTGTTCCAGTGCTAGCAGATCTAGGCTTTTAAGGGATAAACCAGATGATGTACATCAAAAGAGATAACTGTTGTCTAGGAAACAGTTCATTTAACCTCTTTCTGTTTGAGAACAAATTAGATGCAGCAGCCCACATAAATGATTGTATCACTTCCTGTATCTCAGCTGGTCTGTGCACGACTCGATGATTCTGAGATGATCCCGGGACATATAGGCAGTCCCAATGCGTCCTCGCTGACCACCTACAAGTCTGAACCAGGTCAAGAGGCCATTTATCATTTCTAAATAAGCTTATGTCATGTTTACCTTGTGATATAAATAAATAAAGACATTCTGTAGTGGATTAATCAATCTAAATAACATTTTTCCTGGTTTCAGATAATGTATATGCATATGCCTATGAAAACAGAAGGCTGAAAACCAGAAAGAAGAACAGAATGCCTCGAGAGGATCCAGACACCAGGTATAATTGATTTAAGTAAATGGACAAGTAACTGGGGCTCCATAATTTATGAGAAAAAAAGATTTTTCTGATTAAAATGTGATTAAAAAAACCTCCAGATTGGCAAAATGGCAATATTTCACTGTAAAATAAAAATTGATTAAGAAAAATATAATACAAATAATAATACAATATTTTACTGTATAACTGTAACATTACAATATTTATGGCTGCCTTAATATCTTGATTTTTAAATGTTAAACCACAGAGCATTATTTTGGTGGAAAACTGCAAACAGCTGGTTTATAAGCGCTTATTACAAGTAGGAGAACATGTAAGCAACCCAGACTCAGAGCACATACAGATACAGTATGTGTTTGTGTGGAGCAGTATTTACTGCAAACTGAGCCGTTTGAGATGCTGAAAAGAGTTATCGCAATTTGATAATCGCACTAAACCATATCACGATTTCGGTTTTATTTCTATTAATCATGCAGCCCTATAAGTAACATTGTAAATGTGTCTTGGAAAGGTTGAAATGTGTGGGTATTTTTGTTTGCTACAGTGACAAAGAAGCCCCAGAAGGTTCTAAGGTTCCAGTTGTTTGTCTTGAGCGACTCAAGATCCTGGTATCACGGCATCCACCACAGAACCATCAGAGCACAGATCTTACTTCTCAGACAGAGTCTGGACTCAAACCTGAAGAAACTGTCTTGAGGGTGCTAGAAAGAGAGGTCACTTCTCAGGTATCACTATAATGTTGATCAAATGTTTCTCAAGAAGGTTTATATCATCTCACAGTTCATAATAATAATTTTCATATCCTTGAAGGGAACGTTGGATAAGGAGTCAGTTCAGGCAGAGGACAGCATGTCGCCCACAGAGCAGCTATCACCAGAACATCTGCATAGTTGTGAATCATCTGTCTCCCTTGAGGTTTCTCAGCCTCCCGTGCAAGAATTTTGCAACATAAACCAAGAGTCCGGGGTACTAGCCATCTCCAATGATTCAGATCCTGTCTTACAACCTGACACTGAAGAGATACACTTCCCATCTGAACTCAGATCAGTTACAGGTTCTGATTTCCAAACTGAATCCACAAGAGAGGCTGAACCAGGTTCAGACGCAGAATTGGAATCAGAGCTCCTGCAGGAATCGGACCCGAGCGCTGAATCTGAACTGCAGGTCGAATCCGAATCAGATGTCATTTCGGAGCAACGTCCTGAGTCGGTGCTCTCGGCTTCGGAACAGGAATTTGAATCAGATCGAGATTCCACAGCCGAAGTGACTGTGAATCTTGAACCTGCGTCTGAATGGGAGGCGGAGCGGCCGGTTCTCCCACCTGCCACTGGCTCTGAGAATGCATCAGAACCTGCTGTTGAGCATCAGCCTGCAGAGGAAGGACCTGAGATAGAGAACGAGGACTTCTGTGCGGTTTGTCTCATCGGAGGAGACCTTCTGTGCTGTGACCGTTGCCCAAAGGTCTTTCACCTGTCATGCCACGTCCCCCCACTCCATAGTTTTCCCATGTAAGCCATTTTCTCTCCTACTTCACATATCTGCCTTTGTCTTTACTTACCACTGAAACTAACCTTTATCATCTCGGGCTTCCAGAGGTGACTGGATTTGCACCCTGTGCAGGGATTTGGAGCAACCAGAGGTGGAATATGATTGTGAGAATGTCCAGATGTCCACAGGCACGATGCCATATGGGCTGTCGGCGTGTGACCAGAGGGTAAGTGAAGGGGATGCCAGGTCTCATCTGTCCTAGCTCTGATCAATCCTGTGACCTCAGAGATCTGGGAGTCTAAATCCCAAAAAAAGTTCCCTCAGGAGATTTACAATCTGTCTATCAAAAGTGAAATATCTCTGCTGATGGATAACTTGTCTGTTTGATCACAGAAATGCGAGAAGTTGACGCTGCTGATCCTCAGCAACATTCTCAGTGCTCCGTTCCATGAGCCTGTCAGCCCTCTGGTAATTTTAAAATGAATATCTCAAGATTTTATATTTGTAGATGATACTTTCATTACTCTAAATCTGTTCTTTTTTTTTATCTTTATCTATTTTTAGGCTCGTCATTATTATCAGATCATCAAGAAACCCATGGATTTGTCTGTCATTCGGAACAGGCTCAGCAGAAACAGCCACACACACTATTGTTCCCCTCAAGAGTTTGTGACTGATGTCCTGCTCATGTTCAAAAACTGTGGCAAGTTCAACTACGTGAGTGAATTGCATTATTTTTTTAATCTACTTCCTCCTAGCCATTAGTGTTGAATATTTAATTTCATAACTGATTCAAATTCAAACCGCGTCCTGAAGTAATGATTATGCATCACTTTTTTAATATCCTGTTTAATTTAGTTGAAATTAAATTCTTAATAGATTAAGCTAAAAAAAAAAGCTGCACTCATCTGAGTTCATTTTGTGTATTTGCATTGTATAATAAATTAAGTTCTGAACGAAAGTTTGGGAGGAGCTTGTTTATCTAATCTTGTCCATCAAATCACAAGAATTTGTAAGTGGCTACTTACAGTTCCTCACTCTGGCATCTTCCAAATCCATCTTTATTTCTCGTACACTACACTACCAAAAGTATGTGATCATTTAGTGACACCGATTACAAATTATCAGTACAGTACTGATAATTACAGTAGTGGGCAAAAGTGATGTACGGAGGGAAAATTTGTTTTTAACAGGGGCAGCGTTAGGTCGGGGTGTTGTTGTGGGTGTGGGTGGGTGGGTGGGTGGGGTGTTAACACTAACACATAACTTTTGCTACGATTACGCCTGTCGTCTACACTACTGCTGTGTTTTTCCAACCTCGAAACCTGTTTTAGTTAAAAAAAACTCGGGGTCCAAAGCGGAGACTTTTAAAAACGATGGCGTGGCTGCCCACATTACGCTAACGGAACATGACAATAACAGCCCAGGGCTGCGTTTCCCAAAAGCACTGCACGACTAAGTTGATCGTAGAGACCGTTGGTGGCTACTGTATTACAATGCTTTTGGGAAACTCAGCCCAGACAGAGCAGTCTCTCTCAACGGCTCTTTAACATACCAGCCTCGCCGACCGTCTAAACAATAACTATAAGACGGAACTGCACGCTTTGTTGGCTTTGTGGTCCTTTTTAGCAGCAGTTGTGTAGTTAAACGCTGTCTTGAATAATACTACAGCTGTCTACATGCGCAAGAGGCAACTGTTTACACTTGTACGCATGCATGCCCAGTGTGCATGAACAGTCATGTGACATGCGTTTTCGGTTGTGCGGTGTAGACGGAGATTGTTTCTGAAACGCGATGGAAACGCCAGTGTAGACAAGGATCATTTTCAATTTAAAACGCTGTTTTAAAACGAAAACGCACTAGTGTAAACGGGACCTAAGGACGATCCTAAAGGATCAAAGGACGGACAAAAATTATTTTGCACAATTTGGCATGTTTCATTGCATTATCACAAAAAAAAAAACCTATTGACTCACAACTATGTAATATGCTTCAAAAATCTTTAAACAATTTTTGAAAAGTATTTGAATAAAGCATGTAGATGTCATTTTTTTCTTAGGTTGGACATATATATATATATATATATACACATATACACTCACCTAAAGGATTATTAGGAACACCTGTTCAATTTCTCATGAATGCAATTATCTAATCAACCAATCACATGGGAGTTGCTTCAATGCATTTAGGGGTGTGGTCCTGGTCAAGACAATCTCCTGAACTCCAAACTGAATGTCAGAATGGGAAAGAAAGGTGATTTAAGCAATTTTGAGCGTGGCATGGTTGTTGGTGCCAGACGGGCCGGTCTGAGTATTTCACAATCTGCTCAGTTACTGGGATTTTCACGCACAACCATTTCTAGGGTTTACAAAGAATGGTGTGAAAAGGGAAAAACATCCAGTATGCGGCAGTCCTGTGGGCGAAAATGCCTTGTTGATGCTAGAGGTCAGAGGAGAATGGGCCGACTGATTCAAGCTGATAGAAGAGCAACTTTGACTGAAATAACCACTCGTTACAACCGAGGTATGCAGCAAAGCATTTGTGAAGCCACAACATGCACAACCTTGAGGCGGATGGGCTACAACAGCAGAAGACCCCACCGGGTACCACTCATCTCCACTACAAATAGGAAAAAGAGGCTACAATTTGCACAAGCTCACCAAAATTGGACAGTTGAAGAATGGAAAAATGTTGCCTGGTCTGATGAGTCTCGATTTCTGTTGAGACATTCAGATGGTAGAGTCAGAATTTGGCGTAAACAGAATGAGAACATGGATCCATCATGCCTTGTTACCACTGTGCAGGCTGGTGGTGGTGGTGAAATGGTGTGGGGGATGTTTCCTTGGCACACTTTAGTCCCCTTAGTGCCAATTGGGCATCGTTTAAATGCCACGGCCTACCTGAGCATTGTTTCTGACCATGTCCATCCCTTTATGACCACCATGTACCCATCCTCTGATGGCTACTTTCAGCAGGATAATGCACCATGTCACAAAGCTCGAATCATTTCAGATTGGTTTCTTGAACATGACAATGAGTTCACTGTACTAAAATGGCCCCCACAGTCACCAGATCTCAACCCAATAGAGCAACTTTGGGATGTGGTGGAACGGGAGCTTCGTGCCCTGGATGTGCATCCCACAAATCCCCATTAACTGCAAGATGCTATCCTATCAATATGGGCCAACATTTCTTAAGAATGCTTTCAGCACCTTGTTGATTCAATGCCACGTAGAATTAAGGCAGTTCGAAAGGCTAAAGGGGGTCAAACACAGTATTAGTATGGTGTTCCTAATAATCCTTTAGGTGAGTGTATATTATCATTACTCTGTTTTGTTCTACTAATTTTTTTAGAAACCACTATATTTTGTTAAATGTATGTTACAAATCAACTAAACTTAAAGTGTGTTCTCTGAACAACACAAAAAAACAGTTTTTGTTTTTTTTGCAGATATTGATGCGATTATTTAGTATCATCAAGCTCATAGGACATTATTGGCATTTATCAGGTTCATGTACTTTAGATTGATATAGTATTAAATATGTATATGAGTATACTCAGACATATGGTTGTCTCTAGATCTTAAGAGGGCAGAGACTGTAGATGCTGACCAAGTTGTTTCTCTCTCTAGCCTGACTCAGAGGTGGCTCAGGCAGGCCACAGTCTACAGTCCTTTTTTACTTCCAAACTGAGGGAAGTGTTCCCAGATCTGATCTGCCCTGTCCAGGAGGAGGAAGACTCCGACATTGAGGATTACGAGGAGCTGGAACAAGCCATGGTGACTGGCTTTCCCTGGCCCGAGCGAAAAGAGCAGAGCCACAGGAAGAGGAAGAGGAGGCACTCCCTAAACTGGAGGAGAAATCACTATTAGTTGTGCCTCTATATACATGTACAGAGACATTTGATTCACTTTGAGCTCTGAGTTTTCCATCCTGGCTGGATTGCTGTTTTTTTTAAGGATTCATGTTGAAATACAGTATATGCTTTTTTCCCCTGAGGACTAATCTCACATTATAACCAGTTCATGTATTATGCTGTTATCTGTAGCTGTGAGTAGGTGTTGAAATAAGCCTATATCTCCAGGCTTTGCCTAAGGTCTTGCACTAGTATTTATTCCAATGCTTACACTTATATTAAATTGTACAATCAATTTGATAGCTAACTGGTTGCTGGCAACTGCTACTTAGTAAAGATAGATATGCAACTTTAATTGGTAATATTATATAATATGTTTGTTCTAAATTTCATTGTTCTTTTTATCCAAATATCCCTTGTAATGAGGTATTTTTCCCAGCTGTTTTACTGTGATTATTTTATTGACCTGTAGAGGGAGCACTTCAAATAGCCTGTGGAAACACATTAGTTCATATTGGACTATTTTGGTGGCAGGAGGAGGTGCGTAATATGACTGAATCCCATGACCCCTTTCTAGAATAAAAAAAGGATACATTAGGCTGATGTTGCTACTATTACTGTGATGTTTTAAATAGATCCTTCAAACGTTTATTGACTAATGATTCAGAAATATCTAATCTTTTCACAGGCGAGTGGAACACTTTTTAGTCCAGCACGTTCCTCCATGTGGTTCACAAACAGGTTTGATATTCATATGTCTTCTGAATTTTGTAATACTGGTCTTAATTGCTGAAATTGCTGTACAGATCATGTTAAGTCCTCTTCTAATGCTATTTACTATCTTTAGCTGGATTGTATTTAGTCTGAAATATATACTGTATGGTGTAAATATGCGATTCAGACCTTCTTCTTTCCTTCTGCTACACAAACATAATATTGCTTTCCCCCGATGGTTTTAAAATCAGACTTCAAATTAAATATACAGTCAGTTATGGATGAAATGTTGCTGATTGAAACATAAAGACGTAGTAATATTTAAGCATTACATATGGGTTAGTTGGAGTCAAATATCAGAGTGCTTTTTTAAAGGCATTTGTTGCATTATCACCAATTGCCTGCCAGCATTAAGTTCATTTTTTATCACAAATTACTCATCCAAGTAATTTTCATTTTCCATTTCTAGCTTTAATTGAAATGTACAAAATAAGATTAAAACTACATCTGGAGATTTTCTAAATAATTTAAATACCTTTGCTGTGTCAACAGAACCTTTCCTACTGCACCATAAATGTTCTTGTGACATTTACTATTGAAAGAAAATTGACATTTAGACATGCAACCTTTAAATACTTAAGACCCTAAAGGTCAAGGCCCTTTGTACATAAAGTATATTTATTGTAAAATAGATTTTCCAAAATGTATTACTGATTTTTATTAGAGTTGGATTTTTTTTCTGCAATTCCGTTTGAAGTAAATGGTTCATTTAGGCACTGGAACACCCCTGACACACTTATGACTCAGCCTGGCAAGTGATACTCAAACACTAGGCCTCATTTGCTAACTGGTCTGTTCCAACTACATTTTCTAATTCAATTTTACGTGCAGGGAACTGATTACAACATCATGTCCAATTTTAAAGCATTACTTGAGAAAATATAGCTCTAAACGCATAGGTGTCACAGAACTGCATTGTTGGTTTTGGCCTGAGTGGAGTGTGCGACTCAATGTTCTTTGTGTGATAAGTATATGAGGGCTTTTTCCTGTAGAGCAGAGACTCACTAGAACTCCCTGAGATTCTTGAGGCTGTATTGTTGCATGTGGAGTTCTGACAGATTAATAAAGCCTGGCCATCCACCAGCACGGAGGCCATACGCCAAAAAGAGGGCCCTGGATAATTTCATTACAAGTGAAAAACATTCAGATGACATCTCCGCCGGCCACACTAAATCAATATGAGGTTTTTCCACTTTGTGTTTGATATGTGAAAACAAAGTGCATATGTCTTCTGCACCAAGGTAAGAGGACACTCTTTTAGTTCAATATTTGTAAGATAAAGATTCCATAATATATACAGTATAGGACTATAACTCATTGCTTTTTAGAAATGGCCTTAATTCAATTTCTAGTCCTTTCCTGTAGCGATATCTTCACATAATACTCAGTATACAAAATAATTTAGATAAAATAAAACGTTTATTATTTTATTCAAGGGCAAAAATGCTAATAAAGCATCAAATAATTCAGAGAACTGCTTGTAAGAGTTTACAACGTGTCATGTTTGGCAGAGTGAATAATTTGTTTCTTGCTGTAATCGCACAGGCCCTCATATTGGACAATCTTCCTCTTACCATTCCTTCAGTTAAAGAGATATTAAGTGAGCTTTGATGCCATCTAAGGGTGATCATCTTTCTTCAGAGAAATCTGATTTCCCCCCCCCCCCCTTTACAAATTGAGTTTCCCTGAAAAGGTACTGGGATTCTTAACCCCAGCAGACAACTTCCTGGCTCATCTTAACTGACAGCTTCCTGATGACACTTAAATCAGATCAGTGCCTGGTCTGGGTCTCTGAGAATTCCCCCAATACCTGCAGGATTACACCCCTGATTGCCTTCTTAAAGATGGGGGATAAGAGCAGAGCCCCCACAAGGCCGCACTAAACACAGACATGATGCAATAACTCTACTGGCAGCTTTTAAATCCCCCTTTCCTCTTCTTCTCATGAGATACAGCTGGCCTCATTTCCCCCCCTTCAGCTTTGAGTACTCATTTATAATGGCTCTTAAAGGAGGTCACGATTTCTTGTAGTTTAATGGGCATTTTTTGCCCATTTTTTGTCTGTGCCTTTGGAAAAACTTTGATTAGACATGCAACTGCATTTGAAATATGTAGATAATTATGACAATCCATACAATACGAGCAAGTAAATAATTGGTATGTTTCATAACAGGTTGCGGTCTTGAATTAATATTTAGGGTTTCACAAAAGAGAAAATTTTAGCCCTATTACAAATGCGTCCTTTTTGAGCAGATCAGAAAATATTGTGTGGTTTGATGCTTTATAATGTCAAATCTTCATCAACCTGTCTTCATTATGTTTGATTCACATCTACATGCTGTTTGGCCAGTTTAAAGCATGTCTTTTATATATTAGTGATATATAGGAGGATCTTTGTTGACATCTTTGTACGCATGCGCGAGTGGTTGTGTGGCAACAAAACAAACAGTATGGCGGGCTGTAAAGACGCGACGAGCACTTTCAAGAGAGTTAGCGGGCGAAATCCACAATATATAAGCACTTAAACATCTGAAGACCGGAGGAGGTTTGGAGAGAAGCTCAAAATTTGTATTGGTGACAAAATTGAAGTTATTCAAAGCCCATATGAGATCTGGGATGACAAAAAACGTTGGTCCGACTCGCCCGTGTCTTGGCCACCAATCTGCTGGGGAGACATTTATTCTTATTTAATAGAAACCCCTGGACCCTTCACTCATTCATAAAAGATTAAAGGCTTTCAAAAGTCTGGAGGCCTATGATTTTGTTTCTCGCAAAGTTGGGCCGATCTTTTCTGCCAAACAGAAAGCAGTGATCGTGCTAAAAGCAGAGGTTAGACCTGGCCAAGCAGAGTAACAGCGTGATTCGCATCTCCCGTGGGTGATCGCCAAAGAGAACGGCGAAATAATCACTGCTCACTGCGACTGTAAAGCCGGTTAAGTCTTCATTGATCAGTGTTCTTATTTACTTATTTATTGAAAATATAGTGACTGTTGTACCAATTCAATTGTGTTCAGTGTGAGACTTTCAATGGCGTCTGTACTAATTAGTACACACTAACTAGACACCTGAATCAGAACGCGAAAACATATGACTCGGTTGATTTGACTCAGTTTTATTTATTTTTTATTCAATCTTCTATAAATACATAGTCACTAAGACTTACCATGAACAAAATGTGCCTCAAACTCGATCAGAAGCTGCAGGAATCCAGGTTTTCTTCGGAGCGTCCAGGTTCAATCGCCTAATTGCACGCAACTATTTCTTTCGTTTTTCGCTATCCTTTTCGGAGGGAATTAGAAAAAACTTTTTATCAGTCCCCCAACGAGCCGTACAATCGACCACACAGCAAGAGTGAACCATCCTCTTCTCTAAATCCTCCTCCAAACGTGCAAAACAATCAAATTACAGGTATCTAGCAGTGTTTCTTGCCACACGACTCCCATGATGCAACGCGACAAACATAAACAATGACGTCACAATAGGGATGGCTAGATACCACAATTTTGGCTTCGGTACGGTACCACAATCTAATACCGAAGTACCGATATTAAATCGATACCATACAGGGTCTGAATTTTGATGCGGGTATTGCGCATAATTTTACTCACACTCGCAAGTTTTGGGTTTATGAAGCGGGAAATTACCGCAAATGTTTATTATTAAATTAATCAACAAAGATCATCACATTAATCAGTCATTTGGAAACTTTTTTGTAAGTAATTTCAGCATTACTGCGCGTCTCCATTCTCTCAAAATGAGCAAATTGCTTCTGGCTTCAAAAGACATCATGCATGGACTATAAAAGCAGTCTGCACGCTTAGATTCAACACTTTCGCTTCCGTTGCGGGACAGCTGACGGAAATCACTGCCCACGTCTTTTTAAACCTCGCCAATTTTAACATGCAAGCGATTTTATAGCATTTCGTAATACATATGGGATGAGAGCTCTTTGATACCCCTTTTCCACCAAAGCAGAGCCAGAGCTAGATCGGAGCCAGAGCCTAGTTTCTAATCGGTTCTTTGTGTTTCCACACCCAAAGCCCTAGCTCCGAGCCAGGAAAAGTGGTTCTTAAGTAGCACCAAAACATTGCTGGGCTAGAACAGGGCTAGAAGTAAGAACCGATTACGTCAGGCGCTGGGGGCGGGGTCAACAAGATGAACACAAACTTGAGATCCGCCATTGTGAAATAGCAGCTAATGGAGCTAACAGCTACTGTTCGTTTGTAATCTCCGTCTATACAAATTACGGCGAACTGCATGAATGCGTTGGATTCGCTGTGTTTGCGTTGTGTTTTGATGCCGATGTAGGATCGTAAAGCCATGTGAATCAATAGTAACGCAACGTTTGCATTGTTGATGGAAGGCTTGTTCGCAGCGGTGCTGTGCAGAGACCGATCGCCGTATGATAACGAGTCCAGCGAGAGCACATGACTCCTTATGCTTTTGATTCACTCATGCGTTTTTATATCATATGTGGATCGGTCTGGCAAGCGCTGATGCGTCTCGAACAAGCCTGGTGTGTGTGTGTGTGTGTGTGTGTGTGTGTGTTTCCCGGCAGGGTTGCTAGGTTTTCACAACAAACCCGCCCAATTGCTACTCAAAACAAGCTCAAAACAAGCCCAATCGCGTTCCAGGGGGGATTCCCCAGTAAAAATCACATTTGGGGGTAAAATATGTGTTTTTTGGCATGGTTGCCTACTAAAATTCGCAATATGGGGCTAAATATCACATAATTGGGGTCGCTTCATCCCGTGGACATGAAAAAAAAGCCCGCGGCAAAACCACGGACTTGGCAACATTGCCGCTGCCTCGCTAGCTTTGCTGAGAGAGATGAGACGTATACAGTGACGTAAGACCTGGCTCTGTTGTGGCTCTCAGCCCGTGGAAAAGCAAACGGTTCTTAGAAAGCTCCACAGTCGAACCAACTATGAACTGGGACTAGCTCTGGCTCTGAATTAGCTCTAGCACTGCCTTGGTGGAAAAGGGGTTTGAGAGAGAGCTTTCTTTGCGCTCATGCCAACAACAAACACACACACACACACACACACACACACACACACATACACACACACAGGCCTAAAGAGCTCACGCATTCCAAATTAAATTGTTTTTCCTCAGTCAAATACACACAAAATTATGTCAAAAATGTCAATCTTTAGTGAGTGGTCACATAAACAGAGTTGGGTATGTCTTTCGCGGATGTAAATAGTGCAATAGTATGCGTGCAAATATTAGGTCTAAAGTAACGTCACTGGTTGAAACGAACGCTGGAGATTTCATTATATTTAAACGATACGATCTTATGTATGTGCGTTAATCAGTGTTAAAAGAAAAATGTCTAAATTAGATCGTTAGAATTATGCACTCACCTGTCGATCTCATAATGTCTTACAAGTCAGGAATTAAGTGACCGATGCTTGGCAAGGTTTGATGGTTCTTCAGCAGTTTTATAAGCAAAGTAATTCCAAGTTTCACGTCTACTCCTCTCTTTTTTTAATGAGTTTTGTGCGTGTTGAGTGAGATTCAACTGCTGTATTCATCTTGTTCTGTTGCCACATTTGCCGGTTTCACGTCAGTTTGGGTAGCGCGCTGCCACCTAGCGGTGTACTTCGGAACAGCAGCATATACCGAAATGAGCAAAATCATGATATCGTACAGTTTGAAATAAAATATATACCGGTATTTTTCCAGTACCGGTATACCGCGCATCCATACGTCACAAAAGATCCACCTATAGTGTTCCCTTTCGTTCAGTCACTACGACGTAACGTTAGTGACTAACGAATGGGGGTTTCGCTTAGAAGCCTATCATCTTCGAGCTTAGAGAAAACGCCCAATGGCGTGCCAATGCCATGGGGCATGCGGAATTTGCATACGTAACTCCGCCTCACCGCGTGAGTATATAAGGAAGTACGAGGCAATATCGCATTATGTTTCTGCTTTCGGAGCCAAGAGAACCTACCTCTTCACTCCTACAGCCTTCTGAGACTCTGTCAGCTTCTTCGAGACGAGCAGCTTTCCAGTCGGTGTTGGTGTAACGGCGCGTTCCAGTGATCGCATACTTCCTGCCTGCTGATCTGCGCAGTGGTCCATTTGACAGCTGGTGTGTGTTTCCCTGGGCGCTTCGGCATCGACTGCGAGGCTTTCCTCTCACAAAAAGAGCTTGCGCGTGGCACGTCTTTTTCAAGACGGCTCGCCCGTGCACTTCCGGGTGCGATCGATTTCCGCTGCTGTCTATGGGCGCATTCACTGCTCGAGCGTGTTTGGGCTTCAGCACATTCGGGCAGTGTTTGCGGATGTGTCACGTTTCCATTGCGGGAACGTGACCATCGCGATGTCGCGGTCGAGACTCAATGATCTCCGTGAGGAGAGAGAGTCCCCTCTGCCACACCCCAATCTACCGTCCCCGAGTGAGATGGTACTTTGGCTGGTTGCCAGGGTGACCTGAGGGCGGTGCTGTGGTATTAAGAACCCCGACGTTCATTCCTCGGGCCACGCCCCCCTCTTACACATCGCTTCCCGCGAGTGTTGGACTGAATCAACGGCCCGTCTCTGCCGCCCCGTTCTTTCAGTTCACGCTCCGGATAGCAGTGAGATGTCGATCGCCGCATCCCAAGGTGGGCTGGAGTCCTTTGGGGATGACGATTAGGTTGTGCTCCGCCTCCAGGTGTGACAGCAATGCCTGATCCGACCTAAAGTTGACAGCCATGTTATCTCGGGCAGCCGCGAGTCTCGCGCTGGTGTGGAACTCCGCCCAGTCGCGGGTGCTCGTGGTTGCGCGATTGGTTTTTGGGGGCGGCACCCGACAGCTGTTGGGCCCCGCCCCCAATGCCTTTCGCTCCCGAGGTGCATGAGGAGATCACGCGGTCCCGGAAGTCCCCGTGCTTCCCGCGACCGTTTGGTGGCCTCCTCCGCCTTCTCTGCCCTTGATGGGGCCGCGGCCTAAAGTACACTGGGGCCCCCTCCCCCCCACTGTTGAACTCTCTGTTGCGCACTACGGTGTCCACAGAGGGTTTTGACGTGGCGTGGTGTGGCTGTCCTAAGCACCCTCCCAAAGCCTGTGGGCTCGTCTACTTCGGTGGCGTGGTCCTGCAGAGCTACGGGCAGGCCGCCGCCCCTTTGCACATGCACAAGGGTGGAGCCGACCCAGGGCTCTTCATTGAGCTGCGTGCCGCAACTGATCCCGCCCCCGGGCGGTGAAGGTGGCCACACGCTCCCTGGGTCGGGCGATGTCCACAGCTGTGGTCCGGGAGAACACCTGGCCTTACCTGGTGATGTGGAGGACGTTGAGCGGGCCCGCCTCCTCAACTCACCCATATCCCAGGCTGGCCTCTTCGGCAGCGCGGCTGAGAACTGCGCCCAACGGTTCTCGGCCGCCCCAGAGCAGACTGAGGCTGTAACACGTACTGCCCTGGCGGCCAGCTGCTGCACCAGCCGCCGGCTCAGTCGCCTCAGTCCGCTCGCCGCAGAGGGCGCCCTCCCTCTTCCCGCCCGGCCCCAGCAGCAGCCTTCACCTGGGCCGCGCCATGGAGGTGGTTGAGGATGTCACCCAGTCCGCTCCCCAGACTGGTTAAACGCCAGGCTGGAGGTGGACAACTCAGAGATGGGTTCCAGTTCTTCCCAGGGAATGGCAGCAGGGCCTCTCCTTCCCCCGGTGGAGGGCCGGGGGAAAATCCTTCCGCTGCTGGCCCCCGGGCTAGCAGCGCTTGGGAAGAACTCATGTTCCTGTCTCTGAGGACCCAGAGACCGGTGATGACGATGTGCGCCACCCATGGGTCCCGCCACTCGCATCCCTCTCTGTCGCCAGCCTCCTGGCAGAGCAGACCCCAGTGGAACGTGCGTCCTTCCCTGGTCTCCTCTGTCAGGACGCAGCCGTTAACCGTGCCCCGACCCCGGGACACCCAACAGCCTCCCCTGTCCGGGCCGGTAACGCTGCCTCGCTGCCCCACCCTGGGTACGTCTGCCGTCCGTATGACCCCGTTGGTGCAGTCTCTGGAAGCATGGCTTCAGCTTCCGGGGCTGTCCCGCTGGGACGCCTACTTTCATGTCTCCATCCTTCCTCGACACAGACCGTTCCTACGGTTTGCTTTCGAGGGGCGGGCATATCAGTACGCGGTCCTCCCATTCGGGCTATCTCTGTCCCCTCGCGTCTTTACGGAGATTGCCGAGGCAGCCCTTGCGCCCCTTCGGCAGCACGGGGTTCGCATCCTGAACTATCTCGACGACTGGCTCATACTGGGCCACTCTCGGGAGCAGGTTTGCAGACACAGAGATCGGGTGCTCCAACACCTAGCCCGTCTGGGCCTTCGGGTCAACTGGGAGAAGAGCAACTCTGCCCCGCGCAGAGGATCTCTTTTCTCGGTATGGACATCGAATCGGTCGCCATGTGCGCGCAGCTTTCGAGCGAGCGCGCGCAGTCTCTGCTGACTTGCCTCCGTCAAATCGAGAGCAAGAGTGCGGTTCCACTGAAACTGTTTCAGAGGCTCCTGGGGCATATGGCATCTGCAGCCGCGGTAACGCCGCTCGGATTGCTTCATATGAGACCGCTTCAGCACTGGCTTCGCGATCGAGTCCCGAGATGGGCATGGCAGTCTGGCACGCTCCGGGTTCAAGTGACCCGGCCCTGCCTACAGACGCTCACCCCGTGGTCGAACCTCAGCTTTCTACGGGCAGGTGTTCCCTTAGAACGAGTTTCCAGGCATGTTGTCGTATCAACGGATGCCTCTGCCACGGGTTGGGGTGCCATGTGCAATGGACAAGCAGCCGCGGGCTCCTGGACAGGACCCCAGCGCCTACTGCATGTCAATTGCCTCGAGTTGCTGGCAGTACGGTTCGCCCTGCACCGCTTCCGAGCGTTGCTGAAGGGTCAACACGTGCTTGTCCGGACAGACAACACGGCCGTAGTTGCGTACATCAACCACCAGGGCGGTCTACGCTCCCGCCGTATGTCTCAACTCGCCCGCCATCTCGTTTTATGGAGTCAGAAGCGCCTGAGGTCCCTTCGTGCTGTCCATTTTCCGGGGGACCTGAACCACGCAACCGACGAGCTCTCGCGGTTTCAGCCTCTCCCGGGAGAATGGAGACTCCATCCCCAGACGGTCCAGCTGATTTGGGAACAGTTCGGCGACGCACAGGTAGATCTGTTTGCCTCCCACGACTCTTCCCACTGCAGCCTGTGCTATTCCCTGACCGAGGGCACGCTCGGCACGGATGCACTGGCACACAGCTGGCCGCGGGGCCTACGCAAATATGCGTTCCCCCCAGTGAGCCTACTCGCACAGCTCCTGTGCAAGATCAGGGAGGACAAGGAGCAGGTCCTTTTGGTTGCCCCGTACTGGCACGGCCGGACCTGGTTCCCCGAACTCATACTCCTTGCGACAGCCCCTCCCTGGCCTATTCCTCTGAGACCGGACCTCCTTACTCAGAGACGGGGCACCCTATGGCACCCGCGTCCCGACCTCTGGAACCTCCAAGTGTGGATCCTAGACGGGACGCGGCAGGTTTGAGTGGCCTGCCACCTACGGTGGTCGCCACCATCACTTCCGCTAGGGCAGAGTCCACTCGGCATGCCTATGCGTTGAAGTGGAACCTCTTCGTCACCTGGTGCTCTTCCCGCCAGAAGACCCCTGGAAATGCCGATCGGGTCCGTGCTTGAGTTTCTCCAAGAGGGGCTGTCTCCCTCCACCCTCAAAGTTTATGTGGCCACTAGGGCTGGGACGGTATGGATTTTTTCTTACCGCGGTTGAAAACCAAGAAATTCCCGCGGTTCAGCGGTAAACCGCTTTAAATGGCTCCCGCTGGACTTTCGCGCACACGCACACCCCAGCGCAGGCAATTGAACGTAA
The DNA here is from genome assembly GCF_949357685.1 of Gobio gobio. Taxonomy (NCBI): domain Eukaryota; kingdom Metazoa; phylum Chordata; class Actinopteri; order Cypriniformes; family Gobionidae; genus Gobio; species Gobio gobio. The sequence goes on from NC_137098.1 coordinate 49,721,344, forward strand.
TAAGGAACATGTTTATTTTACATTTATTTTTTCACGTTTAGAACAGGAACAATTAGAACAGAAATGGAATGATATCTGAAAAAAAAAAGTGCAGGCAAAACGAAATATAGACTAGGCTATGGTTTACATCCCAGCCTTCATATTTTTTCCTGAGAGAGCAGATCAGATCACGACTGAGAGATTTGATGATGGAACAGCATAAACAAAGACAAACAAACATTTTTATTTATCGGTATTGATCAGTAATATATATTTATTTGTTTATTTATTTCCCATATTTTTACTTTCAGATTACAGTCGTCGTCATTAAACAATCACTTAAACTTATAATAGCCTATAGCCTAATATATTATTTATATTTATAGTATTTATATTTTTTATATTACATATTTTAAAATATTCAGGCTATTAATTTACATTTAGCTACAATTTACACCTCGTGTGCGCTTTTGTCTCAGTGGTTAATGAAGAATAACGAAGGCTCAAGGCTATTTAATTTAACAAAGTGTAGTCACTCGCTGCTCACACTACCTTGATTGTATATTATGCTACTTTTATTATTTATATTTATTTTTTATATTTTATAACATTTACATATTTATATTATTTTACATATCTCGTGTGGTGTGCGCTTTTGTCTCAGTGGTTCAAGGCTATTTAACGAAGACTTTTTAGGCTAATTTAACAAGGCTATTTAGGCTAATGATTGTATATCACATACATATACATTATTTATATTTATGTTATTTATATTACATAAATATATATATATATATATATATATATATATATATATATATATATATATATATATATATATATATATATATATATATATAATTGTTTATATTTATGTTATTTATATTACATAAATAATTTTTACATATTATATTATTATATTATATTAGGCCTATTTTTACATATTTATATTATTTATATATAGGCTATATGCCTATCTCGTGTGCGCTTTTGTCTCAGTGGTGCTATTTAACGAAGGCTATTTAATTTTACAAAGTGTCGCTGCTCACACTACCGTGATTGTATAGCCTATTACTTATTATTTATATTTATATTTCATATTTTTACATATTCATATTAATTTATATATCTCGTGTGCGCTTTTGTCTCAGTGGTTCAAATATTTAACGAAGGCTATTTAATTTAACAAAGTGTCGCACACTACTGTGCTTGTAAGCCTGCCAGACGGATATCTTTTTCGATAGCCTTTTAATGAAATTGGAATTTCAGAATCGCATAGCCAACTTATATTTAATTGCCTACAATAGATTATTTATTGATTATATTGAATGAAATTTCGCAGGCTCAGCTTATTTGTAGTCAATCTTTCCCAAACAGAGTTGGAAGAGAGTAAAAACTTACCAGTACTAAGGAGGGCTGAGGCAGGTCCAGCTCAGTTTGTTCTTTCTGAAGCCGTTTTTTTTTTTGCCAGCTATGGGAGAAATCGGTCAGCGTTCGACACAAACCCATGGCCCGGGCGGTGCGTTCTTTTTCTGCTTTCATGACTTCTATCTACCTACCCGCTATTGTCGGCTGCGCAACCATGTGAGAGAATTGTGTTAAGCACATGCAATTAAAAACTGAGGTCCTGCTTATGCGCCTGTATTTTATGCTTTAGTAAAATTAAATTCTAATTATAGGCTAAAAGACATTACACAGGTACAAATGGAATGTTATAATGGAACATTGCGCTCCCAACTCGCGACAGGTCGGATTTGCTCCATCTTTTGTTATGTTTTGTTTAGAAAACCTTGAATCCATATAAGACACACATGTCATTAGACACAATCCATGTCATTAGAATCAATGAATCCATGGAATTAGACACAACGTGCACACATGGGCAGGCCAATGTTTTTTTTTTTTTTTTTTTTTTGGTGATGGCGGTGACGATCTCAGACCCGCGGTAGGCGTCACGTGACCGCGGTATTGCGGTAATGCGGTAACCGTCCCAGCCCTAGTGGCCGCTATATCTGCCCGCCACGATCTCTTGGAGAACAAAAAGGTAAGTCAGCACGACCTGATCATCAGGTTCCTGAGGGGAGCGAGGAGACTGAATCCTCCTTGCTCTCCTCTCGTACCCTCTTGGGATCTCTCAGTAGTTTTAAGTGCTCTGCAGAGGCCTCCCTTTGAGCCTTTGCGGTCGGTTGATATTAAGTTCCTGTTGATGAAGACGGCTCTGCTGACCGCATTGGCCTCTCTTAAGAGGGTCGGGGACCTCGGGGACCTGATCCTGAGACCCCGGCCTGGATATGTGCCCAAGGTTCCTACCACTCCCTTCAGAGATCAGGTAGTGAACCTGCAAGCGCTGCCTTTGGAGGAGGCAGACCCAGCCTTGGCATTGCTCTGTCCAGTACGCGCCCTCCGCGCCTACGTAGACATGACGCAGTGTTTCAGGACCTCAGACCAGCTCTTTGTCTGTTATGGTGGAGAGCGGAAGGGAAGTGCTCTCTCAAAGCAAAGGTTGTCTCACTGGATAGTGGACACCATTGTTTTGGCTTACCAGCAGCAAGGTCGACCATGTCCCCTTGGTGTGAGGGCACACTCCACTCGGAGTGTGGCCTCCTCTTGGGCTCTAGCGCATGGCGCCTCGCTGACAGACATCTGCAGAGCTGCAGGCTGGGCGACACCCAACACATTCGCCAGATTCTACTATCTCCGAGTGGAGCTAGTGTCCGACTATGTACTCGCCTCCCCGAGGGGCCGGTAATGGACCAGGCTTTGGTGTATTCACTTGCTCGCCACTCCACTCCACGGACTGGATACGTGCGATTTTTCCTCAGGTGAGCTCCCCGAGAGCCCTGAGCTCCTCCAGCACTGCTTACGCCGATACCTGTGTGTCTGCCCTCTAGCGAGCCCAGACCCTCGTCTCCGGCCAGGTGCCCCGTGTGCATGGTTCCCCTCCGGCGACCCCCACACGAGTATTTCACCGTAAGTCTCCGCAGTGAGCGGGTTTCTTCCCTTGGCGTGTCCCCCACCAACCCTAGGGTTAAAAATCCACCTTCGGCTGGTACCCTAGAGATCTCCATATGCAGCCCCTAGCCGGGTCATATGTGTCTCTTAAGTCCTCCCCACGGGTAGGCATCCTTGGCATTCCCTCACTGGGATATGCTTCCCAGTGTACCTTGGTAATCCTGTGATAAGTGGGAGTCCTTCGTCCGCACTAGTCTTACGACAGGGTACTCACACTTACGCAGGGCACTGGAAGACAGCTGAGTGGCGGGATTATATTGGGACCCCCATTCATAAGTCACTAACGTTACGTCGTAGTGACTGAACGAAAGGGGAACGTCTCGGTTACGGATGTAACCCTCGTTCCCTGAGGAGGGAACGGAGACGTAACGTCCCGTTGCCACATCAGCTGTGCTACCTGGAACGCAGGAGTTCAGTCTTGGCTCCTCAAGCAGGTAACATAATGCGATATTGCCTCGTACTTCCTTATATACTCACGCGGTGAGGCGGAGTTACGTATGCAAATTCCGCATGCCCCATGGCATTGGCACGCCATAGGGCGTTTTCTCTAAGCTCGAAGATGATAGGCTTCTAAGCGAAACCCCCATTCGTTAGTCACTAACGTTACGTCTCCGTTCCCTCCTCAGGGAACGAGGGTTACATCCGTAACTGAGACGTTCTTCTGTTTCATACTCATAATAGGCATTCTTCTGTTTCATAAACATGCTTTTTTTTCTTGTCAGTGATTGTTTGTTGATAAGGTCCTTGCATGCTTTTTGACTTGAAGTGATATTCTGCTTTTAAGCCTCACTGATTCCACAAAAATTGTTTATAGCGGTAATTTCATGAAATTCCACTCCGTCTAAAGTGAAATACTCAGTGGTGAAATGGACTAAGCCTGACATGTGCCACATATTTGTGGTGGCGGGCACTTTTTGAGCTTTTGTATTTCTTAAGTGTCTGTGAGTCCTCAGATGACAAAAAATAAAATGAAACATAACAGAATAATAATAGGACACCACGGTGAACTCAACTGAAGAATGAAAAGACTGAGACAGAAAAAAAAGGTCTGTGGAAAAAAAAGACTCCCTGACCAGTGTAGCAGCCCATGAAATTGAAGTTTGGATGGCTGAACGTCTTTCAATTTTTGGAACTGTTCTGGAAAAGAGGGAAAATTGATTGCTGCTCTCCACTTTAAAAGGAATTGATCCCTGCAATCAAAATATGGCTGACTTGTATGTTGGCATTGAGCACTTTGCAGTTGGGGCTAACATGTTCACCCAGATAATTGAGAAATAGCGTACTTGATGCGAGACAGCTTTGCCAACCACTTTAAATACCTGACCCAAAACTTCAATTTCAGTGTAAGACTGTATATACTTATATACTACACATGGGGACTTTCTTGAGAGGTTATACAAGCAACCAGAGGAGTATGTAAATGGAATATTCTGGAATCTCAGCATGATACAATACCTGATGACATTCCACTATTGTATTAAACAAAAAATCCTATTATTTTAAATAAGAAAAAATTGATGACAGGACGTTAAATTAGCGAGAAATGCACACTAGAAGCGTTAATGCGGATGGTTACTCCTCGGGTGAGCATTATTTTTCAATAATGCAACAGTCAATTATTCCACTTATGACCTGACTCGCAGTCTCCGCTCTAATTCATCCCAAAGGTGTTCTATCGGGTTAAGGTCAGGACTCTGCAAGCCAGTAAATTTCCTTTTTAGGTGGGCACCTATCACGATACCACGCTTGAATTCACTGAGCTCCTGAGAGCGACCTGTTCTTTCACAAATGTTTGTAGAAGCAGTCTGCATACCTATGTCCATGGAAGTGATTGGAACACCTAAATTCAATCATTTGGAGGAGTGTCCCAACACAATATAGTGTATATATTAGGCGTGTATGAATTACTGAGTCTAGGTTTCTCAACAGTGTTAGCCAGCAGCGTCTCTACTCATACCAAAGCTATACGTTTAACTGCTTCATAAACAGCAAGGTTACTTTGTGGGTTTTGGTTCATTTGCTGTAGGACCTTCAAAATAACTGAAATATTTGGGACTGTAATGCAGTCAAGACCTGCCTGGAACTACTTTAGGTTTGCTTTTCTTGAAAAATAATTGCCACCTTAGAATGTTTGTCAACCAATCATAATCAAGCATTCAAAAGGCCTGTGGTATAAGCTGAGGAATTCTATTCTATTCTAACAGTTAGTTACTGTGGTGGTTAATTTGCACTGACTCTCTCTGCCGGTTACATTGTTACCATCTTTATTAGCCTTTTGTTCAAAACATTAACATTATGTTGCTCTGAAAAGTGCAACAGTTCTGCTGTGGCTTTGTTTGTAATTATTTTCATAAACAGAGCGAACATAGACAATAGTGTCAGTTACCTTTGCATTTCTGAGCTACATGATTTAAAGAGTCAAAGATTCAAAAACTTCACTCATATAGACCATGACTTATCGCCAACTACTTGTGCCAGAGAGTCAGTGAAAGAGTCACTGCTTAAATATAAAGGAGAGTTTCTAATCAAAATCAGATCACAGAGCATTTAGATTCACTCTCCACTCAGCTGAACAACTTTTAAATAGGCTATCAAAAGGATGGTGAATTGACCTTGTGGCAGCTCGGCACTCTGTGTTGTGGGAGGGGAGACGGAAGAGAGGAAAGTCTACAAGTGTAACAGAAACAGTAAGAGAGAGAGAGAGAGAGAGGGAGTGTAGCACCACTTTACTGAGCAGAGTAAATAGTAAAGGGTTGTGGCTGGTACTGTCCAACCACTGGGATACAAAGAAACACAGCAAACACAGGGAACCATTCTACAACAATGAATGATATCAAACTGGCCCTGCTGGGCAGTGAGGGAGCAGGCAAATCTGGTGAGTGCTCATCTTATATTGTATATAGTGCATTTTATATGCAAATGTAAATATGTGTCTTTCAGATTAACTAAAACTTTACAGCATCTCCTTTTACCCATGTGTCTGTGGCATGGTCCTCACATTTTGAGTTAGTGTGTGTATGATCTCAATGTAATTATTTCTGCCCTCTGCAAACACTGGAAGCACTTTGTATATTGGAACAGATCATAGTGAGATCATCGTTATTGAAGTCATCTGAGAGGGAAATTAAAATAGATGGTTGTAAGATGCAAGTAATTGCTGAAATTGGGGAAAGATTATTTTTTGTTCCACTCGGCAGCATAGGAACATTTAGCCCTTCAGGCTGCATACCTGTACTAATGACTATTAAGTAGTTGGGAAACGACGATGCTATGTCCCCTGAGACTGAAACTCTAGTTTAGTGGGGGTCATGAGGGAGTCCTCAATCAGGGTTCTGATCCAAATGACCTGGGTGAAGGCAGAACAGAACAACAAGGAAGGTCTAGTGTTGCAAATTTGAGGTTTTGTGAGGAATATGTGTTAAAACCTGACTGAAGGATTGAAAGCAGCTTTCATGAGGCTGCCACAGACTGTGTATTTATGCACGGAAACTCAAGCCCTGACTTCAATGACTCAATGAGCCAGCATAGCTTCATGGCTCAAATATTTAATATAGACCAGGTAGTGTGCACATGGAGAAAATGTAACGCTTTTTCCTGTGCCAAATATGCACCAGCGTTCACTGTGCGTTCAGTGGCCAAGTCTTTGATGAGGGGCTGGACTTTGACCTTGTGCCCTCTCTTCCTATTTCAAGCTGTCATACGAGTCATTTACATCACAGCATTGGATGATCAATCTCAATAACGTACTAATCAATCATCTCCTCTCTCTCGTCCTCAGCGGTTTTGGTGAGATTCCTGACCAAGCGGTTCATAGGAGAATATGCGTCAAATGCCAGTAAGTGCAGTCTCACATGCATATTTAATAATGCAGCCAGGATGTTACTCGTGTTCATTTTTATCTGCCTCAGCATACGTCTGGCATATTAGTGTGTTATAATTCACTTTTTTTGTTCATTTTGCTCATACATGAAAAACACAATTGTGAGCTTGCAAGAAGACTTCTAGTATATACAGCTGGAAGAAGAACAGAAGAAAAGGATTCAGAAACACAGACAATTAAAAATTAAAAAGATTGAAAGCTTATTGCTGAAAATTTTCTCTTCAAAAGAGAGAAAGCGCTAAGACTACATTGTAAAAACATTTTTACAGAATTATACTGTAAAAAAAAACCCCGACAGTAAAAACCTTTTAACTGGTTACCTAAAAAAACTGTAAATGGTGTAGCATCACATTGTATGTAATTTTTACTGTAAAACACAGTCAAATGGATGGTTTTTGCAAGTAAAAACTGAATTACTATATGGTGAAACGAGTAAAAGAAAACAGTAAATTCCCAGAAGCCCCTGCATGACACATCAAAAATGATTATATTTTATTTAAATAATTTTGTTTCTTTTTATTTATCATATTTTATTTGGTGTTATTTAGTTAATCTGTATTGCATTATTTTAGAGTCATGTTATGGTGTTTCTGATGTCTTTGCGTGTTTATAGCCTTGTGCTCTGTCTACAAACATGTTTATGGACAGGTAACTTAAAATGAACTCTCATTTATCATAGTTTGCCATTTTACCACCTGTATTATTATGGTGGTTATCAGTACAAGTCAGATTTTGTACTTGAAGTAGATTTGTAAATTAACATTATATAACTTAAGGAAATATACACGTTATAAAAAAAATACAGGCACCATTATGCCATCCCATAATACCTGAAATAGTGTCACTGTATTTTTTTACAGTGAATATCTTTGTCCACAGCTTTTTTTACCGTAAATTTAACACAATATTTTGTGTACAGTGTTTTTATTTATTTTTTATTTGATCAAAGAAAGTTCTCCAGGGTTAGTTCACCCATTTACTTATGTTGCTCCAAACCTGTAAAACTTTTCTTCTGCAGAATAGAAAAGAACATATTTTGAAAACATTCTCTCTTTTTTTTTTTTTTTTTTGTCAGTGGGGCCCGATGTTGTTTTGGACTCCTTTGACTTTCACTGTACAGAAAGAAATTATAAAACATCATTCATAATATGTGTTCCACAGAAGAAAGAAAGTCATACAGGATCGACATGAAGCCAAGTAAATAATTACACAAATTGATGTTTCCCAATATTTACATTGATTGTAAAAGACCCTGTGCACATGCAAGGCTGGTGTGTGTTTTCCTATTGTCCAGTTCCTAAAAGTCTAATCCATCCAATCCTGCCAAGGATTCCTGAAGCTCAGTAACCACTCACCTCTCATACAACTACATGTGTATCACATCACATGCACTCAGTCTCTACTTTTATTCCCTTGAATTTTATATGAGCATCTAAGTCCACCTTCATTTCAGGGGTCAGATTTTATGATGCACACGTTTGTTGTAATAGCAAGGATTTTATCCAGAATTGTTTGTTTCAGACTCCTTATACCATAAAAGGTTCTCCATTGATGGAAGACAGTTGAACTTGGAAGTCTTTGATCCGTGCTCGCAGGTTTGTGTTTATACATTCATAACGGCTACCCTGAGCTCATGGCTAGCGTTCATACAAACACTGCCATAGGGCAACACGCTCAGATATACCTGCTTCTTATGGGAAATGCATGTTGTGTTCTGCTGGGATTTATGATATTTCCCTGAAGCAGAGCATACAGTGCAAAGCCTTTGAAAACTGAGCCTCACAGCTTACAGCTGCTGCATCTGGGAACTTTTACTTCAGCAGTTATTGTTTTACTTTGATTTCCAAAGCCGAAGTCATGAGATGGGCACCTTTCTGCCCTGTAACTAAATGCTTGTGCTATAAACAGCCAACATTGGCAGTCAGTCACTGCATCCAAAACCAAAAGTTTCTGGTAGAGAACTTAGTCAACTGTAAACAAATGAAATTACATCGTCTGCTTTTCAATCTTGTCAGAGGGGACTTTAGATGAGTATGTTTTTTTTGACTGGACCTCTGTGTGCCCCCCACCCCCTGGCAGAGTGGAGAGAGCAGATGTATCCTGGAGGAGCCAGTGGATTGGGCTGATGGCTTTGTGGTGGTGTACACAATCAGCGATCGTACGTCCTTCCTAAATGCCAAAAACATCCTGGCGCAGATCAAAGAAAGTCGTCGAGAAACCTGTAAAGGGTGAGTCAGAGTCTCTCCAGTGACTTTTTGACCTTTGTCTGATGCTGACTGGAATCGGAGGATGGAGCTATAATGAATTAATGAGGACCATTTGCACAACAGCGAGTTGAGGCTTCCTGCTTACATCTGTAAAGGACAGACTGGGGGCCTCATTTAGAAAATGTTGTGTAGAAACCATCCTATATTTGATCTTACGATCATTTCTCAAATGTGTGTATGTGTGATTCAGAGAATGAATGTATGCATAAAAAACATGCGTACAGCTCTCTTCCAGATGTGAAATTTATACAAACGATCTTGAAATTATGCACAGCTGAATGGTTTCAGATCTCCGCCTTGTAAACACCACATAATTAATGTCATTAACATAAACATAACAGTATCAGTCAACATCCAAATCTTTTACTTGAGAATGATGAGCGATTGATGATTTCCAAATACAGTACCTGCAGTACTACAATTCTCTGCCACACGGAAACGCGAGTACATCTGTTTAGCATTTTGGCACTAAGCATTTTTCCATGTCAAAGACTTTTTCGTGTACGCAAATCTGTGCGTACGCATGTTTTAGAAATGAGGCCTCATGTCACATTATGACTAGAACACAGAGATAATACAAAGTACATAATTCATAGAAAAGCTGTCCGTGTTGATGAGATTTCCAATGGTTTTGATAACTGCAGTATGACCAGCGGGCCAAAGCTTTCCATTTTAGTCCATCACATTTATAGATGAATTTAAAAGTCTGGTTGGTTTAGGTTTCACTGGTTATTTGTCATTCGAAAGTCCTTTGAAACAATAGGAAGTGAGCATGAGACTAGGCATCTGGAGCCCATTAGAACTCTGAAATGGGCAATGAGATCACTCATGGGTGGTTTTAGCTCCTCAAAATCGGTTTAAAAGTTTTGACACTTCAAAACATGGCATCAAGTGGTTGTGCTTGTAGTCAAGTTTTAGCTTTGCAGCAATTTTCCAACCCATTTCTTCATTGTTTAAGCTCACACATTATGACCATTTGATATTTTATTTCGAATTGTTCCACTTGCTATGCTGTCAAATGAGGAAATTGCCTAGGCTTTGCCAATGTTCCAATTAGGACACACACTGTGAGAAATTAAATTCAGTGTGTGCACATGTTTCGAGTCAGTACCGTTTAATGCTACATGTACTGTAGCATTATTAGACTGTAGCAATTATAAATGTATTCCTAACCACTATTCAATTAACTAACACACAGCCATGTTTTCTTCATAAAGCAATTTTTTTTTTAAAGCAAATCATCTGATTTAATTTCAATAGGGATATTCCCATCTGCCTGCTGGGTAACAAGCAGGACCTATGCCACAGCCGTCAAGTGAGTGAAGAGGAGGGCCGCTCCCTGGCCCAGGAGAACAAATGCCTCTTCCAGGAGGTGTCGGCGGCTGAAGACTACCTGGAGATCTCCAACCTCTTCACAAAGCTCATCCGGCATGTTATGGAACAGCTTAAGCTTAGAGGTGACCGCAGGCGGTACAGTGGCTCCAAGTCCATGGCCAAACTCATCAACAATGTCTTTGGCAAGAGGAGAAAGTCTGTTTGAGTGCAGAACATAAAAGAGCCCAGAGAATGTGTGTATGTGTATAAATAGAAGCATGCTTTGATAGGTATCATAATTCAAATAGGTACCACAATGAGAGAACGCATGCAGCCAAGAACATCATACACTCTAAAAAAAAAAAAGGTTCTATATTGCACCAAAAATAGTTCTTGGCTCGTAATCATAGGGGAACCTTTTTTAGTGCTATATAGCACCATTTTTGGTGCTTCAGTGGTTCTTCAGCGGTTCTTCAGAGGTTCTTCACCGGTTCTTCAGAGGTTCTTCACCGGTTCTTTGACTAAGGTGCTATATAGCACCTCTGAAGAACCGCTGAAGAACCACTGAAGCACCAAAATTGGTGCTATATAGCACTAAAAAAGGTTCCCCTATGATTACGAGCCTTTTTTTTTAGAGTGTACAGAGCAGTGGTTCTCGACCTTTTTGACTCCAAGGTCCCTATTGCCACAAAAATACAGTTGTTCATGATTTACTGAATAACGATTTTTAAAACATTTTACTCACTATTTCTACCAAATAAAATAACATTTTTTTTTAGAACTTGCCAGAAATTGCCTATGTAGTTTTAAGATTTTAATAATGTCTAGAAATCACCATTTTAAAATGAGGCCACATTAAATATCAAGGTTTGTCATGTGAATCTTGGTTGTTCAAAGACAAAAAAACAGTTGTTGAGGGCTGAATTAAAATAATATATATATAAACTTTTAGTTAATGCTTTATTGGCTAAATCACTAATCTTTAGTCCCCTTGTTGAGAACCATGATATAGAGTGTAGTAAAGTAGAGTGAAAGCATTTGATAGAGGTACTATTAATAAATACAGTAGAATTGGTTTACTGTTTCAGCTCATAAGTTGTCATGGTGGCACTTCGCAGTACCATCTTTGCATTTTTAATTCCATAAATAATTTTAGTTCAAGATTTACATTTAGGGAAACTAAATGTCTTTTTTTCTTTAGTAGAAAGAAAAATCTTTGCCTTATGTTTCTGTATTATTTTCTGATTATGAGCCGGAAAACTTTTGCTTTAAAATTTGTTTTTGTTTTTTAATACATATATACACCTCTTGATAACATTTTCAATAACGAGAAGGATGGGAAATGTTTGCAACTTCGTAAAGCTTTTGCTTTTGTATTCAAAGAGTAGCATACATTCTTTCCCTTGCTCATTGAAAATGTTTTGATGGCATGAGATCGAGTTTGTCATGGAATGCACAACAAAGTCTGAGTAAATTGTATATATCTAGATGTTGTGATGAGGTGTAAAATTGCAGGTAAATGACCTTTCTAACAAAAACCCGTGGCAGAGGAATGAAAATAAAACTCTCCTGCATTCCTTCCGTAGAATTCTCAAGGCCTCGTTTTGAGTAAACCCCAAAACAATAGACTGCAGCTTTTCCATATGAACAATATTATTGCAAGAAAAGGTTTGTTGTCCCTTTTTGGGAATGACCATGTGTTAAAACACAATCTGCTTATATGGTTTTAATAACAAAAACAATTGCACTTGTCAGTAGTAATGGTCACTTTGTTAAAAAGTTAACAGTCTTGAGTGGGAGAAATATGGACACCTAACGACTCATCTAATGTATAATTGTAGTGTTCAAATAAATGAGACAAGATTGTTGGCTTGAGGTAAAAAAAAAAGGCCTAAATCAGTCGGCCATTTCTAGGATTGTCCCATTCAAATTGTTTCCAGTGCTCTGAAATGTTTGCTCAGTATAAATTCTCTCAATGCCCCGTAAAAAGCTTATACCCTGGTCCCTGCCATGCTTTCTTGTCTCTGAAGTCATCATGGCACTGTACTTTAAACAGTCACAATGAAGATCCATGGCAAACAACACAAATCATACTAGAAGTGCATTGGTCCTGGAATGTAATATGGTGATGTTGTTGATAAATACCAGTGACATTTATGTGCGATCCAGTTTTCGAACAGTGCCCCAATGTTTAGTGGTTTAAGGCCCTTGCTAGTGTCTGAATTTGTGTTCACGATATACTGAGTCACAACATAGGGAACTGGGGACTAAAGAGACACAGCAATAGAAGCCATGAAAGACTTCTCTAAAAAAGAAATATCAGAAATATCAATCAAGAATTATCTTGTTCAAAGCTGCTTATTAGATGAAGGAAATATTAAAGAGAGGTTACTGCTGCTAAAGTTACAAAATACTATTCTGATTCTACTTTTCAGTTTGTTTTTTTCCAGCTTATTATTTTTAGTGAAGTTGGATAATGTGTGTTATTAGTTTAAGCAGCCTGTGTTTGTCTATTTTTGTCATTTGTTTGAGGAGCAGCTTTATAATACAAAATTCCACTTCAGTACAGGACTTTTCATACAACTATGGCAACAGTGGAATATCTACCTTGATTTTTGTTTAAAAATTACTATAATTCTTTTATTATTAATATTTTGTTTGCTTGGACACTCTGTCATATCCTGATATGTTTGCAATAAATATCTTTTTATCCCAAAGTGTTGATCTAAATAATTTATTTCAAGTCTAAATTGATTATATTTTCACATGAGTGGAACTTTTGTTTTGATTGGTGTTAGTTAATTGGCGATGTAAATATTTTTTACTCTGTCTCTTGGAATAAATACCAATGGCCAACCCGTTGTTTCAGTCATAGCTGCAGTACATAAATATTAAATTACCTGTTGTTTTCATACCATACTGACAATATTTACATATATGTAGATAGAAAATTATGTGACATCTTTCCTTTTATGCGGTAACTCAAGAGCTATGAAACTTTAAAAAAAAATCTATATACTTATGTTGTAATTTTTAAAAGCATTTCTTCAGAAGAGTAGGTCACTACCACTCTTTCAGAAAAATAACAAGAATCACCCAGCAACAACCTATGTAGTGCCTTGTAAAACTTGTTCATGTCATAATATAAAGGGAGTCGGGGAGAGAGACACACCACATGTGCCACTGTCAAATGAAACAAAATTTCATGACCCTTACAGGATATAATAATCCACTAGATGGAGACAAACACCTATTACTTCTCAACTTGTGGACACAATTAAACCAAAAGTGAAACCTAAAAGAGAAACACATTTTGTGACTAATTAATTTGCATTCAGAAATAGTAGGCTACTTTATACACACGCACACAATTTTGAAATATCCATTTTCATTAAAAAACTATTAAAGAATGTTATTTTAGCTTTAGCACATGCAAGAGTAAAATAAACGTCGCTATAAAACACAATGCTTATTACGTGGGCGTCGCAGAAGTCCCAGTGAAATTTTGCTGTGCGTAATTTGCTTTGATAAATCCTTGTCTGACTAGGGATAGAAAAATTTTCCGTTACAATCATGTCGTGTATCCCGTAATTTGCGTCAAATGGTTTAAAGAAAAAATTGGAATCGGTTCGTGATTCAGTCGGGAATCATTCTGATGGTTCACTGAAGCACTGAATCTTTTGGAGCGTTTTCCTCTCACTATTGTAAAACATCACTGTCAGGATACTTTGCAACGCTGGATGAAGTAGTAGAATATTTACATACAATCTGAAATCATTTTGTTAATGGATCTTGCGTGCCAGCGATGAAGACGAACAACTGCTAATGCAGCTTGTTAATGTCTCATGAAGTGCAGGTAAAGGCAGTTTCAAACGAAAATATCTGCACTGATTGATGCACTTAAATTACAAAAAACAAACAAACACTGCATATACCTTGTAAATAGGCGCACGAATAGGGTAATTTTTCAGCAGAATATTTATCAAAGTACCATATTACAATATACTGTGCAACAGTACTGACGAAGAGCTATAAACACCACCTTCTTGACATGACAATAATAACCTACTTAGGATTCATGCCTTTTTTTTGCAGGTGTCTCGTTGCCGCGATGTCCCTCGCACCACACCGTAGTTCTCCCTCCCTCTCGAAGGAGAAAAGTTTTGACAACCGCAAGTGTTAAATTCTCTTGCATCAAAGATTTCGATGACCTGCAAAAGGCATAACAAAGGAAAAGGCTTTCGCAAACACAATAACTTATACGAAAGGTAAGTGTATATATTTACAAAAAGCGTGTTGTGTTAAAGTCTCGTGAACATTCATTGAAGAGGAATCGCGAGCTGGCCAAGCGCTCTATGTTGCCATGGCAACCTGGTCCGGAGCAGCAGGCAGTGTAACGTTAATTTTCATCTCAGTAATGTGCAGTTAAATAACACTAACTCGACCATTTCTCGCGGAAAATACAATGAAGATGTCGCTGTAGTCGCATATTGTAAGTACAATCATAATGTTAAACGCCTTATATGTTATTAATCCTATTTTGCATCATACGACTCAAACAACTTCTGAGGAATTTTGCTTGGCTAACAACTGTCTGTTACAGGTGAGAAATAAGACGACCCAATTAAAATAAAACATAAAAAAGTAATTATTTTGTAATGATACAAAGACACAAAGAGGACAGCAGTTGTTTTTATAAACTTAAGAACTTGATTTTAGCACACGCAGGATATAGTCACCTAACCACTCAATAGCCAAGCATACTCTGTGTTTTGAAACATAAGGGAGCAATAAAACATCTATTATTATGCAGGTTCTATGCCAGATAATTATATTTAGCTGGAACAGGTCACAGGGAGTTAATTGCTACTTGCACGAGATTTAAATAATTATTGGCTTTAAGCTACTGAATATTGGTTGCCTTGGTTGTGCCAGGTCTGGTTTGTCCTACAAAATAGGCTTTGTGCTATAGTCTATGTTGTGGAGTGGCATATAAACCAATAGTCAGTGTAGTAAAATCTTACCATTCTATGAGAAAAAGATCAAATTCTTGTTATGACAAAGGCTAAAGGCTGGGCCCGAAAGCTGAAAAATGCAGCCTTCACAGGCAGTTTATGAAGGTAGCCAGGTAGGAAGGCACAAAAGCACGCCTGCATCCATTGTTTGCATCACATCCTTTATACTAGGATGCCTGTATCTGGTGTATAGGCGCTACTATAGATGTGTCCTTTACACTTATGATATTCTACAGTCTGTGTGGGTTGGCAGTTGGTGGAAAGAAAAAAAATTGATGTCTGATAGAGCAATTGAAAGAAGTAAATTAATTTATAAACGTCAACGTGTTTATTTTCAAAAGCTAAGAGAAATAAGCACTAAATACAAAATAGTTAAAAAAAACACTTAAAAAAAACGAATATGTGCTTGGTTATCTCTAGAACTTGATTTTTTTCTACAACATTAGACACAATTGGCCGGTTGCATAAACTGCTACAGTACTAGTTTTAAAAGTTACCAACTAGTTCTTAAGATGTGCAGTCTTAAAGCGATAGTTCACCCAAAAACGAAAATTCGATGTTTTTCTCCTTACCCCTAAGGCATCCAAAATGTAGGTGTCTTCGTTTCTTCAGTAGAATACAAATGAAGATTTTTAACTGTTGCTCTGTGTCTCTCATATAATGCTTGTCAATGGGGTCTAATTCTATTAGAGTAAAAAAAACATGGACAGACAACTTCAAATTAAAACCCGCGGCTCGTGACGACACATTGATGTCTTAAGACACGAAGCGGTTTCTGAGAGAAACCAAGCGGTATTTATGCAAATATATCACCTCATATCAGAAGAACGCTTCAGCTCTGCAGACTGCCATCACTTCCTGTGTGTGAGGTCAAAATTCTGGCCGGGTCATAGATATATACCATAGACTGTAAAAAAATACATAGATACCTCATTAGTGCTCACTAGTGACACACAGCAACGGTTGGAGTTAAAAATCTTAATTTGTGTTCTACTGAAGAAACGAAGAAACCTACATCTTGGATGCCTTAGGGGTAAGCAGAAAAACATCAAATTTTCGTTTTTGGGTGAACTATCCCTTTAACGTAGAGGCTAAGTTTATGCAATTGACCCGATGTTTAGGTGCTTTGGAAGCTTGTCTGAAACCAATTTCCTTTCAAGGTACCTGTACACAAAATACTGCATATCATTGAATGGCTGAGAAGCAAGGTAGCTTTCTTCGGTTTTGGACAAAGACACAATAGACAAACAGAGCTGGTCAAATGATATTTCTGTCTAAGCTTACTTGAATGTATTTCTTCTTACTGCTCTGCCCCTTATGTAATAAAAGTACAAATAGAATATTGCTATTGTAAATTACTAAAGATTAAACAGTATTTCATACTGAGCCCTTCTGGTTTTACATTAAAGTCTCACATTGCCTAAAGCGTTTCCCTCAAGTCTCGTGGCTTATGTGCTTCTCTGGCTGATGTTGGTTTGACAGTGCCAGGCGTAACTTGAGTGCCCAGTGGTAGGCACTGCTTGAGTCTGCTCTGTAAGAGGAGACAGGTCTTTCTCAGGTGGTTTTAGTTGCTTAGGCTCTCACTGATTTTCCTCCCCAGCAGGCAATGACACTTGGCCTGTACGACTGAGGTTTCTCCTGACTGTGCACTGTCACATATTGATAGTAAGATCAAGTAGGATTTTCTGACGCAGACACTGTACTCTGTGCCTTGGCTTCAGCAATCTACATATTATACTCTGGAACTGGTCTGGTGAGGTCTCTTGCCAATGAAACTGCTTCCTGTACAGAGTTAGTTTATTGGCAAGCAATGGTTAGTTATACATTTTAAATATATTTTTTTAACGTTTTTATTTTTTAGATAAGGCCGCTCAGTTTGATTAGTCTTGCACATAGTATCTCATTCAAGAACAGACATATTTTGTGTCTCTAAAATCTGTCATTTGTTGGTATCCCCTAATTCAAACATCTTCATCCCAGCTCCCTTCAATCATCTACACAATCAGCTACACAAGGGAGGATGTCGGCTGTATACAGCTCTTTCAAATGTGTTATCAGCTATGCATTTGGTTGAATTTAAAAGGCAATATAAAAAAAGCTCCATGTTATTTTATGTTATAGTTGTATTGATATATAATCACAATATTATTATATTATGCACTGATCAGGCATAACATTATGACAGGTAAAGTGAATAACAATGATTATCTCTTCATCACAGCACCTGTTAGTGGGTGGGATATATTAGGCTGCAAGTGAACATTTTGTCCTCAAAGTTGATGTGTTAGAAACAGGAAAAATGGGCAAGCGTATGGATTTGAGCGAGTTTGACAAGGGCCAAATTGTGATAGCTAGAGCATCTCCAAAACTGCAGCTCTTGTGGGATGTTCCCGGTTTGCTGTGGTCGGTATCTATCATAAGTGGCCCAAGGTAGGAACAGTAGTGAACCGGTGACCGGGTCATGTGTGGCCAAGGCTCATTGAGGCACGTGGGGAGCGAAGGCTGGCCCGTGTGGTCCGATCTAACAGACGAGTGACTGTAGCTCAAATTGCTCAAGAAGTTAATGCTGGTTCTGATAGAAAGGTGTCAGAATACACAGTGCATCAATGTTTGTTGTGTATGGGGCTGCATAGTTGCAGACCAGCCAGGGTGTTCATTAGAGCTGCGCAATATACCGAAATTTGAAATATCGCAAATGTACATATCGCAATATGCATATCGTAAGGGCACGCAATATCTGAATGATTTTAATAGGCTACTTCAACATTGTGAAAATTGTATGTTTTAGGTCGATGCATAAAGCAGAGAACAGACTGGGCACACGACTGTTACTTATGTGACTTGCTTGACATTAAAATGAGTAATTGAACATAACTTGCGAAAAACAACTCCTTGCAGCCTCGTGCAGTCTGCTGTCTGACACACACACCGAAACGTGCGCACAAGCCGTTCTTTTTTTAGTGTCTTGTTACACTGTCAAATACACACACAGTGATGTCAAAATGGCTGTCTTGATGAGTATTCATGTAAACACAGTCGGTTATGCTTTTAGTGAACGATATTAGTTGGGGACAGAAACCGAATGTGTGCCAATAGGATCCGTGCATTAGGTCTTAAAGTGACAGCCGGCTAATACAGTAAACCTGCCACTGTCTGTCAAACAACAAAAGAAAAAGAGAAAATCACTCAGTGCTCTTGGCTGAATAACATTTGTAGCTTTATTATGTGTCAGTGTATATTTAATTCATGTGAAGACTACTCTTTTTATTTTTAATAAAGATAAATGAAAATAACAAAAATAATCGTCCACCCCTAGTTCAGGTGTCTTTGTTTACCTGGATTTTCTTGATGTTTTTGGTATTTTATGTATTGAGTTTTTGGTATTTGAATATTGGCCTTACATTTTTTGTTTGTTTACATTGATGTTAAAATGATATTGTCAGATTTGTGACATTCATTTTTGCTAAAACACTGCTGGTCAATTTCAGAAGTTGTAGCGATGCTTTCTTTTCCAATATTTTCTTTCTTAAAGCAATATCATATCGCATATCGAATATCGCATTATTTAACAAGGATATCGCATATCGCATTTTTCTTCAATATCGCACAGCCCAAGTGCCCATGCTGACCTTTGTCCACTGCTGAAAGCACCAACAGTGGGCACGTAAGCATCAGAACTGGACCACGGAAGAAGGTGGCTTGGTCTGATGAATCACATTTTCTTTTACATCACGTGGATGGCCATGTGTGTGTGCGTCGCTTACCTGGGGAACACATGGCACCAGGATGCACAATGGGAAGAAGGCAAGCCGGCGGAGGCAGTGTGATGCTTTGGGCAATGTTCTGCTGGGAAACCTTGGGTCCTGCTATCTAGTTTTTGCATCCAAGACAGTTATGCATGCTAACCATCGGCACAATGCCATGGTAAAAGCTCACAAGGGTGTGCTTGCTTACTTCATCAAAGGGACTGATTGATGTGCCCTTTCTAATGTGGAATGTTGGTGTCTAGCTGAGCTACTCAGATATTTGCAGTATGAATAACTGTTAATGATTGCAACAGGTGAGTCATTAATGCAGATTGGGCTGTTGGTTGTCCCTTTTCCTCAAGTCCACTATTGTTTCACTGGAATTCAAAGCTATTGTTGTTATAACACCATCCTCTCCTGCAGAGGGTCCCTGTATGTGTACGCGTCATTATCACTGATTAACCCAATAATGGTGTTGTCTTCAGTTTGTTGATGCTGCTCTACTGTGTGTAGAGATGCAGTGAATAGTTGAATAACGAGTATAATTAGGACTGAGGCAAAAAGCCCTGTGGAGTGCTAATCGTAATTATTTTTATGGATGAGGTGATGTTTCCCATCTTGACCACCTGGGTTCTGCCTGTTAAAAGTCCAGGACCCAGACAGATTTACATATATCTAGGAGTTCTAATGAGTATCCTGAGAGAATCGCTTTTGTATGTTGAACAGTATGTTGTATGTTGACTGTATGTTGTGATACTGGTGAAAGTAAGTTTGTGAAACTTTTTCCTCTAGTTTGTAAAGTTATTTCAAGATGTAAATGAAAGTAACAATAACTAGATGTTCAGTAAGTGAGTCAGATATTGATTCCGTAATGGCTCTGATGGATTCAGTCATTTAGTTCTGTAAATGATTCATCAGAATGATTCAAACTGATTCTTTAAAAGAACTGGTGTATACTGTATCATTTGTTTGTTAGTCACATTACACTGGCACTGTATGTATTTGCATTCATTTCACAGAGACAGCTGAATTGAAAGACATGCGTTTTTGCTATTATTAGTACCACACAGTCTTTTAACATGCAGTCTCTTCACATCATTAAAATTGCAAACTCATCAACTAAATATAATTACTTTAGTTGTGATGTTGATGTCCTCTTGTTATGTAAACAACACACTACAGTTCATTTTTGTTATTTTATTTTGCCAGTAGTTTGAATTAATTTGTCTAGAGTTGGAATGAGTCCTCCAGTTCAAACCTCCTCCAACACATACTAGTCATGACATCTAGATTTTTATATAAGATTTTTTATATATAAGAATTTTTATAAGCCATATTTATGCAAGAAGTCATTGATTGGTTTTGTAGCATTTTCATTAATGGTTGGACTATATCAATTTTCAGTCCATTACAAACCTTAAACTCGTGTTAAACAGGAAAACATTATGTTGTATGGTGAGGTGAAGCACTCAGGTAAATTATGATTATGAGGTTAAATGACTCCAATAGTGTTATCAGTCTAGACAAGCAAGGCACTATATCACCTCGTAATGTAATTCCAAGCTTCATTAAGACTGTGACGTTTATCATTTTTCATCAAAGGCACCTGTCAATGAATAAGTAAGCTGCAGGTGAGAAGAGTAAAATCTTTTGCGTAGATCAGGAGACCACTGCATCATGCAAGATTTGATTTTAGCTTCGTGTATCTCAGATTTATTGTGAACCAACAATCAATGACCTTCAAATTACACAATTGCTGTTGAAACTATGGCATCCTTCTAGAATATCTTTAATATTTCAATAATGTTTCATGAAATTTTTAATAACATATTACAAACGCTTGGCCTCTGCAAATAATCTTCTCGGTCAAGTATTCATTGATAAATAATTTAAATAGTTCATGTTATGCGGTATATTGTCATATTGTGCTTGCATTTGTTTTAATATATTAGAATAAATATACACTCACTATTCTATTCAAAAAATGTTATTGTGAATATGAGTGTGAATTTTAAAAATAACTTATTTTGATTTATATGAATGTTGTCATTTTGATTATGAAAAACAGGCCGTTTATTAAAAAATATTCAAGGTGTTTAATTTTTTTTAAATGTTTAAAATAAAACAAATAAAATTTTCCTGGGAATATTGCTTTAATTGGAAATCATTTTTTTCTTGTGTGTTCTTCACCTTTGTCCAGTAAGTCTTTTGTAATAGAACTATAGAAAAAATTATTTACACACAAACATACATTTTTAAAAAAATGCACAGCATAGCATAAATGACTCAAGTCCATTTTTTATCGAAGATATTAGAAGTGAGAAGTAATTAAGTAAGAAGAGGAAAGAGAGACAGCATGAGGGGGAAGGAAGTAGGAAGAAAATTGTATGTGGTAGAGAGAAAAAGAGCTGAACAAAACTCTATCCAGGCCCTGTGTTATATTTAGGCGGTCAGACATCATACCAGCGTCACATTTAATTTGGGCTCAAGCCAGAGACAGAACCTCACACAGTCAGGAGAAACAATGCACATTTTAGTCCATAAACAATCAGTAAACAAGCACTAATGGGGTTTTTACTGTTATGGCCAAGAAATGAAAAATGCAAGAGGATCAATTGCGGACATTCTATCTGCCATAATTACTTTCCTTTGAGTGCTTCCAGAAATCTGGGAGGTCTGTGGATTGGTTCTTAGCTAATGTATATTCTGAGGCAGCTAAAATATGTTTCTCTTAGAATGACTCTCAGTCTATGAGGCTTATTACCCTCTTGCCTATTTTTGTTTCCTTGGGAACATTGAAAATTTGTGCTCGTGTATAAAGATGTTTTGCTTCTGTAGCTGCAAAAACGGAATTCTGTAGCTTGGCAAGAAATGCATGTACTCTGACACTGTGTGTATGTTGCTGATGTTATCAGATACAAGGCAAAATCCTATTAAAATAATAATACAACTTATGTATGCAGGTTTAAATTGCAGAAGGAGTGTTACATTTATTCTAATTTGTTCTCAGCAAGACCTCAGACCTCAATAAGACGTATCCTTTCGACAGCACAGAAAAACTGTAATGTTAATCAATATTCAGCACTAAGCATAAAGAGAGTGCTTTCAATATACTGTTCATCCCTCTGATCTTGGGGCTTTTGAAATTGGGCTTTTATGTCATTTATGGCTCAATTTTGGTTTTGGCTCACTCTTAACAATGCTGTTGTTAAGTTCAGCAGTTGTTTTACCCGAGTGAAATGCTGATGTACCTTTTCATCAGTGCCACTCAGGTTTTGAAGTATAAGAGCTTTTTTGAAGAGGAGTTCACAATTCTCCTCTACTAACAAAGCACAGGTTCAGCATCATTTTGCCGTCCACCTCAGAAACGACTCTTTTACAGATCCTCTTGCATTTGCAGAATTCAGCGCTGCAAGAAGTGACAGCTCCCGTCTCCATGTCCTGATGGTTTTTCCTCATTTCCTAGGCCTGTTCAGAGAGCTACACTTTGACCTTTAGTACTCTTATCACATAACTCTAATTGAGCTGATAGGAGTGTCCAGAATGTGTCACAACCATTTTGTTTAGCAGATAGATGGCCAGTAATAGGAGAGACAGTGCTGTTATGAGAGAACCTGTCAGCGGGGCTTTGATAATGCCGCTGAGAGAGGAGAGGTTAAAGACACTGCTTCCTCATTAATATTTAATCTCTTGTCTGTGTGGCGGATCCACTTCGCCGCTCCCACTCATCACACCATAATTGCTTTACATTTAATTTGGCTCTGGAGAACGTTTTTAAGCTGAGTAAATTGTGCTTAATGTTAGTGTGGAGACTTTAGGCACTTTCTTTTAAAGTGAGAAGTGAATTGGTAGAGCGACAGGTGAAGTCTAGCTAATAAGGGGTTACAGTTGAGACGTTAGACTCTGGATTGCATGTACTGTATATGATGACAGACACTTACTCCTGAATGAATATTTAAAGAGCTATCTTATTTGAAACTTTACAATTCATTGTTTAATATACAAGCTTTTGGCCATGGTCACTAATAATTACATATAAGTACACACATGAAAGTTCCTCAGGTGTGCACGCATACATTTCCCTTGTTCTAATGTTGATGAATCTGGATTATTCTATTTTAGGAAGCGCTTGCCTGAATTAGCATAATACATGCCGAAGCCGTCTCCATATAAGGGCTTTTAGTACAAGCTTTCCTGTAGCTCAAACAGTAGAGCATGGCGCTAGCAATGCCAAGGTCATGGGTTGGATTCCCAGGGAAACAAGAACTGACAAAATGTAAAAATGTGTACCTTGAATGCAATGTAAGTCGCTTTGGATAAAAGCGTCTGCCAAATGCATAAATGTAAATGTAAGCTCTACTGTACAGACAATTTTCACTCTGCAAACAAATCCTTTTGAATTATTTTCCTACTTTTTTATATTTTTAAGGCTTCGGTGACTAACGGTGACTTAGAATTTAATTACTTACATCATTAATACATCCATAAATAGTATAATAATAATTATAATGATAAAAGCCTATGACGAACTGACCATCCATTCAGGGTGTTGTCCTGCCTTTGGCCCAAGACATTGGGATACGCTTCAGCATCCCCTTCATAGGACAAGTGGTTTATAATAATAATAATAATAATAATAATAATAATTTATTATAATTCTTGTTCTTACGGTTTTTATTATTCTATTAGCTATTATAATACAATATAATATAATATTTTGGCTTGACACGTTTTTAAGGACACAGGTAATGATTTTCTTTTGTGTGTGTAAGGTTTTTGTTTTTATGTGTGTGTGTGTGTGTGTGTGTGTGCGCGCAAATTTCGAATAAATGTATTGATAAATCTTGATTTCTGTGTGAAAATATTCACAAATGTAGGTGCATGCACGGTTAGTGAATAAGACCCCAGTGTCTCTAATTCTGTGATTTCTTTTTGTGGGAGTTTCCATGTTTGCGATTATGTTGTTGCTCTATATATGCAAATTATTAAAAATGTATTAATCTTTTAGATGACACATACAAATGTGCCTGGAGCTGAAAAGAAAATGGCTACTCAGTGGACTCGTGCAAACAGTGCAGAGAAGGAGGTGCCCCACACTCGCATTGAGGATGAATCCAACTTACAGGTAGAACCTTTATTGATCTAGATCAGGAGTGTCAAACTCAGCTCCTGGAGGGCCAATGGGTCTGTCCCAAATGGCACCCTAAACCCTCACGGTCTTCCTACGAGTCTGCACTTTCATGACGTAATGCTGCTTTGACTGTTGGGCAGAAGTCCGTGCGGAACCCGCACCACTGCAGGCTTGGTAGAAGTGTGCATCGAGGATGCATATCGACCGCTAAGGGGGCGCTCGCGAGACCTATAATGACAAATGGGACACCCTACGGTCTGTGCATATGAAGTGTGCCATCTGGGACAGGGCCACTGTCTTGAGCCACACCTTAACCAGCTAATCAAGGTCTTCAGGATTAGTAAAAAACTTCCAGGCAGGTGTTTTTAGGCTGGTTAGAGCTACACTCCTCCAGGAGCGGTGTTTGACAAGTGATCTAAATGCAGTGCATGCTTATTTCTAAACACAATCCCAAAAAATGTTTTGCTCTTGCTGTGCTGAAATCTTTTTTTAGCCACCAGAAGTCTGTGGCTTTAAATCAGTGGCAAAAGGCCACTTCTATCTTACACCAGAGCCATATCTTTGCTCGCCATGGTCTGACCTCCCTACAATATGGTAGCGCCCTCATCAGGCCTGGAGGGAAATTACACTTCTTTATGCTGTTGATTGCCCTCGCCCTCTCAGGAGGTTTCTGACTGCTGTCTTTGCCAAATCCGCAGCAGGCAGTGCTCAGCCTTGCATGCGCAGAGATAATGATCAAGTTAATTAGACCTGAGATTGAATGAACTGCGGCAGCAACTTAATCATTTGTAACTTGATTAGAAATACTATATTCTCCCAAACTCCAGAGACTGGCAAACTTGAAAATTAAGTTCCACTTTAAGGATTCAGGTCTCAACTTAATGGAGTATAGAGAAGCTGAAAAACAAACCCACCCTCATTCTGTCCCCATTAGTCAGAGCTGGAGCATTGTTTACTGTCACTATAGGAGAAGGAGTGTGTATGTAATACTTCAGCTAATGCGGCCCTCTTTATTTGGATACCCAGAAAATCTATTCCTTTGGGAGGAAATTAGGTCAAGGCGGCTTTGGCGTCGTTTGCGAAGCCACTCACATTGAGACGCAGAGGAAGTGGGCAATTAAGAAGGTGAACAAAGAGAAGGTAAGTGTCTGGTCATTATGTTTCACCTGTTGACAGAGGTGATTGATGGAGAGCTGCTCACATGGTTGTCAAAGATGGGTTAAGTGTCACAAATGCTTTGTATCCATGCAGGCAGGCACTTCTGGTGTGAAACATCTGGAAAGAGAAGTCAGCATCATGAAACATGTGAAACATGAACATATTATACATCTGGAGGAAGTCTTTGAAACACCAAAGGTGAGAGCAAAAACATGAAAATCTATTCTGTTCTCTTTCCTTTAAGGTTCGCTCAGCTGTGCTATTGTGAACCACATCATATTACTGTGTATGCAATGGTTTCCCGTTTGATGTCAGAAATGTACAAGTGTGTGTTCTGTTCTTCAGAGGATGTACCTCGTGACTGAACTTTGTGAAGGAGGTGATCTAAAGGATCTCCTGCAGAAGAACAAGCACTTCACTGAGGAGGAAACCAGACACATCATCAAAAGCTTATTGGAAGCTATTGTATATCTGCACAAAAAAGGTGACGCTCACAAAACCCAGCACTCTTCTCCTGACATTCGTCAGTAGATGCTTCTCATGAGCCTGTGGTTGAGTTTTCTGAGGAAATGATCAAATGTTTTGATGCTTCCTAATCCATACCCTGAAAACATATCATTCAAATTTGATTTATTTATTTCATTGGCATTAAAATGTGTGAAAAGAAAACCCTAAAATTTGAATAATTGTTAAGTCATATGCAACGGCCTGGATTCCTTTGTTCCCCCATATTTGAAAATCACTCTGATGATTGCATCCACATTAAGTTCCTCTGTCATTACGGAGAATCGGGCTTGTTTTAATAATAAGATAATAATGAACAACTGTCAGACAAAATATCAGCCCATTTTAATTGAGTCTGAGGGGTTTATTAGAAGATGCTTGGTGTTTTTTCTCTTTCTCTCTCCTTCTTGTGAAATCTGCAGTTAGAGGTAATTTAGGACGTTGCTTGGCAATGAGACACCATTACATGGGGCTAATGAGTCATTAACAACGAGCAGGGGAGGAATACTGATTAATAGGTGTGTTTTTCAACAGTCCCCGAGTGCTGGTGTGTCTCACATCTAGAGGAGCTAATGACGCCACTTGCAATGTGTATATTGGACTAGAGTGTTTTATGAGATTGCAGTATATTAGCCTCACATGCTGATTATAATTTGATTATTTTCACATTTCTATTTAAGTACATACAGTTAAAGTGTGAATCAGTAATGAAGAATCATGATGCAGATGAAAGTGGTAGGAAGAGGTGGGCCCTGTCTGCTGGGCTCACATGAGAACTACATTGTGTGACAGAATGAATTGCAATTTAAAAGGGAATGGAGCAAAACATTTCATTTGAATTGGTCATTAAAGCATTTTTAAAACTGTTACCATTCCAGTGCGTTGCATTTTTGCCACGCTCTCATCTTTATGAATAATACAAACCCATTTCTCCCTTGCTCTGTTTCCTCTTTCTCTCTCTCAGACATTGTTCATCGTGACCTCAAACTGGAAAACATTCTTGTGAAGAGTTGTCACCAAGGCAACGATAACGATATGGTCAATATCAAGGTGAGAGAGACGGTAAAAACTTCTGCGCAGGCATGTGGTATGGCATTCAAACACGGCGGGACCTCTGGACATTCTCGTCTGTTGTTTAGTTCTCCCACCGTCCTCCTTGCCCAAACCTTTTAACTGCTTTTTAAATACTGTCTCATTACACCAGACCTCCTGCCTTACTCCTTTCATATCACATTCTCAAAGAAAATGAATCACAAGTGGCTTTTCTGAGACAAATTACCAGCCGGGGCACAGCGTGGAGCAGAATAGAGCGTTGATGGGAGCCGACTGAAGCCGCTACCTGGAGCGGAGGGTTGAATCAGGGCAGCGATGTGTTATAAATCAGAGTAGAACAGGGGCCCAAAGACAGCGCTGTCCTGGCACTGTATTAAAAGCTTTTATCTGGCAGAAGGTGGTCATCTCTCCTGGATATTAATCCTGCCCGCCCCTGACGCACCAATGAAACGATATACACTCCTCATATATATTATTCATATGGCTCAGGAGCTCATAGTCTGTGTGAGTGTGTGTGTGTGTACTGGCTGCTCTATGGAAGTCTGTTTGGGCCGTAAATATTTTAATTGAGATCTAGAAGTGAATGCGAGGGCGATTATGGTGATCAATTGCAGCATGTCTGCAGTTCATCGCTTTCACTATTCCACTAGATCAGAATCTAATGATGAAAGGTATCAAGGAAAGAAAGAAAAGTTTGAGTGTGTATGTGCTTATGTTGAATAATGTTTAATTTTTGGATGGCTAAGATTGTGAGTAACATTAAGTCCTGTCCTCTCTGGTCTCAGGTCACGGATTTCGGACTCTCTGTGCAGAAGGGCGGTGTGGGCAGTGAAAACATGCTGCAGGCCACTTGTGGGACACCTATGTACATGGGTAATTCACATACTCAAACGCATACAGTCACATGTTCCATTTATGTGTGATTTGATAAATTACCATTGGCGGGGTGGGGTGGGGTGGGGTGGGGGGGTATTAATAAATTGAATGAAGGGCTGATTAAAATGAGCAGTAAAGAAGAGATGACCTAATTTAAGTGATGTGAAGCTGATAACATTCGAGAAGGAGTAGAGGCTGAAAGCTGTCAACGGCGTCACGCATCAGATATCACACTTTACACCAGCCTCAAGCATCTTTCATTATTGACACATGGACTTGTCCTTTCAGCACCTGAGGTGGTTGATGGTCACGCATACAGCCAACAGTGTGACTTGTGGAGCATCGGCGTCATCATGTACATGCTGTAAGAAGATCTCTTCTGTTGTTTTCCTTCTTGCACACACACAGACTCGCATGCAATCAGGTGCTGTGACTTGCACTTTGTAATATTAAAGGTATGAATGGGCCAAATAAAAGAGCTTGTATCTTTGCTCATTAAATTTTTTTTATACTGAAATATCATTTCTGCAAGAAACGCATTTACAGGTAGCAGATCACGTGAGACTCAGAAAACCTTGGATTGGTCAAGTCTTCCATTCCCACTTCAAAAGCAACAGGAACAGTTTTGTTATAGCGACAGGTTATTTGCTTCACACCCCTGTTAGTTTACGCCCCCAACTGGGACGATGTTAATTTCATTTATTAAATGATTTCACCCTTACCCAACTTAAACCCACACCACTTCATTTTTGGTGGGAATCTGAATAGATTGTTCGAATCCGAAAACCAAGCTTAAAATTTCCGAAGCTCTCTCTACTTTCATGACACAAACGGGCTGTTTGGATCCATTGAGATTTTTATTCCCGCAAAAAAAAGACTTGCACTTTGTGTGTATGTTTGTTTTTTCA
This sequence comes from Gobio gobio, assembly GCF_949357685.1. Taxonomy (NCBI): domain Eukaryota; kingdom Metazoa; phylum Chordata; class Actinopteri; order Cypriniformes; family Gobionidae; genus Gobio; species Gobio gobio. The sequence continues at coordinate 49,750,187 of NC_137098.1, forward strand.
GGCTGTGTGGAGAGCCTCCATTCATATACAGCTCTAAGGAAAGGCTTGCTGAGATGTTTATGAAAGGAGAGCTCACCTTCTCTGGCCCTACGTGGCACACCATTAGTGATGCAGGTTAGAACTGCCCTCTGATATCCACACCGTTCCATTATGATTTCAGTTCAACAAGTGTGGTAACTATTTTCTGTTCTGCCTTACAGCCAAAAATGTAATTCGGAGTTTGTTGAAAGTTGACCCAGCTCACCGCATCACAGCCAATGAGCTGCTTGATAACCCTTGGATTACAGTAAGAGAACTCAATTACTCTTTTCTCCTGTTCAAATGAGGTCATGCATATTATAGATTCAGAAATTAGCTAATTAGCACTCTTCAATTTGACGGATGACTAAATGTGGAACCTGTCAGAAAGAAAGACCTGAAAGAAAGAAAATCTGTTTTCAAAGGGGGACACCTCAACCACGGTTACACAAACAAACGTCTTAGAGATGATGCGCGAGTTCCTGAATGCTCCACAGGACAAAGAGAGTGTGGAGATGAGCGAGGCACTGCAGAGCTTCTCTCTCAATTCTTCTCAGGACAAAGGGTCAGGGCCGAGAACTTCTGAAGAACTCTCAGTAACCCCAGCATCTCCTGACGACATCACAGACAGCAGCAATTTCAGGAAACCCTCCACCCCAAACAAGAAGGTAAGGATATTGTAATACAAGGTATTGTACTTCATAGATAGCTCATACAGATTCAAAAGTGAAGCATTTCTGCATGTTGCAAGTCTGAGTGAACTTGAATGATTAGCTACACATCAGAAATCACTGATCACAGATCAGGCATTAATGAACACTGTTACTCACTGTTTGTGGCGGTGCTGTCGAATCCATATCATAAAAGTCTGTTTGTAAAGCCTGTGCTGACATTGCGACTGATAAACGGAATCCATTTTCTCCAAATAACCATAGAGGTAACCGTTCCCCGTATGACGACATACACGGAAGATTCCAGATCAGCTCGTCTGAGCTCTCATTTTCTCAAAGGCAGAGCAGGACACCCAGAACTCGGTTTACACCTATCACAATTTCTAGCCACTTGGGGACCATATACAGGCTAGGGGAACTCATATTAAGGTTAAAAAACCTCATAAAATGATCATTTCATGCCATGGGACCTTTAAGGACAATACAGTATCTAGTTAAAGGATTCCATTTAATAAACTTAACTTAATCAAATGTTTAATGAGAATTTATATCTTTGCATTTACATTTATGCATTTAGCAGATGCTTTATCCAAAGTGCAATTCATCACACAGCCAACAATATTCATAGTATGCAATATCACGTTTATTAGAAGGCTAGATTAGAAAAGAAGCTAGAGCAAGGGTGAAATGCAGAGAACAACAGCCTTTAGCTGTGACAATATTAGATAATAAGAGAACACAGCTTCTTGTATTGCTTAAATACATTATTTTTTGCCTGATTTGAGCTAAAGAAACAAAGTTTATTTTGTCATTTTTCTATCCCTATTGAAGTAGATAGGAGCTGCATTTGCATGATCAGAAATACTAATATGGCTGCTATGTGGACCGACTTGCTTGAAAGGCTTTGAAGTACTCTCAAACTCTTGTGGTTTTTCATGTGTTATACATTTAATTCCTATAGCCTCTGAAGAAAAAACTATCAGCCTCATCCTCCAATGGTGTTAAGAAGTGTGTGTCTGGTGCAAAGGCCTGCAACACTCCCAATACATCCACTGCACAGGTCAGTCATTCACTTCACAAGCTTCCAAATGCTTTGCAGTTAATTTTCTAAAATATTTGTGCTTAGTCAAAGAGAGATATTTTGTCTCTTAAAAGGTATGTGACAGAAATCCTGGCTATTTCATGCCCAACCTCCATGGTCACATTTTAAAAAAACAATCTGCCTGTTTTCTAAACTGCCACTAGATGGTGCCAAGATAACCCTTCTCCAGCAGCTGTCCTACAGCATGTAGCACTGTCCTCTAGTGTGGTTTGTTGCGCTTTTGTGAGATGAATGAGAGTGTCTTATCTCCGCAGTCCCACACAGGTAACAAACCCCCTGCTCAGCCAAGCACAAAAAGCTACAGCAAGGCCTCCTCCATCTCAGGATCCTGTCTCAAAACATCATCGGCAGAAGCAGCCGCTGCAGCATCCAACTCAAACAGGCACGAAAGCTTGTCCCCACGTCCCTCCACCAGTTCTATTCACCGCTCCACCAATCCAGCTGTTGGCTTCCGGGCTAAAAAACGCAGCTAGACCTCGCAGTTTCATCCCGTGCCAAAGATGAGGAAGTCCTGGGGGGTCACTGCAGCGTGGTGGGCCCGCAGGATACACAAATGACTTTTTAAGCCAAACCAGTGAATCAAAAGTAAAACTGTACTTCCTCCAATGTGAATACGTTTTTAGTCTCCTTATTCGGATGTATTTAGTTATTTTGTCCTTTGTATGAATTCGACAGAGGCCTCCTGTTTTGAGGATGAGCTACTAAGGTTTTTTTGGAGGGGGGCGGGAGGTGTTTGCTGCTTTATTTTCATGGACCTGGAACAGATGAACTAATCGCGGCAAGAGCCCTGCATGGCACGAGATCGATTTGCCTGTTCATGGCATCTAACACAAGGTGCATAAGTCATCTTGAAGCGCATTGAAATGCTATTAGGGAATAAATTCTCTATAGAGAGTAAAGGAAGTTCAGGACTGTGAAGAATGTAACAGGGTTTAATAGCTTTAGCTCTGTGTTTTGCAATGGTGAATAGGCAATAACAGAATAATTTGATGCAATATTCAAACAGAACATAGTATTCACCACTTTTAAATGAAAGCAATTGCCACAACAGTACATGTAACAGCTATCCTGATGGGCTTCAGGTTTTCTGTCTATTCATTTTACGAAGATCTGTTGTTTCTTCAGCAGTTGTGTTGATCATCATTTGCCAAATCACATCAGGTGGCTGTTGTACACGAATAGTTCTTTTTTGTTATCCATTAAAATGAAACCATCCAACAGTAACTATTGTTGCATTGTTATCCTCATTTTCAGTGACTCACGTACACAATATGAATTTTTCCTACCGTCATAAGATGTGCGGAACGCTTGCATCACAAATAAATAAGTCAGGGGGTGAGGGAACTTTAATGTTAGCCATATGCTATAACTGTGAGCGGTGGGGCGCAAAGTGGTTAGACACCATGAAGAGAGCAGGATTGGGAGTCAAAGTGCAGGGTCTCTAATCTTGTTGAGAGCAGCAGGGTATACTGTGAGTACTGCAGCACTCCAGCACTGGTCTCTCTGCTGAAGAGAGAATAATCCCCAAGATGGATACAATATTAAAATAGTCAAGCAGAACTCACACAGACTATATTACAATCCTCCTATTTGCATGTGGATGTGTGTGTTTGTGTTCATGGGAATTCCAGGGAGAAGATTGAAGGTTCCGTTCAAATAACCCTTTTAAATGCATTATTACTTTGCACTCATTTGGTATGTTTTCAATTTGTCCTTTTATAGTAAAAGAAGATGTGATGGACTGCATTAATCAAGGTGCAAAAAGGTATGAAAGGCTTTCTTTATTATAAATAAAGGGCCGTGTTAAGAATGAGGCCTTGAGTGTGTTGTTGCTTTTGTAAGGTCAGTACATCATTTATGCATCAATATGTTTATTTTTATTAAAACAATTTTTTTTTTTTACCAAGCACATTCATAAAGTGCCATCCTTGTACTAGAATATTTTACAGAATGTTGCTATGAAACAACAATAATGATCTGCTATTACAGCTGTGTATACAACAACAGACCATCAGGTGTGAGATATTACTTGGATAACAAATTTAGTAGTTGATATGAAGATAATTATCTTTTAAGTCTTGAAATATAATATTAAGGCAACTCATTTGTACAAGCACTGGAACGTTTCAATGTTGGAATCACTCCACATGTTTGCGTACATAGAATTGCAATTCTAATCCTGCTTTTTTACTTCTTATGGGACAAAATAGTATTTTGTGTTTGAAATATTAGTTTTTTAATACTAGATTTTTTATGTCTTTTTTTTCTTAAGCTCACCGAGGCTGCATTTATTTAATCAAAAATACAGTATTATTGTGAAATATTATTATTATATATTATGTAATTTATTCCTGGTAAAGCTGAATTTCCAGCATCATCACTCCAGTCTTCAGTGTCACATGATCCTTCAGAAATCATTCTTACATACTGATTTGGTGCTCAAGAAACATGTCTTATTTATGTTTAAACCACTTGTGCTGCTTATTATTTTTGTGAAAACCATGATTAAAAAAAAAACGTACTGACCCCAAACATTTCTACAGCATTAACTTATTGTTTATAGAACTGTATTAAACCGATATCACACTTGCAATCTAACCTCTAACCTGTGGCCGAGGTGTCGGTATTCAGTACATCAGATTCAGAATACCTTTGTTTGTGATTGTTGTTAGAAATTAAAGCATTAGTTCACCAAAAATTCTGTCATCATGTCGTTCCAAACCCGTAAGACCTTACACAAATGAAGATATTTTTGATGAAATCCGAAAGCTTTCTGAAACAAATAGGCCCCATTTACACTGCATGGTTCAAGTGACCCAATTCCGATTTTTCCCTCTCATGTGGCACACTCATATGGCATTTGAACGTGTAAGCAGGAAAAAAACGCATGAATTGCGATATCCTCAGATTGGATTCAGGCCTCACTCATATGTGGTAATAAAAAATATGATTCGGATACGTGCATTTGCTTCTGCCATGTAAGCGGTCAAATCAGATATTTCCCAGTAAATGCGAGTCGTACGTCATTGAAAAAGGGACGGAGGCGAATGACGTCATCTCAGGTGGACACGAACTGCGATCACATGACACTAATGCCGCAATGGAAGACGAAGGTACGACACAGTGGAGTAATGCGGAGGTTTCATGTCTTTGAAGCCTTTGGGGCGAAGACACTGTACAGTGTACTCATTTCGTCTGCGTCCATTGCATATCGCGCCATTTTACTTCCTTTTCCGGGTGAGAACGTCTTGGGCTGTTTCGCCAGTGTATAGTGTAAATGCAAATATCAGATACGGGTCGCTTTTAAAAGAGGTTGTAAGCGGGTCATTCAAAATATCGGATATAGTCACCAAATCTTGCATCAAGACCTGCAGTGTAAATGCGGCCATATAAACTGCAACGTAATTACCACTTTCAAGGCCCAGAAAGGTAATAAAGACAGATAAAATAATCCATGTGACTACAGTGGTTCAAACTTAATGTTATGAAGCGACGAGAATTTTTTTTACTCACAAAAAGTAAAAATACTTTTTACACTCTTCTGTGTTAATTTCTGACACTGTTCACATGAGCACCACGATGCATGCGTGTGATGCTGAGCAGGAGCCGGCGTTCTGATGTAAAACCAGGAAGCGCTGCACTGTGTTTACAACGTGAACAGCTTCAGAGACTGATACGGAAGAACATTTATTTTTGAATAAAGTCGTTACTTTCGCACAAAAGGTATTCTCGTCGCTTCATAACATTAAGGTTGAACCACTGTAGTCACATGGACTATTTTAACAAGGTTTTTACTACCTTTCTGGGCCTTGAAAGGGGTGATAACTTTGCAGTCTATGTGGGGTCACGGATTTCATATCTTCAAAGGTCTTACGGGTTTAAAACGACATGAGGATGAGTAATTAATTACATAATTAAAATGTTTGGGTGAACTAACCCTTTAATATCAAGTAACTGATATTTCAGACACAATTTGACCAGGTTTTTTGTTTTAAAAAAAAGTTGATGGTTGCGTGATACAAATAGTGAAACAGTCCAGTTCCAAATATCATCACTTTTGGCTTTTCCAATCAAAGTGGACTGGAACTATCGTATAATACTGAACTAAGCTCAGTGATTGTTCCGTCTCAGACTTATATAACTCTAAATGTTGTGAGCGGAGCGATACCGCTGGATGGAGCCGTAGAAAACACAAAGCACTGTCACGCTAGGAACAGAGACAAGTGTTGGATCACAATAGCCCCGTATTGAGTTTCCTGCGTGTCTGGCCATGGTCACTTTTGATGGATTGAGCCATTAAATAATTATAGTGTATGACAGTGTTTATTACCCGTACACAATGAATCATATCCACAACCTGATCCGAGCGATTGTACAACAACAAGATGGACTTTCGACTACCGTCCAGCTAAACTGATCCATTGATGGCAAAAAAGGGGACGATAAGGATGATTTATATATATAAAGAAAATCTCAACCCCCTCAAAGCTAGGGAGTGAATTTGCATAAGGTCTGTTTAGAGAACCTCATGTACGGCTAATGCCTTGTCAGTAGCAGGGATGGGATTTCAACATATGGCCCTCATTTTCTTGTGCCAGACTTTTAATTCATTATATCAGTGAGGGAGAGGGAGAGAGATAGAGAGAAATCTTCAAATTGAATTGTGCTGGTGGAATGTGACCTGCAGTAAATTACAGGAGTGCATCTGTAGGCCTCAGGGAGAGAGTGAAAAAGAGCAGAAATTTAGTAGATTAAAAAAAAAACTTGGTTGGAGTTCGGCTGGAGAAATGACCCTGATATCCTCGCATTCCTCTTTGCCATCACATGCACCCACACTTTAGTTTGTTGTAAAATTGATTTTTTTCTTCTTTTGGGGAGGGGGGGGGGGGTCTTTATCCCCCAAACTTTTCTTCCGAAAAGCTAGTGTGCACACAGCAGGCAGGGTAGCATGGCAGCTGAGAAAGGGGCGTTTGTCTGGGACAAGCTGTAGAGGCACAGAAAATTAGAAAGGCGCCCACTTGGAACAAGGTGCTTGCCTTCCTCCTCCTCTGCAGTAGTGTAGCCTGACAGATGGGCACCGGGGAGGAGGAGGAGGAGGGGAGGAGGAATTAAAAATTGGTCGCCTCTTTTAGATCCTGGAGTCAGAGGCACCGAAGGATGCGGAGATGCGGCCCACTGTGTGACTCCAGGAGTTTGCAGGTGTGCAGGAGCTGCTAATGTCACTTGAGGTTGAGGAATAGAGGAAGAAGGGATTGTAAGTGCCCCCCTCCGGTCTCCCACCCACGCCGGACCCAGCATCTCCTCGTACAGGGAGTCGCATCTCAATAACCTTAATGGTGCTTCTCTTAATTAAGCAGCTCATCTGCAGAGACCCGATACCTGCAGTCGAGTTCCTCCTAATGCACAGCATCCTCACCATGTCGCCCATGACATTGTAGTAATGAGCTAATGCGGCTACAATGTCACACCAACGTTGCAGGGACGTTATCTGTGGGAGCTCATCTCACATGCTGATGTCCCTGATCCCCTTCAATGCAAAGCGGAGCCGGCGTGGCCCGTTAGGTGCTGACACAACCACAGACGCGTTCCTTAAGAGGAGAAATGCTCCGCCTCGAGTAAACATTCCAAACAGATGGCATTTTCAAAGCAAGCTTCATCAATCTTTGTTGACACTATCCCTCTTTTTTTTCTTCCAAACTGCTCTTATTTGGGATATTTGCAATTATAATTCATAAGCTCATTTGAATATCAAATTAATTAGCGAACACACTAGAGTAAATGCTTTTTTTATAAGTCCTTGTTAAAAGTGAAAAGTTCTCGACTACGGTCGGATGGCGTGTTAATTTACAGTGATATCTAATCCCACGTCGCCAGACATAAAAGGCATTACTATACATATTTTAATGGGGAGGTGGTTGTTTTCCAAGCAATTTTCTGCTACAGTACATTCTTAATTTATTCATATTTAATTTATTGGTCTCTGCATACCCACTCAGCAAAACTAATCAACAGCATGTAACAGGCCTCTTAAAGATACAGCGCTCTTTGGCGGGCGGCGGAACGCGAGTGGCCCTCGTCTCCGAGAAGGCGCTCTGAACGCTGAGGACAGTGCCGAGACGCACGCATGAACTCCCCCAAGGAGACTGTTTGATTCCCACAGACAACCTTTTGATAATTGAAAGCGAGAGAGTGAGAGGAAAAAGGAGCGAGAAATGTGGCCAGCCTTGAATCACCTGAAATATTTCAATTTTGCGGGTGCTGACCATCAGCCCCTGCTGCCAGAATGTCATCCACAGAGGACTGCTCTCCTCCCCCTCCTCTTCCTTATCCCTCGTTCCCTCTCCGCAAACTCCTCTGCCCTTGAATCTGATTCGTTTTTTTTCCCTCTCTCACTTGCTGCTTTGGCAATCATTTAACACAGTGTGACTTGAGTTCTTATCACCTGTGTGCACTGTATGCTCCAAATACCTATCGACCCATTGACACAGTGTAAGGAGGGACTTGGGCAACCTTACACATGGAAATGATTTCAATTAATTACCATTTCCCCGGAGAAGGCCGAGGAGAAGAAGAGGAGCGAGCGAGTGAGACAAAAGGTCCGAAGAGCGGGAACATTCTTGCGCCGTGATGTGCGCCATGTGTAATGAGCGTTGTAAAGGTCATCTGACGCGTTTCTGTTGCTATGAATCAATTTCTTTTCGAGTACTTTATTCTTGTTTTGCAGGCATTGTGTGGAGAGGGTGCACTGACCAGAGTTTGGGGGCACTTTCGGCATAATAGCTGAGAGGGTTACTGAAGAGGACGGAAAGGGATGCTCTATAGAAATCGAGCGTCAGATCTCCTATCATAGGAAAATCTCTGCTGTCGTCCTTACAGTAATTGGGGCATTTATTAGTGGCCTGTGATAAACCCAGCCCGATTACAAGAGCTACTTCAGAGAAAAGCCCAGTCGAAAAGTGTCCTGAGAGGCCATGACCAATCCTTGTGGGTGATCAAGTAAGTTGTTTTTAAGCATGAAACTCTGAGAAAAGACTACGACTGAAAAGTTGAGGGTTGTATGATATTTTTAAATGCATTTGAAAGTATTTTCTTATGCTCACCAAGGCTGCATTTATTTGATCAAATAAATATCTATTTTGCTAGCCAAATTTTCTGCAAATAGTCTTTAGTTTCACATGATCCTTCCGAAATCATTATGCTGATTTTGTGCTCAAGAAACATTTTACTATGTTTTTTCAGTGTTCATTCAGTGAAGAATGTGTTACAAACTGGTACAGAACCGTCTAACTTGGATTGTTACTGTATACATGCATCCCATAAGGAGCACTGATGCTGAAAAGCAGAACAGGAAACTGTAAGCAGAAATATGTAAGTTATGCCCAACAACAAGCCTGTTAATTGAATTTGAAAACGTATACTGTGACCTGTGTAGATCAATTGAGAGACAAATGACACACTGAGACACAAATTATTTGCTTTAGAACACAGGCTCTGCTGTGAATTGTGTGTATCAGGTTGGACTATGACCGTAGAATTCACTCTGGGACTACTGAGTAAGTAGATTCACCATCCATTACCCAGAGAGCAGATTTTCAGAAGAATCCCACATCCACCAGCGCTACTGACAGCAAAAACACAGACCCACTTTATCACATGCCAGCTGCAATACCAAGTCATTTATAGCAAAATAGTCACATGAGAGGAGATTTTAATGCGCAAAAGTACTATTTATGAGTGTGATGTGGTTTAACTCCTTCAATCCAGTACCATAGGAGTATTCACGCATGTATGGGGAAAGTATTGGTTGTTTTTCCTCGCTGGGTTGATTATGGGAGTAAAGTGTGACACATAACAATTGACATCCAGCAATGTGTTTTAAAATAAGAACAATAAGCTGTGTGAATATCTAATGTAACTGTGTGTGTACCAATCATACCAGGATGATGATTGTCAGCCATGTCTGTGTAGATTATCAGCATGTGTACTAGTTGCACCAGGGGGTCTTTCTGTGTTTTACATAGAGGTAAACAGTTCCCCCAAATCAGCTGATGCTGTTTGCGTGCAGTTGCAGTGTTGTTTTAAGTTCGTTGTTGTTTTCAATTTGTCAAATACTCTAGAGCAAAATACATTATAGTAAACCATAGTGAGAAAAGTAAAAACACATTTGTTGCGATCAAAGAGGAGAATATTTAATTTGTTTAGGTTTGAAAATGCAGATAATATTCAAGTCAGATCTTAGGGCTGTTTTAAAACTTTGCTGTAAAACAAAAAGGAACAAAAGGAGTTGACACTTAAAAAGGCTGCAATATTCTTTGAGTAAGCCTGAAGTTATAGCAATACCATACTCCTCCTGATTTCCCATTCCCTTTGAACGATTTAAACGCCCTCACAACAAATCCACCAGTTTGCATTAGCGCCAAACTAATCTCTGATCTCTCGCTTTTTCCCCCCGTTCGGTTTGGGGTGGGGGGAATATAGCTCTATTAAATATGGATATAATGTCAAGAAAGATGTAATTGGGTTAGAATTAAGGATTGTGCCTTGTTCCGATTACCCCTGTGAATACACAAGCTGAACGCAACAGCAACATGCCCATGCTGTTAATTAAGTGGAATAAAACTGAAAACAGTGCAAAATGCAACTTTGAAATGTTAAATCTCTAAAACGAAGGACTGAATGACTAAAAAAAAAAAAATTCCCAAGTCGGAGATGTCAGGGTTTTTTTTAGGAAACCATATATCTGATTTTAAAAGAATCCAAGTGTTGACTTGGGATAAATCCAAAATATCTCTCTCATGCTCGGCTATATCCCATAGGTTGTAATCTCCTTTGTACACAAACTTAGTCAAATCAATCCACATTCACTCTCTAATGTGTGCCCCGTGAATCTGTAGCCAGAAAGATTCCTCATTTCCTCCCTGGATCACACGTGGGATATGGAGCCTAACACCCAGGCCCTTCTCACACCACTCAGGACCTGCTGAGATTGGTCTCTCTCCCTGTTGCATTATTACCCATTATCACTCGGCCAGCCCTGTATAGGGTGACTGATAGAGAGATGACAGAGAAGACCTGAGCAGCAATAACGCATTATTAGCTTTTTCACAGCTACCTGGGCTGGATTTAGACTGGATATCCACAGGTTCTCTGAGGGCAGTCCATTGTCACAACAGCTGCTTTTCCACCACTGGCGTAACGGCCACCACACAACAGGCAAAGTGTTTATTTAGAGAATGCTTTATTTGGCTTTTAGTCTGCAAATCAGACCACTGAGGAATTAAAACGAGAGATGTGTTGTGTTCTGCAGTGTACATTAAGCACTGCCTAAATACAGACATGCTCTTGTACGCATTCCATATGCAGCCATCCGTTATGCAACCTTTCATAATTAGCGTTATATCACAATGTGGCCAAAGCCACTAGGACATTCCTCAAGGGACGATGCCTTTGAGGCCTGTCTCCACAACAGTGACATTTCGCTTACATGCACATTGTCCCTCTTCAATCTTTTTATGTAAAACATTTTTATGCCACTCACCTATGGATGGATGAACTTTGCAGGAATCGATGATATAGATAAGCCATAGATCATACCAGTCAACAAGACTGACATAAAAATGAATTCATTGTATAGGTGAAGTCAACAACTGAATGCAATCATAATGAGGAAAAGTGAGCTATTCCTAATCAATAGCACAATTATGCTAATAGACTCAAACTGCAAAGGCTGGGGCCATTTGTGAAATATAGCTTGAGCGACCCTTTTCGTTTTTCTATTACACAATCCACTTTATAAAGTGAGAAGTCACTGAAAAAGTCCACGCTAGACCCTATAGAACACAGAATAAATATATTTAAAAAAATTCCAAGTCAGAGATATTGCTAATTACTCCTAATATGAAGACAACCAAGCCCAATACTGCCAATGTAAAAGTGGATTTCGTATCAAAAACAGCTGGTTATAATGCTGCATATATGCCAAATTGAAAAGAAACTGTATATGTCTATGTCTGGGATTTTGGTGTGTGTGGGGATATTGGAACCTCTGCCTCCTCCATTCTTTCAGTCGAACCATATTGGAAAAGGATTGTCTGGTAGAGAATACAATATTTGTACCATAGCTGAAGAGACAATGGCATTTGACTGTGTCCTTTGCGGAAACCTGTGATATTGGCAGGATTGCTGGAGGGTTTAGTTGAGAATTGGAAACTCTAGGATACATTTCAGCTTTTGATTGCATCATTCCATAGCTTAATGACTGAATGTGTTTATGTCGACTCTTGGATTTATATTTCAGTTTTATTGTTCATTAAACAAATCTTAAAATAGAGCTGATAGGCCTTAAACTAGAGCCTTGAATGTTACAAGTAAATATTTTAAGACTCCCTACGTCAAAATGGCCCCATTGTGTAAAACAGTGTCTCTAGTTTTTATATGCTTTCAAATAATCTTCATCATATTGGCCATGATATTTTTGACTATCACTGACTATAGTCAGATTTAGCATGTTGTAGTCATCTTGAAGAGCTGGGAAGTCAGATTAGCAGCTGGTGTTCAGTTGTTAGCACATACTGTAGGTATGGATGATTCTGAAGACACAAGAGTACAAGGGAGAATTTAAAGAGTACAAATATTATATACATATTTATTTATGAATATAGTGGTAGTGTATTATTCAAAAATGTGATGTCTGTAAGATTCTAATGTTCTCTACATTTATCTGATGAAAAATACTAGGGATGTGACGAGACATTTATCTCATGAGACGATTTTTACATAGTATTTTTAAGAAATCCTCAATGATGAAATACATGACTAGAAAAATTGTAATGGCTGTCATTTCAGTTCTACTTTCTGAGTATGAATTATCATATGCAGTAAAAAACAACAAGCACTGTAAAGGTTTTGCTAAAAACTCAACTGACTGGCTTCTTTCCTGTATGATTGTCTCTTCAGACCTCAGAACTCCTTCCCACAAATTGATCATAAATATTAAGTGCAAACAATAACCATAATACCATAATCAAAGTACTCAATATTCAACGGGCAAATAGAGACCACATTTTTCTTCAAGCATGATACAGAAGACATAGTTACAACGAGATAGCTTTTATATTGGGAGATATTTGCGTGCCTCAGGGATTCGCTTTTTGTGTTGAACGTATTGAAGCTCCCGTTTATTTTCACTTTCAATTTCACCATCGTGCGTACTCTGTGAATAGGTGGTGCTAAACGCGTATTTTTAAAATATAAGTCTGATGCTTCTGCTGCGCAACGAATTCTCCGCCACGGTCCAGTCCACTAACATGTAACACATGCCCAACACACTCATCATAACACTCGCTCAATGTCTTCTCGTTACGCGATCAGTGCTGCGCACTATGTGCGACTCGAACAGCTCGTGTTGGATGAGCTGATGGAATTGAAGCGACTGTTATCCATCTGAATTACATTTTTTTTTTATATAAAAAGCAAAACTACATTGGAGGTGTAATATAAACTTGGCGTTGGCATATTCTATCCTAACTTCACCCTCACACTCCGTCATGACCAGGTCATGAAAATATGACATGAGACAGCTTTTCACCTCAACGAGAAATTTCGTCACTGTTTAGTCTCGCGTCATACCCCTAAAAAATACTGCAACACACTACTATTGTGAATTATTATTATTATTTAATATATTTTAAAAATGTGATTTCGTTTATTTCGTTTAAAGCTGAATTTTCAGCATCGTTACTCCAGTTTTCAGTGTCACATGATCCTTCAGAAATCATTCTAATGCTGATTCTGTGTTCAAGAAACATTTATTTTTATTATCAATATTAAATTGAGTATTATGTTTTATTTCCAGGATTCTGTAATGAATAGAAAGTTCAAAAGATCAGCACTTATTTGAAATATTTTGATCAGTCAACCTCCAACTTTTGAACGGTAGTGTGTGTATATATATATATATATATATTAGTGCTGTCAAACGATTAAAATATTTAATCGCGATTAATCGCATTAATGTCATAGTTAACTCACAATTAATCACAATTAATCGCACATTTTTATTTATTCTAAATGTCCCTTGATTTCTTTTTGTCCCATTATTTTTTCTTATTTTAATGCTCTTATCAACATAGAAAAGTGGATCGGCTTGCTTTGTTCAAATGTTTGTTTTATTGAAAACAACATTGGCATACTTTAGTGTTCGATTTCACACCAACATTCTCACTTGGAGCAAATAATCTCACACAATGTAACACTGCCCATCAATAAAAGGGTGAAACAAATACTTTGTTGCACAAACAGCCCCTTCAACAGCCCTTACAAAGGGATCAAAACAGGGTGATACAATATAAAATTACAAAGTGCACATGCAAGGTAAACTAGGACTCCGCCTATAGTGCAGTTAAACCAGGGGTCGCCAACTAGCGGACTCCGGTCCGAATCCGGACCGCGAAGCCTTTTGACGTAATGAAACAGTTAACGTTGCAATGCTCAGTTACTACGTTCAGACCCAGACGCGCGGTCAAGCATGCAGTGAAGAAGAGACTGATGGTGCGTTCACACCGGACGCGAATGACGCGACATGCACGCCGCTTAATCCGCGCCGCAGAATGTCTATTTGCGTCTTTGCATTGACTTAAATCACTCGCGCAAAGTGCTTCATTCGCGTCTGGTGTGAACGCACCATCAGAGCAGAAAGCAGCGCTCAAGACAAGCACTTTTAGTTGAAGACCCCTGAGTTAAACCATGGCTTAATACGTTTCTCATTTCGGCGTCTCACGCTTGCCATCCACGTCTAATCTTTTAATGGCCCAAACGAGTGCGGGCAGCCGCAGCGTGCCTGATGTTTTGTTTCCGGTCTAGCTACATCCGGAGTGGTGTTGTAGTTTTTCTAACGTTACTAGTTGTTGCAACAGCATGTGAAAAAACTACAAAGTTTGTTAGACCAAAAAGAACGTTAATCTCGCGATAAAAAAATTGACGCCGTTAAAATAGGTTTGCGTTAACGTCGTTAATAACGCGTTTAACTGACAGCACTAATATATATATATATATATATATATATATATATATATATATATATATATATATATATATATATATATATATATATATATATATATATATATATATATATATATATATATATATATATATATATATATATATATATATATATATATATATATATATATATATATATATATATTAATATATACATATATATATATATAAAAAACTATATTCCTACCTTTATGAGCGATCTCAAGCACAAGGTAAACAACAGTGTCAGTTTCATCTCTTTTCAAGGACTTTTAGTTTTGATGAAGCCCACTCTTTCTGCTTTCTTTTGTGCTGTTCTATGAGCATCCAGCATTCTGCTTTGATCCTGCAGCCTCAACCTCTTTTGAACTAACTTCCCACCACTAAAAAGTGGAAATATTTTCATCCAACACTTACATGAGACCTGTGTTTACAGGCTGAACCCTTGGAAAGCTTGTTGAATAAGGAAAGCCAGTGATAGAAAGAGCATGAAAAGTACACTATTGCTCACCATTTTTTGATTTCATGAACTTGAAGTGAGAATAAAAATAATAATTTTCAGCTCAGTAACCCTCTCGTAAAAACCATGACATTTTGAATCGTTCATTCTAACCGATCCTTGCAGAGAGAAGGCCTTTTAAATGTATCAGCAACTGCAGGGGTCAGCCAGTGTAATTTGTGGATGGGCAGAAGGGCAGCAGATGAAGACCGGTGGCTGGGTATAAATGATCTCAATGGAGTTGATTTCACTTTTAGGCATGCAAGAAATTACAAAACTGATAGTAAAGTAATTAATGCATCTCATGTGAGCTCATTAAATCTGTGCATCTTGAGTCACCTCTACCTTCACCTTTTCCTTCTAGTTGCCCATTCTTTAACTTTTCCTCACATTCTGGACTGTTGATCTGGATCGAAATCCATTTATAAAGCAGAGAATGAATCAGTAATGTTGTGCACATTGTGCATACAGTCTGCCATTGAATAAAGTCTGAGAGCAGCTCTGCCCTGTCCATCTCTAACAGGACTTTTTTTTCTTTTTGTCTGAATTGCTTTTGTTGATTATATTTAATTGAGGCAAATCTGAGAAGCAAGGCCAGCTCCTTCTCATCAGCGCAGGCGAGATGAAAAGGGTCCATCCAGGCACCCAACGTGGGGGGTCAGCTGAAATCAGATCGTGGGGCTTTTCTTGTGTCTGGCAGCCGACACTTTTAAATGTTAATGGACAGGGCGAACAAAGCCGAAATGGGTCTGAAAACGCTAATTGTCCCTAATTCATGTAAATAGGTTTTTTAATGGAGGAATTAAGCATTTCAAATACGCAATAGCGAGCAATCAGGCCTTTCATTTGGTGAGGTGGCACAGGTGTAGTGGATTGAAATTCATCTTTCGCTGAAGGCGAGCTCATTTGTCACTTGGCCGTAACCGCTGACTGCCACATTGATGGAGAACAAGAGAATGGGCAGAGCGGAGCGCCACAGCCGTACCTGACATGCGAGGACACGTGACGGCGCCAGAACATGGAGAACGCTCCACAATCTTTTGCTTGCGCTCTATAGCTATATCAGTTGGCTATGCACTGCCAATCTCATTCACAAAGGTGAGATACAAGTGAGAGCCATTGAGCTGCGAATTCAATTGGCACCTCTCTTCACATCTGCAACACAAACAGATCTCGCAAACCAGAAGCCTTAGTAGATGTGGAAGGGCAAATGTGTACAAAGGACTCTATATTTCTTCCTTTCTGTGTATAATTCTAAATAAACAAGATTTTAAAGGAGCTAGACCAAAAAGAGCAAATTCTCAATCATAGGGAGAGAGGGGATGTCTTATGTTACAGCTCAACTCTAACCTCAGGCTTTCATTAGATAAAGATAGAAATATGCAGTACCTATTATGAGAAGTGAAAGGTACATTCACATTCATAATCCTCACATGCAGATGCAGCCTTTATTCTCCCAATGGATTGAGATGTCACAAACAAGAGAATGGGAGCAGCTGCTAACTTATTGCTATGATCAACTCAAATAGAGGAGCAGGCGCAAGGTCATGTTCCGTAGTGCTTTAACAAGGCCAGACAGAGTGTTTTGTGACATTGGACTCATGCCGTTAAGGGTATGAATCAACAGTGAAACGCTCTGTCATAGACTTATTAGACAATATGAGGTAGATATTGAGGCTTTCAGACTGTAAAAAGCCAAGGCCTGGCTGAGAGAGCAGGAACCGAGGCCTATTAGTGAACGGGGAAAGAAACACCTTGTTTAAAAGGACAAATCAGATCGCAAGATTTCAAACACTTTAGTCTGTACTCGCCAGGAATGATAATGAAAAACCTGGGATGGGCCTTTTCGGCTGTCTCAAAGAGAATGGCATTGTCTAACAAAAAAAAAAGCGAGGCAAATCAAAGAGCAGTTCATTTTCGCCCTGACCTTCAGAGCTCCTGGCGAACAGACAAGGGCACAAACAGATTGAGAATTAATTGGTGCACTTAACATTTTGTGATTATAAGGACCCCTGATCAATACTCTATGCAAATAGCAGTATTGATGTGGACGAAGAAACCCTGTTAATTGTGTTTGGCGACCAAACAGGGCCCCTGTGTTTCTATTCCATTATGGAACAGGAGGCACGAACGACACGGCTCCATCCTCCCTCTCTCTCGTCATTCTTTTTTCTCAAGCATCTCCGGAGAAGTTGCAGAGTTTGATAGTCTTGTTTGCGTTCAGCATGGCCTTTTAGCAGCGGCCTTTGAAGAGGCCTGACGCACATGGCTGTTGATGCAGCTGCTGTTATCTTTTCCACAGTTCCTTTCCCCATCTCAGGGCATGGCACATCACACAAATGGCCCTCATCATCGCCTTTATTATTTGCTTCAGGGAAGGGTTGCGGGGGGTGGAGACAGGAGAGCGCTGGTGTGGCGGGCCCGAGCCACGCGCCACATGGCGGAATCGAAAAACACTCCTCGCAGACAGCCATTCTAATGAATTAGTTTCAGCTTTATTGCGATAGACTGGATTTCCACTCCCTGTTATTACAGTGCGTCAAAGATGCACTTTCATTTCAGATAAGTACCAGTAATCCTGTTTGCAGGGCCGGGGATAGATGAAGTTAAATACAATTTAAGCAGAAACGGAAACGGGTGGAACAATGCAATTACTGAAAGTGAGATTGAAATGATGCTATTGCTAATATCATCATTATTATTGTAATTAGTAGTGCTTGCTTATTGGGTGAGCGCAAAGATGATGGCGGAGATAAATCATAGATGTTTTTTTCCCCAAATCACACAGACTTGCTTGAGATCTGCTGTCTTGAAAACCTGCATAAATAATATTAGACATAAATAATGTTGTGTGTGGCTTCCGGGAAATCTAGTGTAAAACACACCGTGATAGAACACTAGCGCTAATTACACAGGATTAATTAGCGCTCACTACGGCCCTCATACCTCCTCTTTCGCAAGCCCGCTAAGTTGTTTCACCGTTTACTGTGAACAAAACTCAAGCCCCCTGTGATGTCATGGCAGAGTAGTGATAAAATGTGCAAATATTAATCCTGTGATCCTTGTGTGTTAGCTAGGCTTTTAACAAAGCAGAATTATTAATATTAAAATAGTTGTGTTCAATAATTGATAGACCATCCGAGTACATTCATTAGAGGGGAGAATATAAGCTCTTGTCAAAAGAGTACAGGTAAAGCCTTACAAACAGTAAAAACGACATGTTATTAGCCGTTTGTTAGCATGCTAATTGCCTTTAATTCCCTTTGGTTCTGGGCTGTGCTCATTTAAAGCATTAGCTCTAATCCCCTTGTGATGGAGGAGTGGCTGGGTGAGAAAGGATAGTCTCGTGGAGATGGAGAGAGTGGACAGGACCTGCCTGAGACATGTTTGTCAGACCATTAACCGCAATATGCCTCATGCTATTGGGTGATTTAAACAGCAGACAGTTACAGGAGACACTCCGGACTTCAGACAGGGCCAGATGGTTCTTAAGGTCATGCACAGCAGCCTATAGCATGAGGCAAGGTGAAATTCAGCATTCTTAGGAATTAGCATAGTGCTGTTGTGACAGTCTTCATGCAAGTAAAGACAGTGGCAGCGAAGCTTGAAGTGAACGTATAGACATATTTACAGCAAGTTGCATAGTTTAACAAAACAAGTGCATGAAATCAAGAACACTACTAATCACGGCCTGGCCTGCATACGTAAAGGACACGCACAAACAAGGATGAAAGGAAATAATAAAGAGCCATAAAATAGAGGCAGTATGGAATGGAAAGCATTTTCCAAAAAGACTTTGTCAAGATTGAAGTCTCTAGTTAATGGTAGGCTACAGGAGGACTCCTGAAATTTGAATCCATTTCCAGCTAAAAGCATCGGTCCACGAATTGAGGGCATTAGAGAAAAAATAGAAAGGTACATGTCATTTCTATAGGTGCTGAGACATGAGGAGGAGAGAATAGCCAATCTGTACTGTGTAATGGATATGTCAAGAGTTGCTAAATCATTGGTGTTCAGGGCAGAGAGACAAGAAAGCCAAACATAATGTCATCCTGGAGAAAGAGGAAGAAAATTAGAGAAGTGCGAGTGAAAAGAAGGACATTACAGAGTGGAAACAATAGGAACAATTAAATCATAACGTACAAACAAAAGAATGTGAATAATATGACAATAAATAGAATCAAGTAAATGATTTCTTTTCATGTGTCCTATCACTAAAGTGTGACTTCCCTGGCATCTTCCTTGTGTGCATTATGGAAATGAAGCAATGGTACTTTGCTGAACAATAACACATTGACTTTGAATCCTCTTACTTAAGGTTTGATTGCTTCTTGACGGTGGCTTTAAATGAATTGTGTTGAGGAGTGATAAAGAGCTTATTGTTGGAAGAAAAGCCCAGAGCAATGAAGAAAAGCTACACATGGAGTGTCCAGACGATACAGGCTATTACGGTGAGGGAATGGTGTCCTTGACTGCCAGGACGGCTTAGAATTTTATTTCATCTTGTTTTGCTGGCTGCGGACTATGATGCGTGACTCTGGCGCTGGAGAGAGGGGGCAAAGCATAGAGCCGTTTAAGATCTCATTTACGTGTCTCTTTGAGCTTGTGTATGCGGATGTGTTCGTATTTTGCGTGTGTGGGATGGCAGCTATGGAAAAAAATGTGAATGTGCAGTTCAATCTATTACAGCGGGTCATTTTATGTGGACTTGCTCAGATGGACCGGCCCACATTAAGGCTAGAGAGGAGCAGAGAACGCTAGCTGTCATTGCTTATGCCAGTGGTTCTCAAGCTCTGTTCCGCAAGTTAATTGGGTGATTTAAAAAAAGGGATAACATTTCATTTGTTAACATTAGTTGCATGAATGAACAATACTTCTACAGCATAATTAAATTAAAAGTTTTATCTGTTAACATTAGTTAATACTTTGAACTAACCTGAACAATGAAGAACTGTATCACTAACATTAACAAAGATTATTAAATGTTGTAAAAAATATATTGCTCGTTGTTAGTATATGTCAACTAATGCATTAAAGGAAAACTTTTTGGGACGTGCGTGCCATAACTCTGTCTGACACACCCACTGCTAGCCTAGCTTAGCACAAAGACTGGAGGTAAACGGCTCCAGCAAGCATACTGCTCAATAAGTGACAAAATAACGGCAACATTTTCCTATTTACATGTTGTGATGTGTATAGTTACATTGTGTACTAAGACAGACGGAAAATTAAAAGTTGCAGGCGCTGCGTAATATCATTGCGCCGCTGCACCCATGGTACGGCAGCAAAGTTCCTTGATCATTACGCAGGAATGAGAGTATAGTTCTTAGCCATATCGGTCTAGAAAATCACAACTTTTCATTTCAAGTCCCAAAAAGTCGGCGTGTTCCTTTAACTGTTGTTAATGATGGGACCGTTTTGTAAAGTAAAAATAAAAAAATAAAAAAAACTTATCAGTATTAACCCCTAGGAGTCTGAGCTGTTGGGGCCCTTTAGAAGTTTTGACATGCTCTGACATTTGTGTTTTTTTTCAGTTGCTTATAAACACATTAATGGCAAAAGTGTAATTACACTGTATTCAGCACAAACTGGGCTACCATAATATGTGAGCAACATTTGTATTTTTGAGAGAAAAATGTTTATGCATGGTTTTTGAGAAAACAAATTTTTTTTTTGTCTCAACACTGTCAAAACTTTTGAATAATGGGTGTTGTTGCCAAGAGTTTTTACTTCAAACTGATGTGAGAATCATTGAGCCTACTCATTCACATAAAACAATACACTGATTTAAAATGTAAGACAGTTTTTCATCACAAAGCCTGTATGCGAGGAGGCTTGATAGCTAATGAATAATGAGTATCACCTAAGAGGACAAAAGAACATAATATCCCGCATAATGACCTGCATAATGATAATTATGATTCATGTATAAGGAATGAGCTTCAGGTACCTATGTGACTGAGAGCAGCAGGACAAAGGACATTATATTATTATAAATATTATGATTATCTAGTAAATGCATCTTAATTTAAGAATGTGTAATTTTAACTTAATTTTGTACTTAAAAACAAAAATTACTAAGAGCATTTTTTCTACATTTCTTGTACTATTTTTTGTTTGTTTTTGAAAGTAGTCTCATGCTAAAAAACTAAAAAAATAAATAATTAAAATTAAGATACAATTTATACAAAACGAAATTCACTGTAAAAAAAAAACCAATTCACATTCTACAAAAAAAAAAAAAATCACTTTCTACAAAACAAAACTCCAGAAAAAATTATTTAGAATGTAGTCAACAAAGGCCTATTATATTTAAAATGATCAAAAGATTTGGCTACACTGCAAAAAATGCTCTTCTTATTTAGTTGAAAATTGTACTAATCTAGTTAATGCATCTTGATTTAAGAATGTTTAAATATTTAGACTAGAAACAAGACAAAAATAACTAAGAAGAGCATTTTTTCTACAGGTACTTAACAGTTGTGTTAAATTGATCAAGTAAGATGTTTCCATGATTTTTTTAAGTGATAAAGTTTCTGTTGTCTCATTTCAATAAATGACATGCATCAATAAACACAAGCGTTCGGTCCAACATTTTAGCTAGTGAACAGTTGGCTCATTTAGTTTCATTAGATAAAATAAGCAGCCAGTCACTGAAATAAAGATCTAACAAAACAACAGATTAGTTCTAAAGATTGATAAAAAAAGGTTACTTCAACATATATGATATATACAAAGGATAAATTGGATTTCACCAAATTCAGAAATAAGTTGCCAGTTCCTTATTATTCCTATTAGTTTGGCCGCTTGATTTTGGTGGGCAAAAGTTCATTTAGAGGTTACCTTTGCTGCTGGTCAGTGACATGGAAGCATACACAATCAGCCAAGCTCGGCTGGGGAACAGAATAAATGATAAAGCTTTTTCTGTTGTATCCACTCCTTCTGCAAACTTTCATATGCTCTGAAACAGTGTGGAGAAAACAGCTTGATCCATCAGTTTAAACGATTACGCTGCACTAAACAAAGGCTGCTAATTGGTCTTTAAGGGACAAAACTACCCTCAGCAACAGCCAAAGTGAACAGAGAGACAGAACTGTACACGGTAAAGCCTCACAGTACGACTCGGTGCTTTATTAAGGGCAACATTCCAATGAATTATGCAGAGCTTCAATATGAGTGGGCATGAGAAAAGGAGCCAGACAGCCCCTCTGAATCACAGATGCCAAGAGCCATTACTTTATGTATAAAGTATATGTCTAATAATTATCTCATGTCTCATATCTCATGCCTCTCCACACAGCGAAAATAATGATGCCGCACTGAGGGGTCGCATCTGCAGTCGGAGGAGGGAGATCTACAGTTAAGATTAGTTCAGATCATGAAAATACAGCCTGAATCGTCCACTTTTGTGGACCAGAGGCAAGCGGATATTCTACACGTCTCCAAAGCCTCTGTCCAACACTGCCTCCTTGCATCTTACCCCAAGATTTAAATTGTGTTGCTTACTCTCATGTTGCTTCAAACTTGAATGCCTTTATTTTTTTTCTGTTATTTTGAAGGATTTTCATAATAACAGTTCATAGTGTCCACCAGTGTTTTGGTGTAATGCACAATATGAAATGAATGAGTACAGCAATGCATTGCTTGTTAAAATATTACTATAATATCTTAAGGACTTTTTCAAATTCAAGCCATGCATTAAATAATTTAGTAACATATACGATTGAAAACCTCACCCTTCCCAATGTTGGGAAGCATATATCATTGCATGTTTTAATGTAATGGGATACATACTTGTCCACATCAATAACAACCTCTATTGTCAAAATCTTCCACTGAAAAATATGCATTAAAGGGGTGATGAATTGAGAAATCAACTTTCCCTTGAGCCTTTGATATATAAAAGTTCATCGAGATATAAGAATATACTGTACGTTTCAGAGCTGAAAACCTCTTTGTTAGTCAAAGAAAAGCTTTTATTGACACCAGGCCCAGAAAACGAGAGATCTCAGAATATGTCGACCACTGACGTCATAGAATGCAGAAACGCCGCCTCAACAAATAACTTTTGTAGCCCCGCCCACTGACTCGTGGAGCTAAACGGATCGCGCTACCAAGCGATAAACATGGCGAAGAGAGTAATACATTGCGCTGTGCCTGGTTGTGGAGGAACACAGTCCCTGCATAAGCTTCCTTCGTATTATAATATTAGCAATGAGTGGTTAAACTTTATTTAATGAAGTCCCAGCTCACGTGGAGAAGACATTGCACGTATGTTCATTTCACCGGATTCGTTTGTAAATAAGAGACTGGATTAGCAGACAGGATAAGATTACATGAATGCATGAAGCTAATCACTAATGTGAGTAAAAATGTTTTATATGTGATAGTATTGAATTGTTACAGATCAAATACAATGCAACATTGTGTACATGTCTAATTAAACATAACTTACTGTCACAGGGCAGTCCAACGTCCCGGGGCTATGTGTTTTCCAGACGGGCTACTAGGGCTGTCAAAATTGCTCAAAAATGACGTTTGAATATTCCCTCGAAATTCGAAAAACACGAATATTTGAACTATTCGAACATCTGGTTGCGCATTTTGTCAATGACGTGCATTACGTCAATAACAGGACAAATTAAATCAAAGAGACATAACTTCTTGTATAGGTAGTCTATTTAAGTTTAAATATATTTGACAACGTATTACCTACACAAAAACAAGTAAATCAACTAATGGCCAAGACCGCAGACCTCACTCTCTCTCGCCCTCACCCTCTCTGCGCATAACGGTTTAAATGAACAAACACATTTTGAGTGCTGATCAAGAGTTTTGTGCAAGCAATTTAAGGTCACGACTCTTGTCCCAAATATAGCAGGCTTCATTCAGTGATTGAAACAAATATTAATTGAAGTTTTACATCATATTGAACACTCCGAGCGAGCTGTGCTGTGGTAAACATGGAACTTTTCCTTGACATGAAACGGTACATAATCAAACCAGTGGAAGCAGTGCATTTATCCTTCATTCATGCAATATCTATTCAGTCAGTACAGTAGCCTACACTTTAGTAAAGTTAGGGTTATGGTACCTCGGTTCCATTGCTTGACAGAACTCCCTGAAGCCTGCCCCATCCGCGACACTGATCGGTCTCATGTCCTTACAAATGAACATTTATGTTGAACGGAGACATTCCTTTCTTGATGTGCGTTCACTCTCTTGACTTGATGTTTGAAGGAAAAATACAATTGCGGAAGTTTTGATCATGCTGTCTGCAACGTTGGCGCTCACGTATATCCACCGATGGGGCGGGCCAAGTAATATAAAATAACATTCATATTAATTGCGGGTGGGTGAGAGATAAATCATTGTGTTTGTTCCGGTGTTCCGGTTGCCGTTTGTCACACACTTTCAAAACAATGCCTCATGCGTACTCATGTGGGAGCCGAAGCTCATTACATATGCAAAGCTTATCCAATCATAGCAGTGGGCGTTTACTTCCAAGTCTTCAGTGCGGCATGCTCATCAAAACCGACCGTGTCTTGAGAGAGCCTCAAAACCATGGCAGAAAATAGCCTATTACTTATTCATTATGATGTTTTTGAATGTAAAAACCACGCGAACATCACAAAGACAACAGTATAAATAAAAAAATAAAAAAAGCCAGTTCATGACACCTTTAAAGCTCAGATCAGCGGACAGGCAGAAAAAAGCAAAAGTCAATGCATTGTTTTCCATAAAGTAACTATGTCATGTATTTTTTAAAACAACATTATAACATGTTTAACTTGATAATCTCTAAATGGACTACAAAACATTATGGACTCTAAAAATGGCGTACCAGTTGTGACATCATTACCGACAAGAACCAATAGCGTTTTTTTGGACCTGGATGGAAATGAGCACTATGACCTGTCATTGTTCATATTCAGAGTTTGTGATTGAGAGAAAACAAATAACAGCTTCCAGGTTTGGAATAAAACAATGGTGAAATTTAGATTTTGCTCTTTAACAGGCTGAAGTTGTGGTGGTTGGAGCATGGGGGTCCTTCCTTATAGGCAAGGCCAAACATGGCAGAAGAAAAAAAAAAAAAACACTCTCATGAAACACTGCGAACAAATGGGATTTAACACACAAGAGGCACTGATGGCCTATTAATTCTGCTTTGGCCTGTTTCCAGACTGAGGCAGCCTTGCTCCTAATTCATGGCTAATTTCTATCAGAGGTATCAGGAGACCTTTTTTTCCTCCCTCTCCACCCAGGCAGGATGCATCCGCATAACTTTAATGGATTCATTTGAGGGCTTGGGCACGGAGACATTGATTGGCCTGCCTCAGAGGGTCCTGCCGCTAGTCGCTTGACATAGGCAGCAAATGAAATGTGACCTCGGGTAAACAAGGCTGAGCCACCAGGCCCCTGCGTAATCCATTAGCACAAAACCTTTTCCAATCTCATTTAATTAATGAAGTGATTTGAAAAAGGGCTGCAATTACCAATGTTCACAAATGAAAAAAAGAGACAATATAACAGCAAAAAATATCAAACGAGGCACAAAGGCACGGCGCCTGACACATAACAGTACGTACTTTAATCAAGTATTGAATCCAACGCTGAATGTCAAATCCTAGTTTCTGAGGCAATCCTAAGTGCAATATAAGTGCTAGTGAACAACCGCAGTTAATGGATTTCAACATTTAGGAAGAAAAATTCATTGTACGAGCAGGTAAAAGATTTGCGTTCAGCTCTAGACAGGCTTTTTGAAAAAAGCTCTAGTGCTTACTTTCAAAAAATAGTTTGTATATTAAAATCAGTTTCTAAGAGCCATCATGCAAAAAAGTCCACAAAACAACCTTGAACTGCATCAGATGCACCAACTTCCCCCTTCTGTGTCAACAAAAAACAGTCAAAACAGCTCTGCAGGTGCATGTGTTCCACCACTTATTCCTCCAAATTGCATTCATTTATTTATTTTCAATTAATAATTTATGATGCAACACACAGAGCTATGCAAATGAACACTTTAATTTTAATGAGTTTTTAATGACCAAACTAAGAATTAGCAGCCGTTGTGATGTGCATGTAATTTGCTCTGAGTGGAATTGGAGCACTTTGGCGCATTTTTTTAATTCTGCCAATAACTACAAACACAGAGCTGCATCCTTGGACTTACGAAGAGGAAATAAGGCAGCAAGGCCGTCAAACAGCAAAACATCTTTTCGGTGCATGACAAGTAGCAGACATAACCCAATAAACAGGCCCCTCCTGTGAAATGACTTGGCATATAACAACTCCAGACAATGCGAAAGTCCGTCCTCAGCGTTGAACATGTAACGATTCCCATCGCTCAGGGAAAAGAGAGGGAGAGGGAGGAAAAGAGGCCTGGTGCTGTTGGACCCAAATGGCATTTGATAATGGCTTTTTTCAGCAAACCCAAAAGACATTGTTAAGATTTACATTTTCAAATATATGCTGACCTTTTTTCCTTCCTCTTCTCAGTTGGCTTGTCATCAGGCTGTAATTGAATCGATATATTTCCTGATCAGACCTGAGATTGAATAAGGTCACAGGAAGCCATGTGTGGACATTAAAAATCATTATTCTACTCAAATTGAGCAGCGATGGCATAGACCATTCAGGGTTCAAAATGAAATTCTATTAGAGTCTATTACACTTTTACAATTATAGAGACATTCCAATATTACACTGGGAAATGAAGTCATAATAAAAAGCCCAGGGGTGTATTACAAAGAAATGACCGTACTATTTTTCTACTTTGAATCCTTATTAAATTGATGAAGAGAACTTGGTGACTTTCCGGTCACTGATAAGTGACCTTGTTCATGAAAAATAGAGGAGTCCATTTCAACAGCTACCTTCTTTTCTCCCCCCAAAGAGGTCCAATTGTGTTTCGCCCCGAGTTATTCTCGTCGGGTCCCGAATTGACAAACTTCTTTTCAGACGCAAGAGGAATGTCAGCATTTATATTGATTCTCCTTACAGGCACAATTTAGTTCTATTATTTGCTGCCAGGAACAATTATGTCTTCAATTACGTTTAATTATACATTTAATTTCGGTAAAGAAATGCCAGAGCAATACTGCTTCGTGGACTTCTCTTAGTTGCTTAAAGGCTAATTGAATAGGAAAAGCACATTGGGTATAATGGAAGACAATGAGAAAATCCTGTTAGAGTGGCTCTACAGAAGAAAATTAAATAACAAATGTCAACCGCCAACTTTAGTTTCAACTTAAAATTCATGTCTATAGCTATCAAAGCTGACTTATTTAGATAAAATTCCACTTTAATTAGTTGGCTTATTGAAATTAATCATACTTTATCAGTAATCAACTTATCAGCTTGAGTAAAGAGAAATGAGCCCAGTGAAAATGACTCCAGACTGCAGTGCTACATGTTTGCCGGTTCCCTGTATTTGCTAGCTTTAAAGGTAAAATGGTAACATGAAACTGCTTAATTCCTACAAATAGGGCAAAGTGAAAGCTCTCTCCACCTCCCTTGTTTTCACAGTGGTGCACCACTGCAAGTAATGTTCGCCTGGTCAATTAGTTGCGATGGTCACAAAGTCTGCAGTGTTCTCACGCTCCTTAAACCCAATTAAATGATGGAGAACAGAGAAATACAAGCCACGTCAAATGACATGGCTCCGCAACCATTATCGCCACCGCAAATGGGGCTTTCATCTTCGGTGGAAAACAGCCATAGAGAATGTTTCGGTAGTCAGCCATTTCGGGTTTAACTCGGCAGAAAGCAAGGAATGCTAATGAAAAGAACATTTACACCTTCCTCCTCCACCCACCACTTCTTGAGGTTTCTCTACTTTCTTTTATCTAGGAGCATAAAAACCTCAGACTGGAACGTTTATGAAATACATAATGACAATCTGAATCAGTGGGTGGCTCCAATCTACAAGGATTAGTGGTTTTGATGTATTTCAATACGGGAAGGCGTACTTGTCGCCTTATTAAGAGCTTCAGAAGTCATCCCTGAAGAAATGAGAGGGGAGGGCTTGGTTCACTCTTCCATGGCTCTCACCAAGCAAATTAGGCCCTGCGATAATCTATTCAGGATGAAAAAAGACAAGTAGAAGGCACTCATACCGTCAAGTCTTTCGGAGGGAAAAAAGAGGTCATATCTCCTCACTTGTTTCTTACCTCAAGGGCCTTCTATCTCTGCTCTGTCCTGCCACATCCACAGTATGATTTATTTTGTACAACAAACAACACTTCCTGCGCTATAGGGAGGGGAGAATGTACGGACTGTAGCTTTTGCGCTAATATATTGTATGAGGGAACCTCATTCACCATTTTCAAATAATAATACACAGTACTAGTGCTCTGTATTTGTCATTACATTACAGTGTCTTTTAAAAGAACATTCATTTACATGAGTTTCAGTTAATGTTCAGTACTGTATTGTGTGGACTGAATCACATTACAACAAAATCGTTCAAACCCGTCACTTACTTGGTGACAATAGCTCATCATCACTCACGGCTGGAGTGTTTAAGAGCTTCTCAACCATGCTTCCACCATCTGAACCTCAACTTCACAGTGATATATGTCGTTCTCCCTTTACGAAGCTCCTGCATTGATGCAGACGAAATGAAAAGCAGATTAGTAACCAGCCAGCGCCAGGAGGAGGTTTGTCTGGTGGTGGTTGAGTTATTGGGCTTTTTCACACCTAATGAAACAACATTTAGCACCGCTGCTGATTACATGCGCTCAAGTCACCAAACAGGACAATCTAGCAGCCGCAGCTGAAAAACATTTCATTTTAAGCAAAACCAAATCATTAGAAACCAAAAGAAGGTGGGGAACTGGGGATGTCAAATATTACATACACGTTTTTTTTCTTCTCCACAAATTAAAAACCTGGTTAAGTTTAAGTAATTTTTGTACCTTTTCTTTCATATTGTGAGATTCATCCGATTGAAATGGATTATTGAAATATAAAAGAGAAATGAAGGGGCGGGACTTCCACGATTGATGGAGGCAGATAAAAGAAGAATTTGGAGAGATTTGAATTATGGAGAAGTCCTGCATGCTTCACCAGAGAGAAATCTGCCGTTTTCACTGGAAGATTGAGTTAAACATTTAATTAAAAATTATTTTAAAATATAAATGTATTTTTTTTTACAAAAATGAAACGTATACCTGGAAGAATAGTTCACAGTAAGATATAGAACAGTAGTAAGGTGAATTTACATTTCATTCCGACTTTAAGACACCGACATCTCCAAGCAGAGCAGTGTAGCACCAGAGAGGGTAAAAACCAAAGGCTGAAGAATAAAGAGCTGGATTATATTTACAAAGCGAACACATGATGCGTGTCAAACAACGCAGTCATCGGAGCATGCAATTAAGACTACATCAGTGTCTCATTTATTATTTGATAATCAAGTCTAATCAGTTTAACCTTCACTACAGGGCCTTTATCACAAGACACATCACACTTCTTTTGAAAATCATATTAAGTCGAGGCAAGGAATCATTTCCTGTCATTTTGTTCAATTAAATTTCAAAGCAAAACATGTCCTTTCAGGTGTAGATTATTCAGTAAGATGTTCTGTCATCAGATCACCTGTTCTCTGGAAATGTGACGCTTTAAATAGAAGGATAATCAGGCGGGCGGCCTGTTTATAATGATGTTTCCAGAAATCTATCTATTGCTCCTGAACTGTAATTAAACTTTCATAGAATCGCCTGCTTCAACAGTTTCTCCAAACCCATGTCAAGTACTTAAAACATCATTGATTTGTCTTGTGCTGCCTGAAGCCTTGTGAGTGGTGAGCTCACATATACTTAAGCCCATCCTGCGCCTAATTTCGGTATAGGAATTAGGAAAAATTTAGAAAAAATAGTGATAACTAGTGATAAACTAATATGTAAATATTTCTGTTTGATAATGTTTATAGCAAATCGGTTAAGTGAATGATTCACTGACTAACTCATAAGGACAGCCACTAGTTTCATTCCCTAGTGTTTTCAAAAGATTCAGTTAAATTAATTATTCAGTGGATCACTTACTCAATAAATACATTTTACAATTTTTTTACAGACATTTTGTGTACTTTTGATGTCAAATAAAGTCTCGAATCAAAACCAGTTGAGAACCACTGCACTATCGTATACAATGGTATGTGACTGGTCCTACTTGCACCGCTATGAGCGGGATTCGAACCAGCATCACCGCCATGTGAGGCGGGCGCTTTAACAAGTACGACAAAGACCTCTAGCGTCAGTCTTGAGGCCAGGGGAGTGAGGTTAACTTGCACAGCTCTTACTAGCTGGCCTCCATTACAAGTAGCTTTTTTGGAACAGTCCAGAGACACTAGCCAAGTCTCTCTTTTCAGGTCCTCCCGCCCCCTTTCCCCACTCCAGGTTCCAGTTCTTGCAAGTGCACGCCCTGCTTTTCTTTCCTCTTTCATTTGAGTTTGACCCCTACTTTTCGTACTTCCGAGTGGGCTTCATTAAATGCCTCTCTGCTTCTCTCTCCACTCACTTAGTGGGGAGAAACATTACAAAAGGGAAAGATTCCAGTGAGCAATTCTCAGTGGAGAAGGTGACCCCAACTTTGGGGAGAGAAAGAACCTGAGAATAATAGCAAATGAAGCCAGGGACGCATTAATGGGCAGACGTTGGCGCCGAGTTCTAAAGGGGCTTCCTAATCTGACTGACATGTATATTAATACTCAGCACTTTTATTGAATCAGGGGCGGAAAAAGAGAGAAGGAGAAATATGAATATTCATCCTCATTTATATTTCAAGGCATTTCCAGTCCTGCGGGAGGCGAGCGCTGGTTTTGACCAATTTCCATCCCCATTACAGAAATGACAGCTTTCACTCTTGGGCCCTGACAGAGGTCTGGCCCGGTGCACAGGAGGTCCGGCGAGGAGGGAGCCGGCGCCTGTTCCCAGCTGTCCACAAACACTCATTAACAGAGGAAAATATCCAATGGAATCTCTGTGAGAATTTTTAATCACACAAAGGCCCTGCTAATTAGGCAGCTGATGGGGCATGGAGAGCACAAGGACGAATTCTTTAAACAAAGGACTGGAAACTTTAGGAGCTTTAATTACTCGGGCAAAGAGTTCATTCCTGAACTGGAGAGCACATCATTCCACTAATGAGACCAAGTGGCAGCACATATTAGTGAGAAGTAATGTGGAAAGTTCAATTATATTGTGCTTTTGGAGCTCCCCCCGACACCCTCCCGCTCCTCGCGTCGTACGCGCACACATGTTAGACAAAGATCCAGCTGGGGAAAAGTGGAAAAGGGGGTGGACACGTAATGGCTGGCACTGGGTCTCCATTCTTCACATGTAGCTTGGCAGGCTTGATCGTCTTAATTGCCCATTAGAATGTTCTCCTGTTTGAAAATGAATATCATTACAGTCCCTAGTTTGGTCTTCACCAGAGACAAAGACTTATTGCAATTTGTCATTCAATACTTGCTGTATGCATGTGGAATTCCAAACACACAATGGATGACTAATTTGCAGTAACTGGGCCCCGGAAAGTTATGAAAGCGAGAGAGATAATTAAGGTGCCCTCGTTATTGAAAAAGAAAATGATCTTTTTTTATTCCTCTCTGAGAGCAAATATCTATTATGAAACTAAATAAATTGACATCGCTCTGTCTCCTGGATACAGCAAACATTGGAAAACAAATCATGGGTTTCTACGCAAACGGCTACTTATAAAACATCACTAATGAAACCTCAAAGCTACACACACTATGGCTTACTGCTGGGAAATGTGGGTTAATGACACGCGTGCGCTCTCTTTCGTCCTGTAAATATATTTAACACGTGGTGTCATACACTGTATGACACCATGTGTTTAATGTATTTACAGGATTTATTAGGACTGCATTTACAGTCCTAATTTGTGGTTTGCCGTTTTCAGGGCAAACCACAAATTAGGACTTTAAATACTACATTAACCATTAAACTAATCCTGATTTTTTTTTTTTTTCATTTAACTGCCTGCTAAATATATGGGAATTAGTAAAGAGTTTGTCACACAGCAATGCTTTAATATTGTTCATTTACAAAAACTTCCAAATAGTACCGTGGTACTACAAGGTTTTATTATTAGATATTTTTTATTATTTATTAATATATTAAAATTGTAATAATTTTTCAAAATAGTACAGGTTTTACTGTAATTTTGATCAAATGAATGCATCTTTGGTGAGTATAATTTTTATAGATAAATAATAAATACATATAAATACAGAGAATGGCAATTTGAAAAAACAATCTCCAAAAAATGTATGAACTGATTACATAATTTAATCATTGCATAAACATACAAATAATACACAGTGATATAAGTACTTCTCCAAACAATATAGAGTGAAATTTCTGTGAATATTATGAACTGATAAAATGTACACCTTGACTGCGATCTAAGTTGCTTTGGATAAAAGTGAACTAATAATTAGTTATTTTCCATAATCCAATCTTGAAGTGAAATCAAGTGTTACAGTATTTTCAGCAAATAATGGACAATAAAGTCTAGCTTAAGGGTAATTTTTGCATCCTTCACCTGTGTAAAAGATCACCTTCCAAATGTCCAATGCACCCAATTGCATTAGGAAAGCCCTACATACCAATTATGGCATACAGCAAGTAAATTCTCCGTGAAATAAATGGCTAATGGAAAATAGAGGGGCGCCAGCGAACCGGGCTACAGCTGAAGGAGAGCTAGTGGGCTGGTGCAGCAGAGAGGGCTGGCCTTGCCTGTGGGCTTAATGTCAGTCATAGCACAAACGAGGGTGTATGACTAACAGATCTCTCCTCTCATTGTCAGGTTTTTCTTCATTTTCCCGAGAGAAGTCTTTTGTGGAGTAATTCCCTCGCTTTCTATGTTGGAGCGGTTCTCTTCCCTAGCTGACCTCTTCTCTAATGATGTCATGTCCCTATGAAGGCAGGTCTGACTGTTAATGCCAGCTGGCAAACTACAGTCATTTTCAAGTTCTTTCTCGGGGTCAGACGAGTGGCGTCAAGATTCGGTCTCATTTCTACGTGTCTGCTGTGCTTTTCTAATAGCTCTCGGCAGTCCAGACAAATGAGAAATTTGGTGTCATTATTGCATTTGTTTCGAATCTATTCAGCTGTATTTAAAATAATCATCTAACCATTTTTGTTGTCTGTCTAAACTAAATCTTTCTATATGTCAGAGTAAGAAATGTCCGTCCACTCACTCCCCCAGCAGCTTCCGTAGCCCAGTGAGAATAGTCTGACCGGAGAAGACCGAGTAGGGCAGCCATATTGATTTTCCTCCCAGAAGTACTGTCTACCTCATGTGTTTGTTTCTTTTCACCCCTTGCACTTGCTTAATCTACAAGGAGTCAGATCGATAGAGATGCTTCTTTACTCACTTGTTCTGGCTTTATAAAAACACATTTCTGTTTTAAACACCCTTAAGCGCACTGGTGAATTGACTGTTCATCATTCCTCCAGTGGTTCAAATAATTTGAGTTTGAATGACTGAAGTGTGTAAATGCGTACAGTTCCTAAAGAGAGTAAGTCCTGATATATTTGTCGAGGGCTGTCAAAAACTAAAGGAACTATCTTGAGAATATCAGTTTTTACGTATATGTTTTTACCATGGCAGGGCAAAATTCAGAATAGAAGAAACGGTTCCCTTTCAATATATGAAAGTGAATTTGAATTGAATTGGCCACACTCCACAGGAAGTTGAACTGGAATGACAGGATGGGGAATTTACTGAATTGTAACAAAGACGTTAGATATACAAAGACAGTCCACCCCTATTACTTATTAAAGGTGCGGTTTCAAAATCGTTGTTGAACACTGTTGATATTTGGAATCAATCCATATAAAAACATTTATGCTTGAATGCTTTTGTGTTTTATCTGGCAAATTTTTGCATTCCCACAAGAAACTTTGCGTTCACTAACAAAACGTC
The DNA here is from genome assembly GCF_949357685.1 of Gobio gobio. Classification (NCBI taxonomy): domain Eukaryota; kingdom Metazoa; phylum Chordata; class Actinopteri; order Cypriniformes; family Gobionidae; genus Gobio; species Gobio gobio. The sequence goes on from NC_137098.1 coordinate 49,784,478, forward strand.
TCAGGTTACAAATGTAACCATTGTTCCCTGAGAACAGGGAACTCGCGCTGCGTCAGCTTTGACGCTACGGGGAACGCCTCCAGCGTGACTGGTGCCTGAAATCACAATTAAAAAACGTCAATCCTATTGACCGGCGACAGCCTATGATGTCATCATGGTGCGACCAGGAAGTATATAAGGGCGCCTTGCCAACATGACAGTATCTATCGTCTGAAGGGACTGTTTCGGCAGGCAGGCCCTGCGGCATGGCACAGCGACGCAGCGTCTCGTTCCCTGTTCTCAGGGAACAATGGTTACATTTGTAATCTGAGACGTTCCCTTTCGAAAGGGAACTCGCGCTGCGTCAGCTTTGACGCTACGGGGAACGATATACCCACGCCGCCATGCCGACAGGAGTGCATGCCCAATGGCAGTGACAACTGTCAAGACAAGCAAATTCTGCTGAAATGCCTGAACCACTCCCCTTCTGGTCACATTAGGCTGTCAGTGACAGTGCTCCCTACGGTCAAAGCCCAAGCTTATCGCCTGAGAAGGAAACCTTCACACACATGAGTTCCCTCCCAGGCCTTGCTCGAAGGCCTGGAACCAACCCATTCGACTCAGAAGGGGTTCCTTTAAGGGAGCGTGGCAAGGGAACTACGACGGAACCCTATGCCAGTCACTATTCGGGAGATTATCACCGAATGCCACCAGGGAGACCTGACCAGGTGACCCAGTCTAGTATGGGACACGTAATACGGTCAACCCTGTCTGTACAGTACAGAGCCTCTGGTACTCGCCTCCGAAGAGACATCCCGCTAGGGTGCTGCAAGAAAGGGCAGCGTCACCGACTAGCCGGACCTCAGAGACGGGTTATCCTGGAGAGCAGCGCTCAGCGGAGTGCTTTCAAACCCTTGCTAGCGAGGGGAGTCAAGCCGCTCGATCCTCGGATCTACCAAGCACTTACTTTAAAACGTGCTCAGGAGGCCAAAGGCCTTACAGGCTGAACGTATCGGGAGGGCCCCTCGGGACCTACCACCAACAGATCAGCGCCAAGCGGCCGTAAGCTCATAACAGACTCTCGTTTGAGAGGAGCTCATAAGCCTGCCCGGTAGGTAACCACGCCGTAGGCACACTATGAAGGTCCCGTCCTGTCGGGACCGCATAGCCGCAGTGACACCTCGTCGTGCTAGGGTAAGAACACCGCCTTCAGGACTCGCAAACGGCCAGAGACCGGCGCCTGATAGCGGGGATCCCAGGGAGGCCGAGAGAGGCCTCCACCTGGTAACCTGATAGACCGCTTGCGCATCCAACAGCAGCGCTCGTCCTCAGGAAGGCCAAACGGGCCTGATACCTGATCGCAGTCGTGCTAGCCCTCGAGGTAGCTGGGAAGACCAGGGACTCGCTTATCAGGGAGGCCAAGCAGGCCTACCAACTGCAAAGACATCGGGCACTCACAGCCTAGCTGAATGTGCTACTCGTAGCACTTCAGGCTCACCACAGCGGCTGGGGACCGGAGCTCGCTCTCAGGGAGGTACCATGCCTACCATCTGACAGCAGAACGTGCCGCTCACGGCACTTCATGCTCACCACAGCGGCTGGGGAGCCGGCCTCTGCTCAGTGACTGGACCCCTCCAGAAAACCATGAGCCAGAGCGTGCCCTCAGAGGAGGCCACGTGGGCCTACTACTCCAAGCGAATCCCCTCAGGGAAGCCCGTGCAGCTTTGCCTGATAGTAGCCCATGCTACACTCCGTTACCGAAACTGGGGACCAGGGAACGATTCCAGGGAGGCGCAATGCCTCCACCTAGTAGCAGAACATGCCGTCCGTAGCGCTTCGCTAACCGTCTCACCCGCTTTCTCAGCGCCTGAGGATCGGGAGCTCGCTTCCAGGGAGGCAATCATGCCTACCAAACGAAAGCAGAACGTGCTACTCGTAGCACTTCACGCTCATTACCACAGCGACTGGGAACCGGGAGCTCGCTTCCAGGGAGGCAATCATGCCTACCAACTGAAAGCAGAATGTGCTACTCGTAGCACTTCACGCTCATTACCACAGCGACTGGGAACCGGGAGCTTGCCCTCAGGGAGGCCACAATGCCTACCAACCTGATAGCAGAGCATGCTACTCGTAGCACTTCACGCTCATTGCCACAGTCGACCGGAAGCCGGGAGCTCGCCCTCAGGGAGGCAACCGTGCCTACCAACTGACAGCAGGACATGCTACTCGTAGCATTCCATGCTCATTGCCACGGCGACCGGGAACCGAGAGCTCGTCGTCAGGGAGGCCACAGTGCCTACCAACCAACAGCAGAACGTGCTTATCCATAGCACTCCATGCTCATTACCACAGCGACCGGGAACCGTGAGCTCATCGTCAGGGAGGCCACCGTGCCTACCACCTGATAGCAGAAGGTGCTACTCATAGCACTTCATGCTCACCGCCACAGTGGCTGGGCACCGGGAGTTTGCCTCCAGGGAGGTCACTCAGGGAGGCCGGACGAGGCCTACTACCCACTAGCACTTATGCTAGCCATCCAGTGACTGGGGCCCAGGAACGCCATCCGCAGAGGATATCGAGTGAGCCTGCTTTCCCCACAGCAGGCCCATAGAGAGGCCCGGTAGGGCCTACCACCTATTAGCAGCTCGTACCAGCCGTCGAGGGACTTAATGCCTATGGTGCCCCCTCGGGGGAGACCAGGCAGCGCCTGCTGACCACAGCAGGCTCTCAGGGAGGCCAAACAGGGCCTAGCTCCTGAGCGAAGGTAACCCAGACCGGGAGCCTACCCCTCAGGGAGGCCTGGCAGGACCTATCCCCCGAATAGGGGGTCTGCAGATTCCAAGGATCCTGCAGAGATTTTAAGAAGGCTGGCTGCTGCTACCTGGGCTGACGGCAGCTGTCTGCTCCAGTTAACAAATCCAGTTAACACCTGGGGACTCATCCCCAGGGCCAAATGACGGGTCACTGCTGACGTCGACACCAGTGGAGAAAAACCTCCGAGGCCCACTCGTGGGCCACGGTGTCGGGACTTTCCTGCAAGGAGGCCGGTTAGCGCCTACTACCTGTCCTGAAGTCCTACTGCCCAGACCGTCCAAGCTGGCCACTCAAAGCCAGCTGGCTCCTATGCCCGCACCTGGGGCTGGCTCCATCCCAGAGGCAGCTAGGGACGACCTGCTTAGCCGTGTCCTAGGGCCCCCAGGACGGCGCAGTCTCTTGGGCAGTGCCTACAAACATGGACCTAATCACATTGCCAACAGCAGTGTACTCAGCGGAAGTGCTTAGACAAAGACCCTCTAAAGCGAGGGGAGTACAACTTACGTCACCTGCATCGGGGCGGCTGTCTTACTTTCCATGCAGCGGCCAACTTTGATTGCGAGGGCATCAGCCATTGGCAATGCTCGGGCCTCAGGGGAGCATCCGACCAAACTGTATTGACAGAGGATTATCCGATGTTCAGCTCGACCCGGGCCCTAAAGGAGGTGGAGCAGAGACATAAAGCAAGGAACAATATCACAGAAATGTGAAATCCACCGGCCGTACCATCCTCCAGGAAAAGGCCGGAGACCGCCAGCAGATGGCGGCCACCAAGCACCGAAAGGCGGAAACAGCGGATAAAGTCTAATCGCCACTGGCGAAAAGACGCTTAGTTCCACCCCACGACCACTGGCGAAGTCGCTGTCTCCTGCACCACCTCGTCTGCATTACTTGTGACCCCAGAACGCAGAAAAAGGGGGCGGGCCTTGGCCGGACGACTCTGAAACAGAGGAGGCTGAAACAAGGATGCATATTAACAACGCCATGTTCTTATATAAAAAGACAGGCCAGGGGCGAACAACTTCATTAAAAGGGAACGCCCCCATCCTTGACAAAGCCTAGGCCAAGTGGTGCGACATAAGTCCGCACTAGATCCACTCAGGGCCCGGGAAAGAAATATTATCACCTCTAATAAACACAATGAGGCCCCAAAAACCCTTTTCCCAAAGCCCCGCAGAGCTGGGCGCAGATCTCACTACAGCTCATGCGTTAGTGCATACCCGGTCTTCAGCTACTTCCCACTTTTACGCTAGGAAAAAACACAGCTCGCCTCTTACACTACAAGCCCTCGGGCAAGAGCGCGATTCAGTTACCCACATAGTGGGGGAAAACATAGCACGGAGAGGCAGCAGACTCTACTAGCAGAAAGTGAGGTATTCACACACAACCACATAATGTTGCAAAGAAGATCGTTCTTAGCTTACTCACGGGGAGCTGCAGGCCCTGCGAAGATCCAGCGGCGATCCAAATTTCCCCAGAAAAACCTCTCAGGCGAGCGAAGGTATAGGAGTTCTGAAAAACATAGTTTTGAAAATGTTTCACCCTCAGAGAGGGGGACTCACCGATCGCTCCCAGCGGTGCTTCCAGCCAGCCATAAGGCTAGTATCCGCCCGCCATCCTGAGGGGGGCGCTTTCACCAAACAAGCCAGGCGAGCCGGCAGAATCTTACATTTTCTGCTCATCATAGGCCACCGGCCTGATGTAAAAGCGCCCGGGGGAAAAACCAGAGGAAGGGAAAAAAGGCAGCGTTCATCTCCGCGCTCCTCGGGGGGTGGAGTCTGCTGCCTGCGCTGGTTCCGGTTACCAGCCCCGGCTTCCTTCCTCTTCCTGTCGCGGGTGTCCCGCCTCCCCTGCGCCCCAGTCCTCCGCGGCGGGGAGCTCGAGAGGCGACGCTGGCTCGCTATTCCCATCTCCAGCCCTCAGACTGGGACGGGCCGGGGACACCCGACTGCCTGGGCGCGGTCCCGGACCTCAGCGGAATGCATGTCCTGAATGCCGCCGAGCGCGCCTTCGCCTCTCCGAACTTTCCCACCACCGCCTCTACGGAGGTGCCGAAAAGTTCAGATGGCGAAACCGGGGCATCAGGGAGAAAGGATTTTTTCCCTCTCCCCGATGTCCAAACGGTTTAACCACAGATGTCTCTCCGTGGCCACCCTCGCCGCCCGGAGAGCGAAAACCGCGGTCCGGCGCGACTCGACTACCGCCTCAGGGGGTCCCTCCCCCCTGATCGAGGTCCCTCAGCAGGTCCGCCTGCAACACAGCCTGCAACACAGCTGTGGTGTGCAAAAGCCGCTGCAGCGCGACCCACTGACATGTACGCCCTGCCATTCAGGCGTTTAGACCGGCAGGGTGGGAGCCACAGTGTCGCCGGCCGCCCAGAGGCGAGATAAACATAACATCTCGTCCACGGCGGCATCGACACATACCCAGCCAGGCAGTCCCTCGACATCAGCGACATCTAGCTCGCCGATGTCGACAGATGCGGGGCTGAGTATGGTTTCTTCCATTCCCTCGAGATCTGCTGATGGAGATCTGGAAGGAATGGAAGACTCCCAGGAGTTGGGAGGTCATGGGCGGAGAGAAACCGATCGTCCGAACTGTTTGGACGCTCAGCCTTTCTCCTCACGCGCCGCAAAGGCAGCTGCAGTCTAACCGCAGCGCGTTCCATGACTTCCAGCAACTCCCGTACATGGGACAGGATGGTAAGAAAAGCTTCAGCATTTTTAACTGACTCACCCATCCTCTGCTCGAGTGGAAGAGCAGCAGACGAGGAGGAGGAACATAAATCCAGCTCCTTCCTCCGAGGTCCGATCTGGATCGTCCTCAAGAACCATAACTGTCTCCAAGCGACGAGCCAGATCCATCTGGGAAGCGCTTTTGGTATTTAGACACCGCTCAGCCTCAGCTCGAGCGTGGCCGTTCCCAGATGCTGAAACCTCTCCCCTCGGGAAGAGGTCCCACCGAGAGCGGAGCGTTTCCAGAGGACAACGCTCACAAATACTTTCACAAGAGGTTTGCAAACCTCTCATGCATGCTCTTCTCCCAGACAGTAAACGCAAAGTGTGTGTGTATCCAAAGCGCAAGATACACATTCAAAACACACCTGCAGAAGTGGCGTTCTCAGCACACTTCATTGTTATCCTTCTTGTAGACGTTTCACGTGAAGACAGGCAAAACAGTCCCTGAAGACGAAAAGATACTGTCATGTTGGCAAGGCGCCCTTATATACTTCCTGGTCGCACCTTGATGACATCATAGGCTGTCGCCGGTCAATAGGATTGACGTTTTTTAATTGTGATTTCAGGCACCAGTCACGCTGGAGGCGTTCCCCGTAGCGTCAAAGCTGACGCAGCGCGAGTTCCCTTTCGAAAGGGAACCGTTCAACTTAGAACCTTTGAGTTTACACACACTTAAAACCAATGTTACTCCTGTATTGAGCAGAAACAACGTTTTCGGGCCTTCCCGCTTAGGTCTCTCCAGCGCTGGAAAGCTTGTCTAATATGAACGTGGGTCTTAAAGCTCTTCCCTGATGAAAACCCTTCTTTTTCCAGTGATATTCCTCTTTTGAAATGTCTCTCTCAGCCATATCTCTTACTAAAGTCTTCAAATCTCCCTCTTGCTGACTCTCTCTCCTCTCCCAGCATGAGTGGACACAGCCCTACTGTTGACTGGCTACAAGTTTGTTGTGGCGCTTGGTCTGATACACTTTCAACAGCGTTTTTCAAAAACTACAATTTTTTTAATGCTATTTGAGTATAAGAAACAATATTTATTGGACAGTTCATGTCAGATTTTCTTGTTGATTGAAATATGTTATCTAATTTTGAGTTCGGAAAGCAGTTTTTGAGATTTCAGGATTCCCCCATTGAAATAGATAGGGCTTGGATGACCAAATAGCTGCCCAGAGCCGTTGCAAATATGGCCGCAGAGTGAACAGACTTTGCTTGAAAGGGACTTAGATTGTAAACCTTCAACACAGGTAATATACAGTCTGGGAAATGATACCTGCCTTCCTGCAGTTTGCATTTGCTTCGCTTTTCTAGTTTTAAAAATTATTATTTAATACATGATATGAAGACTTCAGATGCAAAAGCCTCTAAGTCTGTCTGACGTTTTTCTTTAAAATAAGCATTTTTGTCAGGCTTCTATGTATAGGTTTCTACCCAAGTACCGCTACTTCTGAATGGGCTGAGGCTGGGATTTAGTGGGTTTGAAGTGAAAGTATTTTATGAACGTCGTATACTATATGCGGAGAACATTCACTCAGTATCGTTATCGTTATCTAATTTTTGACCGAAGTGGCTTTTAGAGGCTTTTGCATCTGCACTCCTCATATATATATAGTTTTTTTTACAGAACAAGAATTCTGTACTGCAATGGGCTACATGTGTATGAATGTGAACACTGTACAAAGTCCTCAGCGTAACACCCACCAACATGATTTATGCCTGCAATTTGGGATCATTACTTAATAATTAGGAGGCTTAAAACCTTGTTAAATGTCAGCATGGCTGTATTTTATTAAATCTACCCACAGATGGTACAATTTACACATTCACAATTCAGTCTTTATGCATGAAGTGAAATATGGTCTGCTTTAATAAGACCGTTTTTTTTCCACCTTGCATTGATCAATAAACCCTAGGCTTTGTAGCAAAAGCTACAGAGCCCCTAAAGGGACATGGTGGTGGGGAAAAAAATTAGAAGGGAGAAAAAATAATAAGTGAATGCTTTTGTGTTTTATCTGTTCAATTTTGGCGTTCCCACAAGAAACTTTGCGTTCACTCACAAAACCGTTCCCTCTTAGAACCTTTGAGTTTAATCACAAGACCTTTTGAGCTCTTTGCGAGCGGACGCAAAGTTTTTTGGCGGAACGCAAACGTTTTTGTGAGCGAAAGCAAAGTTTCTCGGGGGAACGCAAAAGTATTGACAAGTAATTTTCCTTTCACCATGTCCCTTAAGGGGCTCCGTAAAAGGCCAAGGAGGCAGTTTGAAAAACATACAGTCAAAGTTATACAAGAGTTCTTGGACTGTAAGGCCTGAAAGTTTACTTTGTTTATGAAGCTCCCGACGCCCTCTTTCTCCTCGCCCCCCGCTGGCTCTGTTTAGCTGTCTGCGCATCGAAGGCTCTGTGCTGATACACCCGTTTTGTGACAGGGGGTGCTCTACTTTGAATTAAAGGGCTCTGATTGATAAGGCGGTTGAAGGTAAATCTGCTCCCGCTAATTGTCTTTCAAATGCCCTCATTAATCAAAGCCGAGCTGGGGCTGTGACGGCCAGCCCTGTCAGCCGTTCCTCGTCTGGACGCTAACCTCCCAGCGTGATGCCTGCCTCCTCCCTTCTCCCCTCACGGAGCCCAGCACAGTGGAGGATCATGGGCCGTTGGTCACGCACCTGCCTTCAGCAGAGACAGGTGCTGACCGCCCCTCTGCCACCACGCTGGCCCCTGAGACCAATTTAACAAGCACTTAAAGATTCATGGCTTTGAGAAAGGGGAAAATGGGGGCAGCATATGATAACAGGAATAAACACGTTTAATTAGCTCCTTATATACATTATTTATTTATCTACCTGTTCTCTGATTAATTCATATACTGTTGGAGTTTCACAAAGGAGAGAGGGGCTTTTTTGGTATTCACAGCATCTGTTGGGATGCCTTTGTAGTACGCTTTGCAGAACGCTCTCTCTCCCCCCGATCGTGGTTGGGGGGGCTGGTTCTGCACCTCCTTTCCTGTCGTCCTGGGATGTGCGCGTCAGATGTGGGAAGATCGCTGGGAAGGGGGGATTCAGGGGGGATTTAGCAAATCAGCCCCACAAGGAAATGGCTAGGTGGATTAGAGTTTAATGTATGCAGCGTGCCCAGCTTTACATAGGCTTGTTTGTGAATTTCCTGACATGTAGCGACTCCCCCAGTTTTCTGTGAGAGCGGAGCATACATTTTCATGGAGCCGCTAATCAAAGTGAAGTAGTGGCAAACGACGGGTGCCACACAGATAGCCCAATCAAAGAGAGAGAGAGAGCGAGCGAGAGAGAGAGAGTGAGAGGCCTGGGCTCTTCTCCACACATCTGTACACTGATGATGACACTCTTACCCATACATCTGCATCAATTCGCTGCATTTACAGCATCAGATATATACCTTCACTTATGCTACAAAGTTGGCTGGGACTTTGTGGAGGTCATAGGTTACAGTCCACCGCCATAAATATAGAAACATGGGTAGAGTTTTGACCAAACATCTTCCGTTTAATCAAGACACTGTGCTTTATAGTTATCGTCTAAACAGTGTCTTCTCAATGTCAATGAATCGCAATCCTAACTTTTTGCATGAATCCCTGAGTGTCCTTGGTGCTCTCTGTGCAGACACACTATCGTCTGGTCAAGTGCTGCTCTCCAGCCCAGACTCTTGACAGAGGGGGAATCAGTGGAAAGGTGGGAGTTTTGCTGAGAGGGCTTGGAGTGACACGCACACTCTTACCCACTCCCCTCTGTAATCCCTGACTCCTGAAGACCTCCAGACGCCCTCCTCTCATAATGACACGGCTATCAAACCCAATTGCTGTGGCTCAGACTCAAGGCAGTGCATTAAATGCCTTAGAGTTTGATTGCTTCTTCAGAATCAAGTGTCTGTGTACTCGCTGTCATTTTCACAGCCTTTACAGGCAGCAGTCATGGCCTAGTAGAGTTTGGAGAACTAAGGAAAGCTGGTCACTCTAACACCCCATCTAGCCTATGTGCATGACACATTTATGTAAATCCTTCAAACAGGAAACCTTCACAATACTTGTCAAAGTTCATTTTTATTTACCGAACATTTGCACAAACTAAATCTCACTCTTGATGGAGACTAATTTTTTTTTCTCCATAATATAAATGTTTGAGTATTTGTGGTATTGTAATCAAAGTATCTTGACAGTGTCGGAGCCACAGGCGAGTCCTGGTCCTTTCCTGATCCTGTTCCTCTCTGTCCTCTATATAGATATACTATGCACCATAAATGAAGCAGACTACATTGAATGGTAACTTTTTATAATAGCGTAAAATTATAAGTCACTTATGAGTTATTAGTTAAGGATGAACTAATCATTTACAAAACATGACAATACACTCATAAATGATTAATAAGTGAAATGCTAACATTTTATGGATGTTTTGTCAATTCAGTTATAAGTCATTTATAAATGATTAGGCATAAATTATTAATAAGTGGTTTGATATACTGTATATATCCCTGATGAATAGATTACACTTTAGATTAGGGGATGTAGAAAGTGTTGTAAATGACTTGTATACACACACAAAAAAAAAGGTTCTATATGGCACCAAAAATGTTTCTTTGTCGTAATCATAGAGGAACCACTTTTGGTGCTATATAGCACCATATCTTAACATGTTCTGTACATGGTAGTGGTGCTATATAGTACCATAGTTAGCCGTGCTATATAGCACCTTAGTCAAAGAACCAGTGAAGAACCTCTGAAGAACCGCTGAAGACCACTGAAGCACCAAAATTGGTGCTATATAGCACTTAAAAAGGTTCCCCTATGATTACGAGCCAAGAACCATTTTTGGTGCCATATAGAACCTTTTTTTTTTTAGAGTGTACACACGTGATTTGTAACAGGTAAGAAAGATCTACAAATGATGTGTAACACATTGGTGTGTACTGCAGTGTAAGTGCTGACTGGTGAGGGTGTAGACAGCTGTCTTCTCTGACACACATGGAGTATTTTACTGCTGTGCACCTGATATGATCTTCAGTGGAAGGTAAAACTGGTTCACATTATCACTAGATCCCACACACTCAAAACACAAGTCTGTGCTGATGAGTGAGAGGGTTTATCATAACCCACTGGAATCCCTGACTGTAAATCATTTATAAACGTTTATCCACAAAACAAATAAATTAGCTACTCTTCTTAAAATACTGCTTTAGCATGTTTGTGCTTTTGAACAGACCATCTCACAACTTAAAAATACTTCAATAAATTACTCATCATTTACTATTGGTTTGTTCATGATTAACCATTGTTTATCGAGTAAATTATACTAAAACAATTTTGACATACATTCTTCAGTGATTTGCAAGTGATGAATAATGTACTTATAAACCATTGGCAACACTTTAATAACTGCATGCTATGAATCATTAGTTAAACATTAGTAAATAGTCAATTATTTATAAAGCATTAATAGACATTAGTAAGCAGTTTATAATAGAGATGTATATGCTTTGCTCTTGATTTATAAGAATATCTATAATGTGGTTAATAATTGGTTTTTCATACTTTATTAATGATCAATTTATCATTTCTAAATGAAGTATTACATTATTTACAAACTAGTTATTTATGAGTTGTCAGTGGTTCATAAGATCGTTTAGAAAGTGTTAGTAAATGATTAATAAACTCTTGAAATGTACATTTATACATATTATTATTTAGACATATATTATAGCAATATAGCAAATGCTTTATTAACATGTATTCCTACTGTAATTCATGATTAATTCAGGTAGTTATAAAACATTTAATAGTTTTCAGTAAACTATCTTTGTGAGCTCATCTAAAGTGAGGACTATGCCTAGTAAACATTTTACAAAGGATATTTAAAGGCTCAGGCTGCGTCCCAATTCGCCTACTTATACTACGTCCTAAAAGTATGTACTCTTTTTGTGAAGAAAAAGTACATACTTTTGAGTGTGTAACAGAAGAGTATGCAAGCTTTGGGACATACTACTTCGTCATCTTTAACGGACTCTGTTACGTGCGTCCCGTCACCTTTTAAACTGCCCTGTCAATCATCGTCACAGTTCAAATCCCCCACTTTCAATTTAATTTCCTACCGTATCGGAGAGAAATGTAGTCGTTCGTTGATCTGCCTTTCGTGGGTCTTTAATGCAGAGACTCCTCTCATGTGTTTGCAAAGTTAATGGCCAAACGTATCATTACAAAAGTTCTCAATGCTGCTGAAGGAGAAATATAATGTGGATAATATTGAATAAATATCTTTTCGTCAGGTTAAATACTGATAATTGCTCACTCAAACCACTTTATCTAATCCTCTCCACTTAACCGTCAGACTCGCGTAACCGTCATGTTTGTAGTTTTTTAAACACTTTTTATCCGCGTTTATAGTTCTAATCGAATCCTCATCCATCTCGCAATGGGTTGTGGGCAATATCAGCCGTTAGAGTGCGCATCGATCTGCACTTCGGATTCTGACCGGAAATAGTAAACCATCCGGGAATCTTTGGAATACTTTTTTCAACATACTAAGATTTGGGACATACTAATTATTTTTTCGAATACTATTTAGTACGGATAGTATGCGAATTGGGACGCAGCATCAGTTATCTTCTAAATAGAAAAAGGAATACACTTTTGGTACTATATTAGGTCGGCAAACCAGTGCTAGTAATCTATTACATTTGGAAACATTAACAAGATATTCTGAAGTGGAAATAAGTTCAGAATTCAAAAGAGTTCTCAAAGTTTTAAAGAGTTGGTGAATGAAAAGATTTTTTTCTCTGTTCAATGCCACTTGCCTCATACCAGTATAGACTTAAATATCAGGCCAAAAAAAAAAAAAGAAGAAGAAAAAAAGCTGGCATTTACACATTAGCTTTCAAACTCAAACTCCCTTTACAAATTCCTGGCCTTTGTAAGTTCAGTACTTTCCTGTATGTGTGTGTGTGCAAGATGGAGTGCAATGTCAGTGTTTGGGCATGGGGTGAAAAACGGCCGTACTTACAGTGTAATCATGAATGCTGTCAGGCTCGTCCACGGTGTGTGTGTGTGTAGAGGGAGACTTATGGAGATGAAGCAGGGCCGATGGGAAGATCTCTCCACCTGGATATTTATTAACCATGCTGCTGACAGTAATGAGCACTGAACAGGTGGGCTGGGACACACAGATCACAAAGTTGGGGCATCGACGAGGAGGGGGGCAGCACGGAGACAATGGCAGATAGTGGAAAGAAGTTCGACCCCTTGCCGCTACGATGAGAAAGAGAGTAGGGAGTGAGCGTACACCCACACGCTTCAGCATTCACGGTCAAACTTAGAAACACATGCGCGTAGCGCTGCCTGTTCGGCTTTGTTCTCCCTGCACACATACACATGAACACCTGGTGCAATTAGGCAAATGTGGCCATAGCTGTAGTGGAGGGGAATAATAACAGCAGTGTACCGCTCTATATAAATCACAATATGACCAAAAACATGCTATTTATGTCTGACTGTATTCATAATACATGATGTACTTAAACAGACAACCCATATACGCATTTGAACTGGAGGACTGTGGATAACAAATGCTTGTGGCGTCTTGGCATATATTTCAAATAGTCTGTAAGCAATTTCTGGTGTGAAGCCTCTGTGTCAGTCCAATCAGATCACACAGAAGTCACGCAGCAACTCGAGAGCAAACGAGAGTCGGCGAATCGCCTCTGACACACCTGGAGGGGAAGATGTCATAAACACATAATCATTACCTACAAAACTGCTGAAGCCGACACACAGAGAAAAAACAAACAATAACACAAATTCACTCTGCCGCCCAGGTGACAAGGCCACATAACATTCATTCCTAGTAATGAGACTTCCAGAATATGGAACCTGGATGATGTGTTAATCTGAGTCAGGACTTTCGTGATGGGATGTGGCTTGGGGACAAGCCCGAGAGTACTGATTTCGGTTTGGCGAGGAGCTGAGCTTGTCTTATTAAGATCTGAGTGAGGCTAATCAGCGGTGGCACTTAATGCTGAACAGATGTGCACTACAAAGGAAACGACGGAGGCTTCCGCCATCCCGAGGTGCGTCTGCGGGGGAGGAAAGGGAACTAGAAGGAGAGCGAGAACGAGAGAGCACCAATGATTCTGATGTCTGATGAAGGCACCTTTAACAGAATCTTGACGTTTAGACCCAATGTGGGCTTAGAAGGCAAAGAGATGGAAGACCACGCAAGACAGCTGCTGTCACAACAGTCTCACCGATGAGTCAGATCTGGCTGTGAGTGACAGGCTGACACTGACAGGACTTGGCTAAATGACACAGGGAAGAATTTATCTAACAAATCCAAAGTCTCTCATGTACAGAGTCCAATGTTTGATGTTATAATGTTAAATAGCCATTAGGAAAGTGCATGATTGAGGTAAAACTACAGGTTTGTGGCCACTTCGGATATCCTAATCAGCTGACAACCATAGGTGTTGAAAAGCACTGTTAATGAGGTAGACACAAGCTATTTTATTTGCCATGGTTTCCTACCATGTTAGAGCCTACAATTTTTCCTTTCCAGATCCAGTCCCTCTTGGGCTTTTCACACTGCAGCCAAACTCTAGCCTGGCAAGCCAGACCATTGACAGGGCTCAATCCGAGGGGCGGGATAAATGGTTGTCTTTCAAATTCCCTCTGCACGCAATAGGATAGCGCTACAACCAACCAGAGCAACGAAGAAGGTGAAGCGGAACTCCGAACACATCTTCCTTTTTTAAGAATAACTTCAGTCCCGTTCTTTGTTCTTTTCTCAAAGAAAAGCTTAACTCCAAGTCTTCCAGAGTCCAAAGCCGATTCGAAAGACCACTGTTGGTCAGCTTCTTTGTTTAGCACGCGGAACTGCTGCAACTCTGCTGTCAATATGTTAAGTCCACCCACCGACTCTATACACGATGTGATTGGCCTGACTAGAGTTTGGTTTTTCCAGCTCGCAAGCCAACGGAGAGTTGCTAGACACCCTGGCTGCAAATTATATTTGCTGCCGCTAGGGTGCGTCTCGATTTCTAGGCTAGCCAAACTCGTTTATCGTTTTTTGAACCTTGATTTTAAAGGCATAATTTCACTGTAAATAAAAATGTTGTCATCATTTACTCACCTTCATGTCCAAACCTGCGTGACTTTATTTCCTATATGGAACACAAAATAAGATTAAATGATGACATCATTTTCATTTTTGGGTTAACTAACCCTTTAATAAATAAGGAATTTTCAAAGGGCGTTATCACTTTTTTAGTGAAATGATAGACTGCACTGATTTTCTGTTGTGTTTCCATGTTAGCATGCACTAAACTGATAAGGCTGACAGAATTCCAAACTTGCTCAAGTTAAAACTAGTTCAACTTTTTAAAAACACATCTCTAAGCTTTGCATTTTGTTTAATTTCCCTGTCTTGCAAAAAAAAAGTGTTGTGTGAATGGCCCATTAGAACATAATGCTAATTGATTAGCAACAACCAATCATAAACTGAACATTTTGCTTGCTTCATTAAATATTAATGCACTTTGTACAGTCACAGAAACTTTTATGTGCTTTATTTTGTTGCAGCCATAAAAAAAAAAAAAAAAAAAAAACTCATGGTCTGAAAGGTCAAGGGCAAACTGGATGGTACAAAGCGCAGTCCAACCCCACTGACTTTCCTTGTAAGGACCAAAAAAGAAGAAATAATCATGCAGGTTTAAAAATGACATAAATGATGATAAAAATTTTCATTTCGGGGTGTACTATCACTTTATGTGTGAAAAGCCCTTCTGAGTGCTACAGAAAGTATTCGTCCAATTTCAGTGCTGCGGCTTCTCTGCTAACTCACCTGTCTGACCGCTAGAACAACCCCACAAGCTTCAGGCACATGACTGTGCTCTCATTGCCCATGAAGTCTGACTTATTCCCCATCAAGCCTTCAATAATGGATAACCCTGAGCAGATAGGAACCTGCCAAGTTTCTCTAACTGTACCAGAGCCTCTGCTAGAACCCTTTAGGGAAATCAAATACACTACACACACCCATGCTCACGAAAACCACATAATGAGGGTCTACTGTGTGTTTGGACACTAATCCCGGACAACACTTACAGTCAGACGTTAACAATGCTTTTAAATTAACACTGAAGGAATTACAACTTTTGGCTCGAAATAGAGGCTATACTTTGCGATAAGGCTGCTGCTCCTGATGGAAAGTAGAAACTGTTGGCACATGATTACAATCCTCTTACCGCATTCATTTACGGTCACCATTCGTATGTGTTCTCATGTTTGGAGACAATTACTATGGCTGTGGAAATCTCAAGCAACAGATCAAGTCTTAGTTTTGACATATTTCCAATGGTAAAATGGTAATATAATAATCACAATATTTGAGGATTAAAGTTTTGTCATTCACTGCAAAGGCAAGTCTTGCTCATGCCCTTTTTGTGAAAACGGCTTCTATTATTAGCGCTTTAGCTTATGCCACTGTGCTGTGGCACAATACTCCTCTTTTAATCTTATCTCTGAGATTTACACAAGGACTGTACATCTGCATTCTAAAGAAAACAGCAGCTAATATCAAACTGAAGCCGACATGCCTAATCTGCAAACTCCACCAAAAGCTCCTCCTCAGCACCACAGATGGGTGGCATTAGCTGCCTCAGCTAGCGTAGAATGAATCTTTAAGCATGTGTTATTGCTCAGATTAATTAGGGCTAAACTTTACATTAAACATAAATCTATATTAAAAAAGCCAGTGCCATGCATCTCTCATTCTGCCCACAATACCCATGACACTTAAAGAGTCATAAAAGCAACAAGGAAGCTGAGAAAGTAGTTAACGCTCCCTTAGTCCCTCCTTAGTGCTCCATAATGCATGATGGACCCATCCAAAGCACTTAAAAACATATAGTGATTTGAGTGACAAAGATCTCATCTATTTTTCAGCCACACACACTTCAGGAGGCCACTGAAAGAGATTGAGTGAGTAATCACTCTAGAGCTGCAGTGATAATTAGAAATGTGTTGCCGGCCAATACAGCCTTGGCTCCCTTCACAAATTAGCCTCATTTTGAGCTTCTGTGTATGTGACAGTGAGAAAGGGGGAGGGAGGGAGGGAGAGAGAGAGAGAGAGAGAGAGAGAGAGAGAGAGAGAGAGAGAGAGAGAGAGAGAGAGAGAGAGAGAGAGAGAGAGAGAGAGAGAGAGAGAGAGAGAGAGAGAAAGCGCTCAGGTGATTTAGTTCATTAACTCTCACTGAGTTCTAGTTTATGTGAATGGTCAGCACTGTATGATTTCATGATTGCCTCCTTCAAATCTGTATCTCATGCATTCATGCAGAATAAGCCGTACAGAATAAGAGAACATGGACAATGTATCTTATCCAATTCTTTTAGTCAGCTGAATTTTTTATGGCAATTCTATTTATTTATTTAGTGCATCTTTGATCATTCAGTTGTGCAATAATTAAAGGTAAAAATAAGTGCTTTTCTAAGTGGCATAAATCATGCATTTACAACGCACCTTCCACAGATTATTCGGAAATTCTGTCATGATCTACCAATCCTCATGATGTTTGAAACTCATATGACTTTTTCTGTAGAACACAGGTTGTTATTATACAAATGTCAAAAGCTTTTCTATGCAATGAAAATGCATGATGATCACAGGCTGTCAAGTTTAGTCACAATTTTACCGGAACAGATCTCGCCCCCTCTTGTACATTTAATGGAAATGATACCACTGAATTAACAGTTAAGTAGTTAAAACAAGCTCCCCCCCCCCCCTTTGGCCATGTTTTATCTTGCCTAAAGCACAAAGTGAGACAGAACCGCCACTGATACACCCTCAAAAAAAGGGGGGGGGGGGGGGGGGGGGGGGGTTGGGGAATGATGACCATAAACTTAAGAAGAGGATTAATACAGAGGAGAATTAAGTCGAAATCTGTAATGCAGAGAAGAAAAATTGCTCTAAATCTTTTCTAATGCTTTTTCACATTTAATAGTTACAAGAAGTTTCTGATCTAAGAAAATGACCTATCGCTACAAAGGAACTGAGTCATTTCTCCAATTGTCCTGATGATAGCTCAGATCCGGAGGCGCTCTGATCACGCTGAAGCGGCTCTTCCGCCAATTCCAGTCGGTGCGATTCAAAGATGCATTATTAAAAATACTTTCATGCACTTTGCAGCATCTGCTGGAGCTTTCAGCATATAATCCAGTCATGTTATAGAATCGTATTGAGCAACTGTCAAATGAATTTGCCTAATGCAGCTTCAAAATGTATTCTGTCACTAGTAATTGCCCACTTGCCAGCTGTTTGTCAACCTCCCTCTTTGTTGTGTCACGATGAGAGGGATTCAAGCTTTAAATTAGCGCTTTGCGTGCTGTTTGCCCATAAAATATTTTCTGACAGTGTGGCTCTGCATGATGCATCGTTCTCGATCTCGAAAAAAGCTGCAGTTGGACAACTGTCTGATGCAGTCTTAAAAAAAAACTTAACTTTTAAACCCCTTAAGTGTTTGATTTTGATTTTTCAGGCAATAGTTTCCTCAGTGGTCATTCCTGGTGCATATGCAAACATTTTCGCTGCAGAACAAAGCAGTATCCTGCTTTGAACAGAATGTCTTCTCGCTCACACACCTTCACCCCCTCTATTGATTTCTTAGGTCTTTTAATTTAGAACTTTCACTTACTATTGGTCCACGCCCGGGAGAAGGAGACCATCTGCATATTCAGCTGTTAATGCAACAATCAGGTCCAATTAAAAATGCATAAGCTTCTCGGCTGTTGCAGATAGGAGCCGTATTGGTCAATAGATAATAAGGATTGATAAAAGTTACAGGGCACAATGTTAAAAATGGTCAGATCGATTGGAGAGCACCTTAATAATGAAAGTGGGGGCCTGAGGGACGAGAGCCATGGATCATTTTGACAAAGGGCCCTCCGATGGCGGATGAGACAGAGCGGGGACAATTAATCCCTCCAAGCTTCCGCGTGGCAAATAAAATAGTTGCAGCTCATTACTGGCTGACCTTCCTAAACAGCCTTGAGAGCACAGGTGACCTTCAGGAGCTGACGAGTTTAAACCTCTGGCTGAAGGTGTGGAGAGCACGATGTTGAACTCAGAGGAGGCCAGGAGTGACAAAGAAGAGAACAGTAACAGACAACCTGTTTAAAACCAGATTGCAATAAACTTGAACTGAACCAGGATAAAAGAAGCTGTCTGAATTTTAGCACCAATACTCATGACAAGATTTTAACATGACATATAACATATGCTGTATAATTTATATATACACTATATTGCCAAAAGTTTTGGGACGCGTGCCTTTACATGCACATTAACTTTAATGAAATTTTATTCTGTAGGGTTTCATATGGAGTTGGCCCACCCTTTGCAGCTATAACAGTTTCAACTCTTCTGGGAAGGCTTTCCACAAGGTTTAGGAGTGTGTTTATGGGAATTTTTGACCATTCGTCTAGAAGCGCATTTGTGAGGTCAGGCACTGATGTTGGACGAGAAGGCCTGACTCGCAGTCTCCACTCTAATTTATCCCAAAGGTGTTCTATTGGGTTGAGGTCAGGACTCTGTGCAGGTCAGTCAAGTTTCTCCACACCACACTCGCTCATCCATGTCTTTATGAACATGTCATGTTGGAACAGGAAGGGGCCATCCCCAAAATCTGTCAAAGTTGGGAAACTTTGTGGGAACAACTTTACACTTGGCAAAATGCAGTCAGGCAAGGTCCATCGGATTGCTAGATGGAGAAGCAAGATTTGTCACTCCAGAGAACACGTCTCCACTGCTCTAGAGTCCTTTACTGTGTCCTTTAGTCCTTTAGAGTGCTTTACTCCCACTGCATCCGACGCTTTGCATTGCACTTGGTGATGTAAGGCTTGGATGCAGCTGCTCGGCCATGGAAGCCCATTCCATGAAGCTCTCTACGCGCTGTTCTTGAGCTAATCTGAAGGCCAAATGAAGTTTGGAGGTCTGTAGCTATTGACTCGTGGCTGAGTTGCTGTGGTTCCCAATTGCTTCCATTTTGTTATAATAGCACTAACAGTTGACCGTGGAATATTTAGTACTGAGGAAATTTCACGAATGGACTTATTGCACAGGTGGCAACCTATCACGGCTTGAATTCAATGCAGCTCCTGAGAGCGACCTATTCTTTCACAGATGTTTGTAGAAGCAGTCTGCATGCCTAGGGGCTTTATTTTATACACCCGTGGCCATGGAAGTGATTGGGCCACCTGAACTCAATGATTTGGAGGGGTGTCCCACTTTTGGCAATATAGTGTATATTTTTCTTTAATTGCTACAATTTTTATATCTTTACAATATAAATGGCAATTGTTTAATTTTACAAAAAAAAATTCTGTCCAATAATATGACATACTTTTCTCAAACAGTCTAAATAGGTCTTTGTTTGTACATCATATTTTGGGCTCCTTGGCATTCAAAAGTTTGCCAACACCTGGGAAAAAGAGGTGATGTAATGACACGTGCCCCTGGGTGTGATTACTTCTAACGGGCGAGGAAAGGAGATACATGATGTGAGTTTATGGAGGGAACAGGATTTTTTATGCAACAACAAGAACTCGTTCAGCACGTCTTCATTTACCAAAGCCATGATCACTTCTCTCAAAGCACCATCCGTACAAACTGCAGCCTGTTCACACAATCAGACTGATGAGCGAGCGCATATGCCTATCTTCCCAATTAATCTGGGCACCGAGCTGTGTTGTGAAAAGAGAGTGAGTACTATATCTCTCCCAGCAAAACCTCCCCCGGGCGACAGTCTGGGGCACAAACACGGCCAGTATCACCGGCCCATATTTGGATTTCATTGGGATCTGTGACTCATTGCGAAGACGTGGATCATACCAGATACAGGCTGGAGGAGCAATTGCCTGTATAAGCAAGCGTTTCTCTGTCCTTCTGTCAGAATTCACATCCACACACACACACACACACACACATGCACGCTCCCGACTCAGGTATCAGCATGCCTTGGTGTCGCGGGCTGAAGCACAGAGTAGCACCACACAGTGGCTGCACAGACGCTTTTCAGAGGAAAGCCTATTATCTCCCGCAGGAGCCTCACTTTATTACACCATTATTTGGCGATCGTCTCTTCATGCTACAATGCCCAGAAACTTTAGATGCAATATAATGTGAAATCTGCAGGTTTTATGGCAATTCTATGGGCACCGGGGCATATTATTCTCTCCATTTCGTACAATTAGATCTTTTGTGCTTAAATATTGTGCATGCAAAAATAAAAAGTCTCTGTAATGCATTGGCACTCCTCACGCGCTTATCCATTAGCATATGTCATTGTATCAACAATGAGAGATGTCAATTTCTGTCCAGCAGAATTAGCATAAAACCTGTCGGTGATCTCATAAAATCAATCACTATATAAATACAGCCACATTGTGAGAATGTGCAAGTGCTAATGACTCCTTTTGATTAGCATTAGGTTACAACTCAGTGAAAGTGCTGAAATACTGAAGGTCAACCTGCCATTTTGACAGGGGATGAAAATGATTTTTTTTTTTGGGCAAAGGGATGTCATGATTTGAATTAAGATTGTCAGATTGGCTGTAAGCTTGAATCGGTGGGCACGAGTGTCTTGTATGACCTTTTCAGGGAATTGTCATTTTCCGCCCCTGTGATGCCACCATGGCTCAGCGGCAGAGAGGGCCTGTTCCCCGCGCTGTGTAATTTGTCCTGGGTGTTACTGTTCACACTGCTCTAGCTCCAGCGATTCAGCCGCGCAGACCTCAATGTATCTGCAGAGCACCAGGCTGCGACTGCGGAATAACGAGAAAAGAACCGGCGCTGGAGATACACTCCATGCTCCGCAGACGGCGGGAGAGGCTCTGCCAATGACTTTGGCTGCATCTATGTTTATTTCTGTACATTCCCACAGAGTCAGTGGCATGCGTCGTAGTAGGAAAGTTAATTCAATGGTTTATTGATCAGAGAGTGCACATGGAACCCTTTATGACAAGAGATGGTCACAGTATGTTGATCCTGGAAAACCTGTACAAAGCCAGAGTGCTGTAAAGAAGTGCTAAGAAAAGTACTTGAAGTTTGTTGAAAGTGTTACATGTGTGTGGTAAGTCTGGTACTTATTTCTCTTCTGAGGTAAAAAGAAAACAAATGTTGTAACATTGCAAGAAGAACTAGCTTATTTCATTTCAAAGTTGGCCCATTTAAAATCCTACTGGCATACAAAACATTTAGGTAATGCGTCATGCTGGAAATCGGACCAGACCAAGCTTGTGCAAAGCCACTATGATTAATCAAATAATTTATTCTGTTGGCAAAAAGAGTCTTCTTTCATGGCCAAGATTATTCAATGATACACCAGACTCGGCAATTGAGACAACATTTGCTTTGGGAAAAATCAAGGGGTCAATTTATAATATAAGCCATCAGGCTGATAATCATTCGTTGCTCATTACTTGCCAAATTAATGTTAATTAAAAACAGTCGAGGCTCAGAAGTTGCTGGTCCAACCTCTCTTTACAGTAGCTGCCATTTTATAATTTTTTTTGATAATATATTTTTTGACACCTCCTGTGATCCTCACCTCTTTCTCACTTGTGGTGTTGGTTTCTCCTAAGTTAAGGCCTCTCATGTCTCATTTTCTCACATTTAACACAGTTAAATGTCTACAGTAACGTACTGGGACTAATTAATTTCTGTTTGCTTTTCGACCTCTTTTTTCATGAGATGAGTATTTAGAGTAAACTAGACGGAGCAATAAAGTCTCTGCAATATACGTATATGGAGAACATTTATAGTGGCTCCACAGAGAGCAGGTCTTTGTATTTGTGCGTGTGTTTGGTAGTTTGGTCTGTGCCACATCAGTGCTGCCCGTTCACAATTGTCAAGAACATAATCATGTTGTGCTCCTTTTATCTTTGTGACTTTATCTGCCTCTCTATTGGCTGATAGGACAACTGAACCCGGACATTCTTGTGCGACTAGACTGTGTGCGTGTGTCTGCGTGTGCGTGTGTGTGTGTAATTAAAAGCTTTCATCCAGAACCACAGTCCTCCTCTCCATTAAAACAACCCATCAGATGGCACTCAGATAAACTGCCAGGAGGGTAGTGTGTGCGATGCGCGTGTGTGTAGACAGAGGAAATGGGTCTGTGCTTAAGAGCAGAGAAGAGAATCATAAGGAATTTCATTTCTGATTACTCTTAACGATTCCTTAACATTGTGTCAAATTCAATCGATTCTTTTGAATTCGAGGAATATTTGGGAAACAGAAATGCAATTTTGTAATAAATTCAAAACAAAGAACCAAAAATGAGGTAACATTTAGTTTTATAAAGTACGACTGACATTTCACATTGATTTTTTTTTTACAGCTGTTTTACCCGTATTTTGAATTAAGCATATTGTGTGTTTTAAGGTTAAAGGGAATGCGTGTAAACTTAACGGATAAAGTCCCGACAGAAAATTACCAGTACTTTTCACATTTTTCTGCTGATAACATCAAGTAGCCTACAAGCTCTTCAAACTCTCGAGGTTTAGTAAGTGAGTCCGATGAATTGAGAAACTGCTCCAATTGACTCAAGCGTCTTTGTGATTCACTAAAAAGAATCACTCATTAGTCATTAGTGCATTGAACTTTACTGCTTGTGCTGTATATTTTTGATTCACTGAAAAGAACCGGCTTATAATATTATATCATTGTGTTTTGCACTGAATAGTAATGCAGAGAACATTATCAGTTCCCTCTGCATCGACAGAAAAATGCACTTGTGAGGAACATTATAAGAATTAATGTCATACAATTCATTTGTTTCTGGTATTTTGTGTTCTAAAGAATAACCGTTTCTCAATTCCCAACCCTAATTTAGTTCCCAACCCCATGAAGAAAGTGACAAACAGACAGAAGGAAAAGTGCGAAATTCACTTTTACATGGGTTTTAACATGCCACCCTATAAATGGTAAAAATCAACCCACTCATTTTTTTAATCCCTATAAATCATAAGCAGTGTCTCAGAACAAGCCGTTTGCAGATTCCTGGCAAAGTGACGTCACATTTCACAGGCTCCGCCAACGAGCGTTGATGGACACTGCCGTATTAGTAGAGCTGTACAAAACCACCATGTTTATCTCCTTGCCAGAGCATTTAACAGCAGCATTCAAGTGTGTTCTTAATAAAGCTACTAAAGTTCATTCAGTCAAGAGCAGTGAGTGATTTTATGTTTATCTTTTGTTGTTTGAATCATTTTAACAGCAGATGTAGCAGTAGGTACTGTATATTACACTGCTTTCACTTTAGTACACAGATCTAATATACACAAAGGATTTCTGTACTTGCTGCATACGTGCACAGACATAACCAACTGTTTGCATGTGAAGTTTGTGTGTTTCTGACACAGCCTTGTGTGCATTTGACAGTTTATTCGCAATAACACATGAAAGAGAACTTGTCTAGTTTAATAGCCTACTCACGGACGCACCGACATCCAGTTCTCTGTGCGCATGCATCGGGTGTGTGTGCTCAAGTTGAGAGCATAGACTGAAAAGTTAGGAGTGATATGGCTTTAAAACGCATGCAGATGATAATATTTCATGATGATGAAGAACTGCAATGTCACGTGAGCGTGTCCGCGATAGAGATGATAATCAAAGCCAAACATATGTATCATATTTCAGTTTCACTGTTCACTGGTCTTCACGAGCTGTGAAGGCTCCGCCCTCTGGAGTGGGGAGCAGTAGCTCATTTGCATTTAAAGGAGACAAACACAAAACAGCTAATTTTTGTCAAACCCAAAAATTGGCATTTTCAAAATGGTATATTAAATAATCTGTTAGGAATTTTGATCTGAAACTTTACAGACACACTCAAGACTTATATTACATCTTGTAAAAAGGGGCATAATAGGTGCCCTTTTAAAGTCAAGTATAAAAATATGACTGTTTTGCCGGTGTCATCACGCCGGAGGCGGGTTTATTGAGGACCATGTCCCGCCAAAGCCTAATTTGACGAGTTATTGTGATTTATGAGTGATGTAGAGTCTAACAGACCCTTCAACTTTTTATCATCTTAAAACTGGATGTGAATACATGCATGAGTAAACAGCTTAAACTTTTAAAATTCACCAGTGGGTTTGAATATAATAAATAAAATGCACTCAGAATGTGTCCTTGAGAAACATTTCTCCTAATCCTCCTATCTGGTGATGTAGGTCATGAGCAGGTGGTATGTTTAGAGCGCCTAGAGAAGGATTTCCAATAATGTTGTAATTTCTTGTGCAGATGGAAGTAGTGATCCAAGTAAGTTTGGCTCGAGAAGCGATGGCACTTGATTTTTTTTTTAACAGCGTTGAGCATTTGCTCACGACAGAAGAGTTCCCGTATGCGCTTCTCCCGCCAACGGTCTTCCACAGAGGGAGAAATCTTTGGAAATTAATTAGAGGCAAATCCCTTCTTGCTGTTGAAGTGTGGCATTTAAAGGCATTGTCCTTGTAGCTTGTGTAATGCCACCTTTCAACAACGGTTCTCTCATTCCCTTTTTGCTCCATCTCTCTCTCTCTCTCTCTCTCTCGCTCTCACTCTCTGCATTGGTTGGATAATGCCCCCTAATCCGTCCTGGCAACTCCAGCCCCTGTTTTCGAGCAGAAGTCAGCTTCTAATTGCCTGGCATTATTAGGTACTTTACTTGTAAATTTGCAGAAGAGGAACATCGCTCTTCTGCATCCAAGCAGTAAATTATCCAATTTCACCTCATCTCCGACAAATGTTAGTTTCAAACGCCCCCACAGCACCCTCCCGATCCGTTCACACCCTACAAACGGCCTTTTAATTTCCCCTTCTTTCTCTTTCTCACGAGCTGATTGGTGCATTAAAAATTTAGAGTATTTCTAGTTATTTATTAAAAAAATTAAAGGAATCAATACAGACAGAGCTGATGGTAAATATTCTATGACAACAGAAGTATTGCATTTAACCTCTCAATAGGGCAGTCTGACTGAAAGAGGATATCAATAATGCAGGATCACGGGATATATTACAAACAATTTCCATTATTAGATTCGCTTTAAATATGAGGCAACTTCAGACCATAAACAGTGGGAGTTTATGCTGCATTAACCTCAAAACAAAAAAACATTAGCGGATGCAAAACATAAAGAACGGCCCTGAAATATTTATGGGGACCGAAACATTGTCCTACACAAGAACTGGCTAAATCCAAGCCAGGCAATATAAATATTTATTGTATCTTGGTCATTCATTTTCATATCCCATCATATACTATATGTCTTAATATATTTGATGAAACATTAAACGTGCAATATTTAAAGCTTATTAAAAAAAAACCTCTTTATTTCCGTCCTTGCCCCTGTGTAAATAATAAAGTAGTAATAAATAAAGTTTAAGCGCCTGATTATTTTATTAAATTAAATACTTAAATGACACTGTAGATGCATATAAACAGAGTTGAGCTCAAA
Organism: Gobio gobio; assembly: GCF_949357685.1. Taxonomy (NCBI): domain Eukaryota; kingdom Metazoa; phylum Chordata; class Actinopteri; order Cypriniformes; family Gobionidae; genus Gobio; species Gobio gobio. The sequence continues at coordinate 49,810,502 of NC_137098.1, forward strand.
AGGTACTGCATAACAAGAATGACAAAGGCACAAAACAATCTGATGTAGGCTAAGTGTCTTCAGCAGTGTAGATGAAACTTAACACAATACGAAACAAAATGAAACAACAACAATGGACATCCACCCCCAACTCAACTTGTATTCATCTCCCTTTCTGTCCTCACACACAATAAGGCCAATGCACAGCATTGCATTTGTAAGCCATCTCTGTCAGAAAAGCACAAATCACAGTGTTTCATCAGCCTATGTGTCTCTCTCTCTCCTCCCTTCATAACTAAGCAAGCAGGCCTGCCATGTTAGCTTGCAGCTCTGTGTCTGAGAGATAAATGAAATGCAGATGATTGAAAAATGATATGATACACAAAAGCAAGTGTCATGTGGCTTTTGCATCCTCCTTGCTCACTGGCTTGTCTTGTGGCATGCCTTGGGCGGGATGAGTGGCCGACCCGAGCTACACAGATGCTCGTTAGCTCTACATGTGTTTCGCTGACAGCGAGTGTCTGACTGACGAGAGGGAAAGGCAAGGGGGTCTTGTAACATCGTCTAACATCGAGAGCTCGTCGTGAGAAAGGGAAAAAAAGTCTGTCTCTCTCTATCTTTGCAAGTTTGTGTGTGTGTGAGAGAGAAAGTATGTGCGGGTGTGTGTGCCAAAGAGGTGACAGACGATCATTACAGGCTGCGCCGTACACCGCTAGCCGTTTCCCAAGTTGTACATTTGGTCAGTGAGGTGTTTACATTGACAGAAGTCGCATGGGCTAACCATCGCCAAGGGGAAAGCCTGAGGCACCTGTCTGCATGGATGCTAATACCTTACTTTCACATAAATGAGTGTTTTTTAGTATTTGAAGAAGTAACAGAACAGAGTGACACATCAGTGAGATCAAAGGAACGCCTTCTCCCTCGCCTTTTTCAGTAAAAGGTTTTCATTTTCATAAATTGGGAATATACGGAGGAAATGTTTTCCTTGTCATCATTAGAGAAGAGACAGTTCTCTACATCTCGGGGTTATATCGTTTAAGATCTCTCCCTATGAGAGCTCTAATAAATCTTCTTCCATGCATTCTTGTTGAGATAAAGTCACTCAATTGTTTGAGTGTGATGACAGCTACACTATATTGCCAAAAGTTTTGGGACGCCTGCCTTTACATGCACATGAACTTTAATGACATCCCATTCTTAATCCGTGGGGTTTAATATTGAATCGGTCCACCCTTTGCAGCTAAAACAGCTTCAACTCTTCTGGGAAGGCTTTCCACAAGGTCTAGGAGTGTGTTTATAGGAATTTTTGACCATTCTTCTAGAAGCGCATTTGTGAGGTCAGGCACTGATGTTGGACGAGAAGGCCTGGCTCGCAGTCTTCACTCGAATTCATGTCCTATCGGGTTGAGGTCAGGACTCTGCAGGCCAGTCAAGTTCCTCCACACCAAACTCGCTCATCCATGTCTTTATGGACCTTGCTTTGTGCACTGGTGCGCAGTCAAGTTGGGAGCATGAAATTGTCTAAAATGTCTTGGTATGCTGAAGCATTAAGAGTTCCTTTCACTGGAACTAAGGGGCCAAGCCCAACCCCTGAAAACCAACCCCACACCATAATCCCCCCTCCACCAAACCTTACACTTGGCACAATGCAGTCAGACAAGTGCCGTTCTCCTGGCAACTGCCAAACCAAGACTTGTCACTCCAGAGAACACGTCTCCACTGCTCTAGAGTCCAGCTTTACACCACTGCATCCGAAGCTTTGCATTGCATTTGGTGATGTAAGGCTTGGATGTAGCTGCTCGGCCATGGAAACCCATTCCATGAAGCTCTCTACGCACTGTTCTTGAGCTAATCTGAAGGCTAAACGAAGTTTGGAGGTCTGTAGCTATTGACTTTGCAGAAAGTTGGCGACTTCTGCTCAATGTGCGCCTCAGCATGCGCTGACCCCGCTCTGTGATTTTACGAGGCCTACCACTTCGTGGCTGAGTTGCCGTTATTCCCAATTGCTTTCACTTTGTTATAATACCATTAACAGTTGACAGTGGAATATTTAGTAGTGAGTAGTGAAATTTAGTAGTGAAATTTCACGAATGGACTTCTTGCACAGGTGGCAACCTACCACTGTACCATGCTTGAATTCACTGAGCTCCTGAGAGCGACTCATTCTTTCACAAACGTTTGTAGAAGCAGTCTGCATGCCTAGGTGCTTGATTTTATACACCTGTGGCCATGGAAGTGATTGGAACACCTGAATTCAATGATTTGGAGAGTTGTCCCAATACTTTTGACTAGGGATGCCACAATTCTCAATATAATATTGAACCATTCAATACGGCATTCACGGTTCAATACGTGCTTGTGAATTGCGTTTTTTTTTCGGTTTTGCATTTAATTAATTATTTTTCTACAAATTCTATAATTTGCCTCCATCCCAATATACTGAACAACGCGACATACATTCACATCACACGTTAGTGGTAGAGTTATACTCACGGAACACTATAGTTATTCACAATCAAGAAAGTTCATTATTTGCATGCGTTTTAAATTCTTTGCGGGTTAAACATTTCATTCGCGTGCATATGCACGATTTTAACATGCGTTTTTCCGAGCTCACGCACTAAACGCCTGTCAAATACGTGATTATTGGACTAAGTAGTAGTCTCACTGCGCTAATACTGTCACACACAAGGTTAAAATAAAAACAGTCGGTTATGTCTAAAGTGAAAGTAAAATCGGTGTGTGTCTGTATATTAGATAAATTGACAGCAGCGCAGCCTAGTGAACAGGCTGTCCTTAAAGGGACAGTTCAACTCTAAAATGATGTCATTATTTACTCACTCTAATATTGTTCCAAACCTGTATTCATTTCTCGATGACAGAATTTTCATTTTGAGTGAACTATCCCTTTATTGTTAATACAACAACAAAAGACAAAGTGAAAATCACTCACTGCTCTTGACTGAAAATCTAATATAGTAGCTTTAATAAGAATCAATGTATATTCTATAGTGAAGTCTATGTAGTGTTTTATTTGTACATTTATTCATTCAATTTCATACTTAAATGCGGCTGTACTGCTCTGAGCTGCCAGTGTAAATCTTTATATTTATTTAATATTATACAATACTCTAGCAATGTGTACAAGGTTTTTTTTTTTAAGTAAAGTTTTAAGTTTAAGTAAGGGTTTTCAATTCTTTTAAGTAAAATAAAGAAAGAGTATTGCAATAAAGAAATAGTCTTTTTTCTCCTTAACCTCTTGCTGTTCCTGTCGCTTAAGAATAGAATAGCAAAAAACTGATGTGACAAGCCATCAGAACCGAACCGAACCAAAAACCGTGGTTAAAAACTGAGGTATGTATTGAACCGTGGACTAACTGTTTTGTTGCATCCCTACTTTTAAAATAAATTATTTCTTTATTTATTTTAAAAGTAAATAATTTACAAAATAATTTACTCACCCTCATTCCATTCCAAACCTGACTTTCACTCTTAGAACATACAAATTGCAATTTTTGAACAATATAATGGCCACTCTTATAATGACTGTAAATAAGAACTGGGTCAAAACTGTGTCTCTTCAAACATAAAAGTGGGCGCTGAACTGGATCCGTCTGTTTCAGGTTTGGTCAACTGGATCATCTGATTCATTGAAAAGATCTGACTCAGAATAATGATTCATTCACATTGATGCTTTTCTCATTAAGGGACACCAAGCCGACGGTCGGCTGTTGGACTACTTTATGTGGTGGCTCTAGTCGGTGAGAGTTCACGCGATTCAGCATGTTGAATTGGTGCTGGGGCCGTCGGTGAGAGAGTTCACTCTGATTGGATGTTCAGTTTAGCAAACAAGAATAAAAGCGAAATTGAAAGCGGACAAAAAAATTAAGTGAGCAAAGACGGCACAATCAGAAAGCGGTTTTAATTGCACATAATCTTACCTGTGCTGTTTGTATATCTGTAGTTTTCCTTTTTTTTTAAATGTCCAAGCACAGCCTTTTTTTTCCCCCTTCTTCTTTTTTTAGTAAATATCAACTTTAATTTCAGCCTATTCCTCACACAGACTTTCCATGGAGCCCCATACATGATATGCGGGGGGAAAAGATATTGTGGCTACAAATTAAGAATTTGTTCCCATGACTCATTTATTCATTCCCTCATTTTAGTTCAACTGTGATAAAGATTTAACTTAATTAAAACAAGGGAATGAAAGGTGAAAATGAGGGAACAAATTAAGAACAACACGGCCACAATTTGACTAAAATGAGGGAATTAATTAATAAAACGTGGCCACAAATTAACAAGTCATGAGAATGAACTCTTAATTTGTGCCTTGCAGTTTTTTACTTCCGCAGTTTGAAATGGCACGGGTAAAAAAATGACAAAGATAATTTTCAGGTGAACAATTCCTTCACATTTTCTGAAGAACTCTTTGCTAGTAATCAGACAAGATGTTCATAGTGCTACATCCATCTTCCTAAATTAAAAAAGAAACAGAAAAAACAGACCCTTTCTATTAGGGTAATAAAAGAATATATATTCTCAGTTACTGTGAAACCTCGACTGTAAAAGTGTTTCATATGACCTCTGACCGGGCAGGAATTAGCAGAAGAAGCTAATGAACATGCAGGTCTCTCTTCTATCCTCTTTGTCAGCAACCTAGATAACAACACTCAAGCCAGAGCCGTGACATGTAAAAGCTCTTTACGTAAAACATCAGAAATGCTCTGGCTGAAAAATACTCTTCTAAATACATAAATGAATAAATAAATAAAATGAAGAGTGGGCCCATTTCTCATCTTTTCATGGCGGCTTAGATGCAGACTGGCAGTAAAAGTATAAAAGCGGGTGTCAGGGGGGTGGGGGTGATGTGTTTGTATGCGGGGTCTGTTGAAATGTTTACTCTAATGGAGGCCATAATGAGTGCATACAGCGCAACGCTCTGGCTCCGATAGGGGGCTGCGTGCCAGCAGGGCTTTAAAGGAAGGGCCCAAAGCCTTGGGCACTTGGCACGCCAGCTCTTTCCACAATCTCCCGGCACACAGAGTGAAGGAACAGTGAGAACCTGCAGATAAATAGCCATGAAATCTGCCATCACATGCCTTTGATTACTCATCCACAATTTACTGTTTTTAACCCCCAACCTCAGATGCAGTAAATAAACATGATTTAGTTTTTCATAATCTTTCACCTCCCTTTCAACTCCCCCACCTCCATCTCTCTGCTGCTATCAAGAGTCCGGCCCATGTCTGTCGAAAATAAAATGGTTCCAACAATGCTCTCTAATCATTCCCTCGGTGCAATCCCTGAATCCTTTTTGTGAATAATAAAAAAAGGGAAAAATCCCACATTAGATCATCAAGCATCTAATTGTTTGGCCATTTCCTGAAATGAATTAAAAGCCTTTTCTCCCATATACGTACTTCCAGCCAACATTGTGTCTGTGTGCACGTCCATATCCGAGGGTTTATTTAAATGAAGAGAGAGAAAGAGTTCAATCTGAATCACACAGAGGCTGTCGGTGGCTTCTTGGACTGCCAGGCACTGATGAAATAGCACTTGCTGTCTTGTTGTTATTTAAAAGCAGTTGTAATCCATCTGAAAGGGACTGTGATGTAACCCATTTAATTTCTCCTCCCTCACAGCAATAATACGGAGAAAAAAAAATCTATCGAGGCTATGTAGCCTGGTGATTTAGTAATTATCTTTATTTTACCCTGGCGCATTCCGCTGCAGATTAATTGGAGCCTTATCTGCTCCAAGTGGCAGGTCACTTACCTCAACGCACCACAATATGGTTTATCTTAATCATCACCCTCCACTACCTTTAACCGTTGCCCGTATGAACCCGGAAAGATTATTTCACATCAAAATCACAAACACAAACAGCATGGTTGTTACAGGGCGTTTAATTGGTTCCCCAAGATAACACTTTACGGTGGAGTGATTGTGTAAAATTTGTGCACAATCCGACAAGAGGATGATTCTTACCAATTGCTTCCCTGACATAGACAAGGCTGTTAAATGTGAAAGGAAATCAGGGAAAAGATTATCGTGATGTGTGAAATGGGAAAAGACATTTGAAAATGCCACTTAGTAGGAGAATGCCAACACCCTTCACAAGTATTGTTTGAGTCACACACTCCTAAAAGAAAGATTTCTGCAGTAAATCACACACTGTAGCTCTGTTCCAGAACCTAGTGAACTGCCTCGCTGTCGTCATAGGAAGCTGCCGTTTAATGTCACGTAACCTTAAAAGTAATGAATTTGCAACAACCTACAAAGACAGCAACTCTGCCTTATTAGTTAAATAAATTAAATATGCAAAAATATATATATATATATATATGAACAAATAAACAGTGGGCAATGGATGGAAATGTTTATTTATATATAATTTAACAATTATATATGTATATAATTATTTATTTATATATCAGCATTTCCATTGCATTCTATCTTGGATGAATTTATTTTTGTATTTATTATATTAATTATATATTATATATTATATTATATTATATTATATTATATTATATTATATTATATTATATTATATTTAGTGCTTTCAAAGGATTAATTGCATCCAAAATAAAAGTTTGTGTTTACATAATATATGTGAGTGTACTGTGTATAATAATTATGTAAATACACACACATGTATATATTTAAGAAATATTTGTTATATTTATATATATAAAATATGTATGTTTAAATATAATATAAATTATACAGTATATACATGCAAATATTTCTTAAATATATATATACACATGTAGGTGTGTGTATTCAAATATACATAATAATTATACACACACACACACATACTGTATATTATGTAAACACAAACTTTTATTTTGGATTTGATTAATCACGATTAATCGTTTGACAGCCCTAATTATATTATATATATTATGTATAATATAATTTCTTTATTTAGATTTTTAAAAATGACATTAATAAAAAAAAATACAAATATAAAATAGTACAAGCTTTTTTTTTTTTGTCCTGAAATACTCTACAGATTAAATCAATTATCAAAAGGATTAGTTGCAGCCCTACATATGTTACACTTTCACACTCTTGTCATAAAAGGACCACAAAACTGATCTCAAGTTGTTAAAAAGGTCTGACTCTGACCCCATCTGAAAACTGAACACTCGCCAGAGTACACAGCTGTGATGCATTTTTGAATAAACCACGCCAAATTTACTCCTTAATGGGTAACAGGCCAAAAGCTTCTCCCTTAGAGTAATACCTCCACCGCTTCATAACTCTAGCATCTGACAGCAGCTGTGTGAGTTTGTACCTTCACTATCTGACATCTGACATAAGATTAATGATAGGCCTCCTGGAACAACATGGGAAAAAGAGCCCCGTCCTAAAATCTCAGAAGCCGTAATCTATACAACCACTCCAATCGCCCCCCATGCACTGTCACTCCGATTCAAGAGTGGAGTCATCTGTTTCATATAGTACCCGATATGTATCAAACTGAAAAAGTTCTCATTATTGCTCAACACACTGCCCATGCCATTTATTAAGTCTCTTTCATTCCATACCGAGTTCAAATCCTTTCCCCTGACTATTCTCTGGAGGGTGAGCACTTGAAGTGTAGTTGAACTCATTATGTATCTGATACTGAAGGTACTTAGAGGGAATTTTTGTTTCTGGAATCCACAGCCACACACAATTCCTTCAGACTACACAAACCTCAATGCTTTCTCGAACTGGGATGCCCTGATGCACTAGCGCCAGGGTAAAGGAGCCGTTTCATCGGCCGTTGAGAGTCTAATTTACGGATATCTGCGTGAGCTCGGAGGCCCGAGGCGACCTGTCCCGTGTCTTATGGGGGAACGGAAGTACGCATACCGTGCGGACTTCAGCAGCGGGGTCCGGATACCATCGGGCTATAACAGAGGCCAGCGAGCACGCCCCGTTTGTTCTCCACTCCCTCTTATGTAGTGTGGGCTGATTGGGAGGAAAAGCTGAAATTGCTTTCACCGGGGCCCGGGCCGTCCGCTCCTGCAGCAGGCAATGATAACTAACAATGCCCCCAGGACCTAGTTAAAGCTGCATCACACATGCTGCAAAAGCACTTTAATGTGGCAGCATTAAGAAGCTGTCAGCTAGTCTGGTGCGGAGGAAAACCGTCTTGAATTCATAGCCGATCGCAAAAGCATTTGTTATAGTCACGTACAAATCAAACTTGTACACTCCACGCTAATCAAGACTTTTGTTTTCTGTGATAGCTGATGGAGAAAAGAGTTTAGAAAATGACAGCGAGATGTATGTTTCTCTCTTCATGGCTGTCAACTCAGGTAGGGATGACCTAAATCACGCTATGTGGGAGTGTGGAGTGTCCTGTCCCTGTGCATATCATCAGCAGAGCTATGACAGAGACACCCTCAGGGAAAATGTGCTGTGGCTAGATGTACATTACAACTATATGACTTCATATTTTGGCTATTTAGACCTGGATGCGCATTCCCCCACGAGACATGCTTTTTTCTGTTTCTTTAATGAACTATTCACAATATCACAGTGTGCGAGCACATCTGTGTATGTTTGCTCGCAAAGCACGCATACATTTGTTTATGCATGCATGCAATTAGCTGTGTTTATTATGCTGAGGTCTTGTTTAATGGTTCTAATTTTGCGGTTTCAATAAATATTCAAAAGGAACCAAGAGAAGCATGTTGTCGTAATTGACTTACAAGCGAGGTTGAGGATGCTTTTGAAAGAGTATACAATTGCGACATCCCAAAATCCTTCATGCCGTAATAAATAACACCAAGTTACCTCACCTGACCCTGTTGTGTAGAGAGCTGTGTTATGATCCACCCACGCCCATTTCAATTAACACCATACTGAAAAGAGGTCATCATGCCACCAAATGAAAGATGAACATTAAAATTGCCAAGAGCCATCCATACAACGGATGTATATTGTCCATGTTATGACAACATGACAGAAATTCAGATCTCCACAACTCTGTTTTATATAAATGCTACTTATTTACAGTGCAAGTACATATATATATATATATATATATATATATATATATATATATATATATATATATATATATATATATATATATATATATATATATATATATATATATATATATATATATATATATATATATATATATATATATATATATATATATATATATATATATATATATATATATATATATATATATATATATATATATATATATATTTATATCAGGCTATCATACACTTGCTTATTCAGAAGAGAAGTGCATGACATAAAATAAAGTGATGCAAAGAGAGACAGAGATAATGTGAGAGAAAATAAAGTTGCATAAGTTTGCCCCTCACCCTCTTTGGAGATGGCAGACCACCTCCAACACAAATGAGACACAGCCCCTGTTAACAGCCTTCTCCTTTAAGATGCTTTACTGAGTATCTGAAGTCCTTAGCCATTAAATACACATTCTGAGAGTATCCTGTCAAACACAGATTTGAATCAATACTATTCTAGAGTGGCTCGTTAAACTTGAATCAGCTTTGGAAGTGGTGCATGCTTGGCTCACAGCTGCTGTCATTAGCCAGTGGCCTGGAGATTATTGGAGAAATGCCTGTCTGTGTGTGTGTATGAGAGAAACAGCACAGGAACATCATTCTGCTTCACATGAATCTAGTTTGATGTATTATATCACATCCATTAAAGTCAGGATTATTGTGTATGACAGTACAGCCAAACTTGATACAACGTAAGTTGTACAACTAGAGATCTATGGAAGATGGTTCAACTTCATGAGTTTCTGGTAAAATACACAATATGTTACTATGCTGTAGCCAAAGGATGCATTTTGAATCGGTATCATATTGTTTATTAGCATTTTTTTTTTTTTTACATTTATATGTAGCCTATCTGTTAATATTGTGGATGTATTTAAAATTGTGTCAATAAACTAATTTATAAACTTCTTTCACACTGTTTTATTTCATAATGTTGGCTAAATTTCCTAGAACAAAGCAGTGATAATATTTTTAGTGTGATCAATACATTTCTGTCCAAAAATTTTAAAAATGAATTAGTCTTTTATTGGTTATTGGCCATCAAAAAAAGAAATCAAATAATTATTGGCTTATTTGGTATCAAACAATATTAATATCAGTGCATCCCTAATATTTTTTATACTATATCTAAACTAAAATACTAATAGGCCATACAAATGAATGTAGACGGATATATAATTTAAAATGACAAAACCCAGTTGACCTGTGTCTCCTCATTTTCTAGATTTCACCTGCTGAGGATATTTCCCGCACCACTTACGGTCACCGAATTCCCATCAACGTGACCCGATTAATCTATGCAATGTGTGTGTTTGTGTGCGTACTGTGAGCCGGCAGTACGGGGGTTAACTCTGACAAGAACAGTAATGAGAGCGCAGCCAGACGTGTGAGGTAATTAGTCAGTGCGCTCTCCAATATTTACCCAGTTAATTATTTGTGAGTTTTACTCTTGTCTTTCCCTCAGACTGCTGCTGCTGTTGTTTTTTCCACACCATTTGTCATAATCTAACTCTCCTGGGCTGGACTCTCTCTCTCTCTCTCTCTCGCTGGTCCCACAGTTTCTCTCTCTCTCTCTGTTTCTGTTTCACCAGGGAGTGGCATTTGGATGAACTCTTGTCAGTTAAGGTGTTAGACCGCTGTCCCTGAATGTGTGAGGTCATAAGATTATTTATTCATCCTGCTGTTCTCTCACTACTACTCAGAGATGTGAAAAGGTCCGTCCTGTGGCCTATGAGCTTTGGGAAGAGTGGAGGGCAAACAGAAAAAAGGAGAAACAGTGAGAGAGAGAAACGGAGTTGTGTGCAGCCTTGAGTCAATAGGAGGTGATCTAGTCATGCCTCTCATAGTTAGTCTTCTTTTATTCTGGCTTGTGGTATACTATCAGGGCCATCATTAAGGTAAATTGTCTGTAACAGTTCAAAAGTTTGGGGTCAGTAAGATTTGCTTTAAAGAAATTAATGCCTTTTATTCAGTAAGGATGCATTAAATTGATCAAAATAGACTGTAAAAGACATTTATAATTATATTATAATTTGTAATTAATATATATATATGAATATATATATATATATATACATACATACATACATATATATACACACTCACCTAAAGGATTATTAGGAACACCTGTTCAATTTCTAATTAATGCAATTATCTAATCAACCAATCACATGGCAGTTGCTTCAATGCATTTAGGGGTGTGGTCCTGGTCAAGAAAATCTCCTGAACTCCAAACTGAATGTCAGAATGGGAAAGAAAGGTGATTTAAGCAATTTTGAGCGTGGCATGGTTGTTGGTGCCAGACGGGCCGGTCTGAGTATTTCACAATCTGCTCAGTTACTGGGATTTTCACGCACAACCATTTCTGGGGTTTACAAAGAATGGTGTGAAAAGGGAAAAACATCCAGTATGCGGCAGTCCTGTGGGCGAAAATGCCTTGTTGATGCTAGAGGTCAGAGGAGAATGGGCCGACTGATTCAAGCTGATAGAAGAGCAACTTTGACTGAAATAACCACTCGTTACAACCGAGGTATGCAGCAAAGCATTTGTGAAGCCACAACACGCAAAACCTTGAGGCGGATTGGCTACAACAGCAGAAGACCCCACCGGGTACCACTCATCTCCACTACAAATAGGAAAAAGAGGCTACAAATTTGCACATATATATATAATTTCTATTATCTATTTCATATAAATCTGTTCGTTTGAACTTTTTATTCATCAAAAATCCTGGAAAAATTGCATCATGTTTTTCACAAAACAACTATTTTCAAAATTGATAATAATTAAGAAGGATAATGATTCTGAAGGATCATGTGTCATCAGAGTAATGGCTGATGAAAATTCAGCTTTGCCAACACATGAATAAATTACATTGAAAAAATATATTAAAATAGAAAACAGCTATTTTAAATTGTAGAATTATTTTACAATTTTTCTATTTTTACTGTATCAATTAAATCCAGCTTTGTTGAGCATTGTAATGTGTATGTTCAGTTTTGGTTTTGTTTCACTGTTTTACTTAGGGTACGTTTACTCGACAATGATGTACTAAAAACAGACGACAACATTGTCAAAATGATCCCTGTTCACACGGATCTGCGAAAATGACTAAAAAGGCTGTATTATGCATTCCAGCCAGTAGTTGGCAGGGTCATTTTGTCGAGAAACACCCCGCGCACACATAATACACATGTGTGAAATGGGTGCGTCTCAATTAGCTCCCTAATTTCCTAGTTTGTGAATCAGTGTATCGTGTACATGAATGTGGACGACTCCCTGATCAGTGCCCTGACTACTGCACTAGGGAGCTGATTGAGACCCACCTAATGTAATATGCATGCGCATGACGTCATCGTTTTCACAAATTCCCCATTTTGTTGTTTACATGTAGACGGTATAGTCATCGTTTTCAAAAGCTTGCTTTTTCAGGCCAACAAAATGGCATTGTTGTGTAAATGAATGGTCAAAATGTAGATAGATAGATAGATAGATAGCTAAACAGACAGACAAATAGACAGATAGATAGAATTCCTCACAACCCAGTACGGTACAGCCTACTTGGGCTTGGTGAGAGGGGCCCAACCAAACGATTCTTGTCCCGGGCCCTGGATGCCGGATCACAAATCATTACTTGTTGAAGGCAATGCATTAACTGCTAGATAAAGCCAAAAATCTAGCACCATATCCATTTTCTGTGTCCGTATCTAGGAGGTTTAGCAGTGACAGAGGTGAGCAATTCCCAAGTATCTCCAGTGCAAAGATACGACTGAGTGCCAGAAACTTTCAGTGGTCACTTTTTCCTCCAAATACCCATTTTAAACCACATGCTTCCTACCTCACAACTAGCTGTGAGTCTTGAGGCGAAGTACACTGTTCAACAGTCGTTGCTCATTCTAAAGGAATAATGTGGCCAATATGGACATCCTCCACCAGCAATCTTTAATTAACAATCTCATTCAAAAGCACAAAGTAGTTTTGTTCAGTGTGGGGGGTAGGGGCAGAGGGGATTGAAGATGGGTGTGTGTGCGCGTGTGTGTTTGCGTCTTTGCGAACATGGCCAAACCAGTAATTATTTCATTATGCCATGACAGCAATAATATTATAGTTGTGCAAGTGTGTGAAATGCTCTTATCTTGGGAACAAATGAGCCTCTCTCCCAGGGGAGAGGGCTGCACAGCAGGCCTGGGGTTGGCCTGCATTACTCTTCCTTCGCATAGCCGCCTTTTTAATATTCTTCCTCACGCCGTGCGCCGCAATTATTTTGAAAATAAATTTAGCACAGATAAAAATTGTGCCTCTTGGGTCAGGTAAATGACTTCCTTGTTTTTATTGAGAAGACAAGGTGTTTATTAGCAGCCTTGTTGGCTTCTTGTGGGGAGGTTTTCTGAGTTTGAGTAATTGTCCAATTAAATGTAATTTGGGGATGAACGCTAACCCAGCCGAATGTACAGTGCAAGTGAGACTGCTGCCTGGACACGCATTAATGAATCCCACGGAGACATCAAAATAAAATAAAAAAGTACCATGTACTTGTATGTGCCTCGGTTTTGCTTCCCAAAAATGTTACGGCCTTAAAAACTGGGAATTATAGACAATGCAGGTCTTTCCCTCCCTTTCCTTTTTTACTCTGCACCCTCCTCTTTATCTCTCCCCTTTCTCCACATCTCTGCTCTCCGACACAAAAATAATTCATCACTCATGTAATTTCAGCGTGCAGAGAAATTGCCTCTTATTCAAACAGAAAGGTTACCTTAATTGTTATGTAGCTCAGCTATTTATGCCCGTGCATAAAAATGCATGGGTGCTGCTTTGGAGAAAGGTCAGCCATTACAAACGAAAGTAACTGTTTTCACCCTATCCTTATTTATACTCTTGATGCACGTGGCCTTTTTTGTGTATGTTGTGCTCTTTACATTGTGATTTGGGTCTCAAACTGTGCTCAGGGCACCAAATTCTGCAATCAAAAGTCGTTTCGATATAAACTCAATAATTTCTTATCAAGTTCATACAAAAACAAATTATTTAAGCAATGTTATCCACATCATTTTATAGCTATATATTCTTACTGATTGATTTATTCTTTTTTTTTTTTCAAAAGAAAGCTGAGATTTACATAAAAAGATCTGAGCTATGATAGAGCAACTCTTAACTATAAAACGTTTCTCTGGCAATATTACTGTACCCTGTAGGCTACTCTGCTCCTGTTGGGGTGGAGAGGTCCCAGGATGTCCCAATCATCAATTTGTCAAGGTGACAAAAGGTGGGGTTTCCTTTCTTACAGTGGCCATGATCCACGAGTGCACCTTTCTCCTTCTTAAGCCAAATTCACACGGCTACATGTGAAAAAAGTAAATTCCATAAATTACTTTGATATATTTATAAATATAAAAGCCAATTTAAACACCTTGACTAGGATCTAAAATGTATATACCAAAATATAAACTGCAAAAAAAAACAAGAAAAAACTCCTAGGTCTAAACCAGTCTAAAGAAGAGTTGCTAAGTGTTTTTGTCATTTTGTCCACCCCCATATACAAATACGATTGTAACGGTTGAGTGCAGTAAACTCTGACAATGAGAGAAATACATGACGCAGAATGACGATGACACAAGAGATTCACTATAACTAACTATAAATTAGAACCCAGGCAAATGGTGACAGGAAAATAGAACATTACAATAAAACTATGAACTAAACATGAATGTGACAACTATGTTGTATACTGTATCAGTTAGTGGCACGTGCATTGTGTAGAGAGAGCATATAATGAATTAAAAGCCTATAATATGGAGAAGAATGTCTGCTCCAAATACTTTTACAGTTTTTACTTTTACTTTTACATCTCTTCTCTGAAAATGTCTGGAAGTTATGTTTCTGGTGGAGGTGTGCATCTAAAAGAGATGCTTAAATATGTATAAACACTTATATTGGGACAAACACTTATACCCCCACACACAAACACCAAAAACCTGCACACTGATGTAATCCCACAAGTACTTGACTTGATTTTACACTCACTGAGTTCACGAGAGGGTTGAATACATACCCACAAACCCCTGCACACACTTTCTTATATTTCTCTTCTCACATTAGAGGCTGGCGCTGCCACCATCACTGCTGCCGCCCACAGCTCATCTTCACAGTAAACCTTGTCCCTCTTCAAAGCTTAAGTCTTCTGTGTTCACCCAAAAAAGCCATTCCAAGGGATTAATGAATCAGTAACCGACATGTAAGCGCAACCATCACGAGACGAGGGACTGATAGGAAATGACATTTGAATGGAGAGAAGTCGAAACAAAATCAGGTTTACTTGATCCTGCTAAACAGCACTGCTGCTGGAAGGCGCTTTGGCTGAGAATTCATATGACATGTTAGTTGAAGAAACAGCTTCAAATTCCTAATGAATATGGATGGGAGGGTTTATGCCTTTTGGAAAATAATCAACTACGTTCAGCAGTTTTTTTTGGGGGGGATAGGGGTGTTTACATAAATACAACCTGGAATGGCGCCGGGATGGGTCATGCATGCATTCTCTCTCTCTCTCTCTCTCTCTCTCTCTCTCTCTCTCTCTCTCTCTCTCTCCGCAGAGAATATACAATAATGTGTTTATTTCATATGTATGGGTCCTGGACCTTCATTTTGAGTTCATACTGTCTTAAAATGGATTATCTGCAGCACCTAGGTGTGATTTAAATATGAATAGGTGAGAATTTATTTTGTGGTGCTCAATTCCCCTTACAAATCAGTGCCCCTCCTTTCCAGGTCCATAATCCAATTTCAGCAGAACCCGAGAAAAAAAAACAAACAAAAAAAACAGATGAAGTGAAATCTCATATCTTTCCTTTTATGTTAGCTTGTCTTCTGAATTCAAGATTTGATTGTTTACTTACTGGTCCTGGGTGAATGAATATGTTAAGGGAGCACCTATGTGAAAGTCATTAATATCTACATATTAGGGAAAAGAAATTCATCTCGTGGACTTAATTTATTTGAAATACCCGAACCATCTCTTGTCTTGTTTGCAACACCTGAAACAGTGACTTTTTCTGTGATTGAATACCTGTTGTATTAAATAAGATTGCATTGTGTGTTGTCGGCTAATAATTCCCGACAGCACACAACCTCAAACAGCCTGATAGAAGTAGCATGAGCAGGGGTAGTTTCCATCAACGATGCCTGTGCTATATTTATAACATTTTCTAATCTTGACAATCAGAATAAGAAGCTTTATTAAAAGTCTGACTTTGCCCTTGAGTGTGTAAAAGGCCAGATTGTCTTGTCACGTGAAGAGCTCTTTTATGTGACACAATTTGCTTAACATAAAAAGAAAGATCAAATGGAGAAATCAAAGATCCATTGGGTGTTTCTTCAACTTTTATGTCCCAAGCTAAGATTTTTATATTAACTGATATTAACGTTTTTCTTTTTGCTATATGAAGGTCTCAAAAGTGAACATACTTGTTAACCAAGGAGACAAACAGTGTCAAGTGAAGAGCATGCTTGAGATGAAACGTGATGTATGTAGAAAAAAATAATTTGTGAACTTAATATTTTTGGGTGTGTAACTTCCAATCATTTAAGTGTTAAAATTATTATTTAATTTTGTGTATTTAGGATATACAAAATGGTAGCTATAAAATTAACTTTTACAGGACAAAAGTGAGCCATTTTATTCCAGAAATGTGTTATTTAGCTATTAAAAACAATACCACAATACATCATTTGAGGTGTGATAAAAATTACACTGTGACATTCAGAAAAAAAAAAGTTGTGATGCATGTATGTTCACTGTTGGACAAATAAGTATACTAGAGGTTTATTTTTTTCCCCAGGTCTTAAGTGCCAATAGTCGAAGAAACACCCTTCTATGTTCAGACGTGAAGAGCTATAAACCTTGAGCGGAGTTTTCTTCAGTGAATGTACAATGTTCTGGCTATAGGGGGGTGATTCATGGCGATGAATGACAAGACCTTGAAGTCAGCCACACTTCAGTAGGTCAACTGTCCCCCCTTGGGGCACTATCCCCATCCTGCGTCTTCCATGCCCAAATTAACAAAGCCACTGTCACTCTACCCTTGCCAAAGAAAAATAATTGGGTTTCTTAAGGAACACATAGAAATGCTTAACACTGCGATCAATGTTTCACAGCGTTCCATCAGCCCACTTGATCCCATTATATTTGATAACCATTCACATTGATTGATCCACTAGAAGACGTGGTATTGATAAATAATTAAAAAACTTTCCATTTAATTTGGACATGAAGGAAAGGAGTGCGAGATGGGACAGGAGGGAAAAGCAATTAGGCCCCTGTTTGGTGTAATGAGGCCCACATCCATGCTGCAGAAGTGCTCGTGGACCCCATAACGCCTCCCCCCCCCCCCCCCCCCTCAACTCGTGCTCTCCCGGTGGACATCACCAGCTGAATTAGTCTACCATATTCACAGGAATCACTGCGATCTGGTTTGAAAGAAAATCAATAAGATATGTCCATTTATGCTTCCAATTGAAGGAACAAGGCCAGAGGAGGCCTAGCATGCTGAACAAACACAAGATTTAATAGGACAGAATTCTCCCTCCTACTTTGTTGTCTTTACAACAAATTGAAAGATTTGCTGTAGTTTTCCATCTAAACAATCCTTCTTTTCCCTCACACTAGATTGTTTATTATTTCAGCTTGTTTCACACCCTGTTTCTGTTAAGATACCAGCAGAACAATTTATAAATGTGTTTATGATATTTGCAGTGGAAAGTTATAAGCAAACAAGTTTTCAAATTCCGGTAAGAGTCATAACTAGGATCTAAAATAGGATCTGTTAAATAAATAAATAAATAAATGTAAAAGTGGCCAAAACAAAGAAATTCCATGCTTTAAGAGAATCATGAAATAACAATAAACATCGTTTTTTTCATTATTTTTCACAGCATTTATTATTCTAGGTTAATGTTAGTTTACTTTCATTCATAGTATTTTATGTTGAATATTTATTTACTATTTAAAATGTATAATATTAATTTTAACATCTCAAAATTTCACAAAAGTATAAGAAAATGTAAAATCAACACCAAGAGTAAAAAAATGCTACACGTAATGCATCGACTAACGTTAACAAATTGAACAAATTCTTGTGCTTTTACATTTATTAATTTAGCAGATCCTGGTTTAGATTTCGATTTTTTTATTTATCTACCTTGTAGATTTAAACCACGAAAGTTGTTTTTGGACAAAGGCCTTTTGAATACTATATCACCATGCACTCGCAGGGAGATATATGTAGTTGCAAACAACTTTCAAAAGATATTTTGTAGCCCACCCACCCAAGTTGTTAACATGCACTTTTTCTCGGCATTGACAATGATACTTTCTTAGTGTAAAGTTACCTGCTTGACATGCTATCGCCGCCTGTGTGTCGAGTGTCAGCACATTGGCTGGTATAATGTGTCATTGAGCCCTGTACTGAAGGTGGCTGAGGTGTTGAGATGGAGGTTAATCAGCTCATGTGTCATGTAGCATAGAGACGACGCGTGGCGCAGAGAGACCAACAAGACCTTAGTGAATCCCCCAGCTGCTTGGCCCAGCCAGTTAACACCACACATTCAGGTCATGGCCCGCCAGTGAGGGACACGCAGCCCCAGATGTGTGATATGAGCAAGGGATGCAGGTGGTAAGATGCAGCCCACACACTAGCTAATAATGTGCTGTGGCACTTTTTGGACTTGCACCTTCTGCCGAAATTCACTGGGTGACGGGGTGAGCGACACTCGTCCTTGAGCGCGTCGGCCAAAGACAATATCAGGCCAGACGAAATGGTACAGAGCCCGTAGTAAGGGGACATGGTGATGGAAAAAAATGTGAGATAGGAGGAAAAACTATTTTAGTGCTTTTTTTAATCCAAATTTTGATCTGGGCAATGCAATATTTTTTTGAGAGAACTCAAATGTTCTGCGAGCGAATAAAGTTTCTCTGGGAACACAATACTTGGTCACACTTTAGATTATGGTTTGATTTTCACTATTAACTAACTATTAACTATGACTTTTGCCTCAATAAACTCCTAATTCACTGCTTATTAATAGTAAGGTAAGGGATGTAGAATATGGTCATGCAGAACAAGGCATTAATAGGTGCTTTACAAGTACTAATAAACAGCCAATGTCCTAGTAATATGCTAATAAGCAACAAGTTAAAGGGGTGGTAAACCACGATTTCACTATTCTAACTTTAGCTAGCGTGTAATGTTGCTGCTTTAGCATAAACAACATCTGCAAAGTTACAACGTTCAAAGTTTAAAGCAAAGGGAGATATTTGCTTTTAAAGAAATCCATTTCTAAGAACTACAGCAAACGGCCAGTAGGCGACTACACACATTCCTCCAGGGTTGGTGACATCACCAGGCTCAATATTTACATAAACCCCTCCTCCGAGAATATTAAATAGGGGGGTCGGGGGCGCCATTTTGTATCGCGGCGCTGTTGTGGTATAGTAGGCTGGAGTGTTGTTGCCGCGATGCCGAGGAAACGCTGTTATATTCATCCGGATTGCAGGTCTGGGGTACTTGCTTTGTTCAGCCTTCACAGGGACAGGGGTGCGTTGCAGAGCGTTTAACATACAACATGTTATATGCACGTGTGTATGAGACAGAAGGGAACAGGCACGTGCGGGGCTCCCGCAGCACATCTCACGGAGGGAAACTTTCACAATGTTCGCGAGTTCAACACCGGATTTGCACAACGTCAGCTGCGTGAGACAAACGCGGCCAGTGTGTGAATGCACGACGCGCGCGGGGCTCCCTCCCGCAGCACATTTCACGGAGGAAAACTTTCACAATGTTCGCGAGTTCAATACAGGATATGCACAACGGCTTGACCTGAAAGCTGGATTTACAAACAGAAGCTGTTTACGGGCCACAACCTGTAAGTCTGATTTATTTTTCATCGATGTGTTTTCCTGTAATAGGTTGTAGCAAGGAAGTAAACAGATGACAACACTGTTCTGCAAACCAGTCTGTTAAATGCTTATTCATACTTAACGTTATCCGACGAACACCTATCGTTACAAACACTAACGTTAAAATCTCAACAGCGAACTTGGCATTAGTGTAAATGATTCTTTGATTAGAGCTTTTATGTATTGTTTCTCTACAGGCATGCTAAACATGGTTCTGTGTGTGATTTGGCTACTATAGTAAAGCCAGTGTTTAGTGTTTTGGGTTAATAGTTCTTGCGACAGATATTTGGCTATAATCGTTCTAAAAATACAAAAGTAACAGTGCCATTCAGTAGCGATCACTATAGATCCGCAGTCTTTACTCATTAGGACTGAACAGGTTCTGCTCGATCATCTTCACTAAAATGTTCTGGGTCTGATTCGGGCTCAGATTGGTGTGGTTTTATTGACGCCATCGTTTCTAATACTGACCAAAGCTCAGTCTACCGGTAAGGGGCGTGACGTTTCCGACAAACGTGCACTGCGGTTAGCGAATCACAACACACTGGGCCAGCTAACCAATCTGAGCCCATTGCGTATTTTTGAGGGACTGGCTTCATACAACCCGGAAAGCATCAGACCGTTTTACAAGGAGGGACAGAGCAGTGTAGAATAAAGGTCAAATATATGAAAAATAATGATTTTTTTTTAAAACGAAGCATGAACACATGTTACAGTGCACCCCACAAACACAATCAAGCCTTCAAAACAATGTGTTTTACCACCCCTTTAATATTGAGGATTGGACCCTAAACTAATGTGTTACCCAATACTTTTGCGAGATAACACAATGTTTCCTGGGGGAACGCAATCATTTTTAGCGAGAACGCAAAAGCTTTGCAAGCGGACGCAAAAACATGTAAATATAATTTTTCCCTCCCAGCTCATATTTTTCCATCATCATGTCCCCTTAGGGGCTCCGTAAAATGGAGAGAATCACAGCTAATTTACAAATTAATTTGACCAAAGAAAAGAAAATATTGTGCTGCGTCAAATTTCTTAATGTTGATATCTGTCTAATTGATGACTTGGTGCCACATCAATCCATTATGCATAATTTATTTTGGATCAAATCCCACATTATCATAATCACCCACTGGATATGCCGCTCACTGTGACACTTCGGCAAGTGGCAAAGCCGTGACTCTGGTAGGGGTGAAGAGCGAGAGCATTTGAGAGAGAGAGAGACGTACCCAGCGGCTGGCTCAAACATCTCCCTTAGCAGACTCCTCTGTGATGTACGGGATGTTAAGATGTCAGCCCCTCATTCACTTAAAGCTGATAACTGCAGTCAGAAGTGTGACTGCGCTCAATGTGTGTGTGCAGACTGGCACGGAACGGGTTACCCGTCTGCCTGCCTGCTCAAATGCTGCCGTTTGCAATCACTAAGCAGCTTTAGTGTCTCCTACCACAGTCCTGATTTAAAATTCATAAATGCTAATCCTTCATAATTTACAGTTTAAAAAGCAGCCCTGCGCGTGGGCCCTGTGGCCATGGCTCAGTCAGAGTAATTATCCCAAGGAGCTGGGAATGGACTACTCACCGAGACTTTTAACAGTCAAGGAAATCCCCTCCACTGGCACCCAACCCAATTACTCCAAATAAGTAAACAGATTAGCAAGTCATTTTCCCGTGCAATCTGGACAAAGAGGCCAAATCGCAGCCTTGCACGGAGTCAGGTGGGTAAACAGTCTTAAAGTTGGGCCTGCGTGCTCTTTATGAGGTGTGCGAGGTGTGCCAAGTAATTTTATTAGCCATTTCATTTCATTTGTAAAGAAGAAGTAAGAGATGACTGTCTTTCGCAGGGCTAACATGCTCTCTCAACGGCATCGGAAGGTTATTTGTTGCTTGCGCATTGATGGAGGTGACGTCCTTGCAGCGTGTGGCCTCGCAGTGGCTTTTTAAAGCTTCAACTGATCTGTGTTTGTGTTGTAGAGAGTGGATTATTCTATCTACTGTGAATGTTGCTAATGGTGGTTGACAACATCCATTTGGAACTGACCTGGTTTTTCAATTTCCTTTAATGGCTCCACTAGTTTCGCAAGGGGCTTTGGTTTTGATGGGGTACATTTGGGGGAAAAAAATATACAAAGGCCAGCATATATGGATTCGAAATGAGAAATTTCAATTACAAATGTTCAGTCTGTATATCAACACTGCATCCGTTTCTTTCCTCATATTAATTGCAAATCACTCAACATGTCAACATCAAAGTCGACGGTGCCATTCAGTGACCATACATACACTATACTGCCAAAAGTTTTGGGACGCCTGCCTTTACATGCACATGAACTTTAATGACATCTTAATCTGTAGGATTTCATATGGAGTTGGCTCACCCGTTGCAGCTATAACAGTTTCAACTCTTCTGGGAAGGCTTTCCACAAGGTTTAGGAGTGTGTTTATGGGAATTTTTGACCATTCTCCTAGAAGCGCATTAGTGAGGTCAGGCACTGATGTTGGACGAGAAGGCCTGGCTCGCAGTCTACACCCTAATTCATCCCAAAGGTGTTCTATCGGGTTGAGGTCAGGAGTCAGGACAGTCAAGTTCCTCCACACTTGCTTATCCATGTCTTTAAGGACCTTGCTTTGTGCACTGGTGCGCAGTCATGCTGCAACAGGAAAGGGCCATCCCCAAACTGTTCCCACAAAGTTGGGAGCGTGAAATTGTCCAAAAGGTTTTGGTATGCTGAAGCATTAAGAGTTCTTTTCACTGGAACTAAGGGGCCAAGCCCAACCCCTGAAAAACAAGCCCACAGCATAATCCCCCCTCCACCAAACTTTACACTTGGCACAATGCAGTCAGGAAAGCACCATTTTCCCGGCAACTGCCAAACCCAGACTTGGAGTGTGATTCGTCACTCCAGAGAACACGTCTCCACTGCTCTAGAGTCCAGTGGCGGCATGTTTTACTCCACTGCATCCGACACTTTGCATTGCACTTGGTGATGTAAGTCTTGGATGCAGCTGCTCGGCCATGGAAACAAATTCCATGAAGCTCTCTACACACTGTTCTTGAGCTAATCTGAAGGACACACAAAGTTTGGAGGTCTGTAGCTATTAACTCTGCAGAAAGTTGACGAGTTCTGCGCACTGTGCGCCTCAACATGGGCTGACCCCGCTCTGTGATTCTACGTGGCCTACCACTTCGTGGCGGAGTTGCTGTTGTTTCCAATTGCTTCCACTGTTATAATACCACTAACAGTTGATCGTGGAACCTTTGCAGTGAGGAAATTTCACGAATAGCCTTATTGCACAGATGGCAACCTATCACGGTACCACGTTTGAATTCACTGAGCTCCTGAGAGCGACCCATTCTTTCACAAATGTTTGTAGAAGCAGTCTGCATGATTTTATTCACATGTGGCCATGGAAGTGATTGGAACACCTGAATTCAATGATTTGGAGGGGTGTCCCAATACCTTTGGCAATATAGTGTATATCTCATAATTCATAGTACTAAACATTAAAGTGCCACTTTT